>NC_090923.1:1027243875-1027553779 GCF_040938575.1 Ambystoma mexicanum | reverse complement strand
TGCAAGTTGTGGTGAGTGAGGTGATCGGGCATAGGTGGCAAGGACATGGTGAGCAGAGTAAAGCTGCTGGAGTTAGGAAAATTAGAGTGTTCTATCCTGCGATAATTGGGTCTGAAGTTGAAGGCGAGTAGGGTGCCTAGCATGCTAAGGTAAAGTGGCAAGGTGCACATGCTGAGAGAGAGGTAAGCGTACAGGTAGCAATTAGGCTATTTCAGAAGGCAATGGAGCAGCGACAGCTGGGCTGTTTCCAACAAGTATAGCAGGAGTCTAGATCAGGTAGGCTATGGCAGAGTATGCTTAGCAGTGGCAAATTAGGCAAAGTAGGCTATGTCAGTGCCCTTTAGGAGCACATAGTTTCACAAGCTTTGGTGGTATTAGACTCTATGAATTGGGCTGTTTCAAACATGCATGCCATAGGATAATCTAAATCAGTGCAGCCATTGGCTTGGGCAATTGCAGTAGTAGCTAAAGAATTAGGCTGGCTGCGAACAACAAGCAGAGATATGCAGGCAGGTGCGCTCATTCCGTGTAGTCTCAACTGCATAGATGAGATGACAAGTTGCTGATTTTAAGTGTGCAGAGTAAGCTCATAGAGCTCTGCTCAACACGCTTAAAGTGTGCAGTTGTGCTATTACCGAGGCAAAGTCAGTGAATGTAGGGAGTCATTGAAGCTCAGTGGGAAAGCGCTTACCTACAAACCAACCTAACGCTGCCAGATGAATGCTGGGATATCATCTGAGCTTCTAGGGCTCCATCTACACGCAAGACATATGCTAATAAGTGGAAACGTTGAAGAACCTGGTGTGCTTCACTAGAGCTAGACCCCCTGTCAATCACAGTAGACTAGTTGTTGCCCTACCTGTTTCGTTTAGCTAAAGCAGGCTTACCCCAAGTCTCTCTCAAGGTTCATCACTCTATCACAACATACTCCAGAAGCCCTGGATCGTCCTCTTTTTTTTTCTCTCTGATCCCACAGTGAAAATGTTTATGAATGGTTTGCTTACGACCTTTCCACTAGTACCACTTCCTACTCTGTGCTGGAGTCTTAATACAGTCGTAATGGCGTTAATGGCTGCGCCTTACAAACCTATCCAAAAGTTCAAACAAAAATTCCTTTAGAAGAAAGTCGCTTTCCTGGTAGTGATCACATCAGCAAGAAGGATTGGCGAACTACAGGCTTCATCTACAGATCCTCCGTTCAACCTTTCCCAAGGGCCCAGTAGTCCTCAGGCCACACTCAAAGTTCCTCCCGAAAGTGGTGTCAGAAAAGGCTGTTGGAACATATTGTACTGGCAACCTTTTTTGCCAAACACACTTCAAAATCTGAACATGCCCTGCACTCGCAAGACTTATCATGAGTCTTTAAATTCTTCATGCATCGCACTAGTGTGTTCCGCTCGTCCCCAGGTTGTTTCATTTGTAGACCCACGCAAGGGCAATGCCATCTCCAAACAAGTCCCTACCCGCCGGGTGGTGAGTTCTTTTACTCGCTTTCATGAGATCAATGGCAACCCGCTTGCTCGTCCAGCCACTGCTCATTCAACCAGAGGGAGAGGAGCAACAGCGGCATTCAATGCTGGAGTGGCCAAGAAAGAAATATGCAGGGCAGCAAGATGGCACATGCGCCATACGTTCGCCAAGCATGTCTGAAAGAGGACACTGGAAGGGGGGGTCGGCTGTCGGCCAAGCGTTTGTGACACCGGTTTGTTTGAGGTAAGAGCAGCCTTGTTCCAACGCTTGGTATTCTAATCAAGCATGTGAATCTATGAAGATCCAATGCTGGAGTTGTCTTAGATACATACCTGCAACTGTATTTCTAACGGACCGTGTCCTCTCACGGATTCCTCATATTTGATATATCCAAAATCCTGCTTGCAGCTTTTCAACAGCAGAGGGTGACTTGCCTCGTCAACTCGAGGTCTCTTGGCAGCTTGGTTGAAATTATACATGCTTCCTATTCAGAAACCACGCTCAAAATCAGGTTGAACGCTGAGAGACTCCCGTCTAAGCCAATACGTTCCAAAAAGGGCCTGGAACAAGGTTGCATTCAGGCCTTGTCCCTGTTAATCTTTGTATTGCTGACATGGGGCTTCTCCTTGATGAGGCCAGATTGTATCCGCCAAGAATAGGTTCACAACCTACGCATATATGCAGATGACTTAGTATTGTGTGACCAAAGCCCCATTGGTCTCTGTCAATTGTCTGCATTAGTACAATATAATAAAAATAACAGGTTGGTAATTTACATAATTAAAACCAAGGTGAGGATCCTGAACTCTGCCGGGAATAAAAGTTAGTACATTTTAAATGTTTATTTTTTATACAATTGTAGATAAAGTTAGTGATTTTGTATATTTGGGTTTTAATAGTTATGAAGTTAACCAACCAAAGCTTCACTACCTAGATCTTAGGAACATTTTTATAATTTGGTTTCCTAGGACATGGAAAATGTACTGCAAACCCCTTTTTACAATTGTATCGATCCAAGGTGGTTCCGATAATTACTTGTGGGGTGGTTGCAATATTGATGTGGAATCAGGTGAATTGGGCCAGGGTGTAGGGCATTTTTTTTTTTAAAGAAAGTATTCAATCTGCTGTTAAGTTGCCCCCCCACCCCCCATGCTCTGGTCTGATTTGAATTGGGTCTGTTGTCCCTCAGGTTCCATGTTAAATGGAAAGTGTTAACATTTTATATAAAAAATCTTAATTGCAGACCAGGAATATGTGATGGGGCAGGTGTTTTCTGTATTGGAGAGAAAGAAGGTACCCAGACCAAGCAATTAGGCTGAGTCGCGAGAGCATATTGTCAAAGGCAGATCTAACGATCCAAACATGAAAATATTGTCCACAATTAGTTTTAAAAAATGGTTGATTGAGGTGGACTGGATAAGCACTATAGAAATCTGTAAAAACTATGCACACCAGTATTATGTATCCTTAGATGGGAGAGCAGTAAATACTGTTCGAATGGATGGTGTCCTCTCATGTATTCCTCATCTTTGATATATCCAAGTCTGCTTGCAGCTTGCTTCAGAATTTCTATTTTTCATAGGGTTGTGCAGCGTTGAGTCTTGGTCTTCAACGGTCTCTGTAGCATCCTTTGTGACATTGACGCTGGTATATGAAACATGCATGCTGACCATTACCACAATTCCGTTTTGTCCGCATTGCTGCGTGCTTCAGAGCTACTCGCCACAGGGAAATTTCGATGGCGTTTATTTCAACAATCAAGTGACTTTGATGTTCTTCGAACATGTCCTCGAAACCAAAGACTGGTTTCAAACGGTGTGCAGACCGTGGGTCAAAAATGTCCATCACAGACCTTCACTGTGTCTGTCTGTGGTGTTTGGCAGGAGGTCACAATGTGGACGATTGTGGCTCATGTCAATCTATGACTGTCCAGGCCTTGCGGGAAAGGAAGGGGAAAATCGATGCAGGTAAGCTCTCTCCCAAATCCCAGTCGTTACCCCATCCAAATGAAAATCGTCCTCCGAGTCGAAGGATGTTTCCCTGAGAGAAAACATCCGAAACATTGTAGACGATTTAGGTCTGGTTCACAAAGCTCGTCATCCTCTTCTCATAAGAAGAGTAAGAAATGGCATCATGGGTCCTCGTTATCTTCCTCTCCCGAAAAAGTTTTGTTCCCAAAGAATGGGAAAGCTTCCGCTTAAAAATGCTTGCTGTTTTTCAGTTGCAAGCGCCTCTGAGTGTCCCTCTCAAGGAGTCAGGGAAACAGAGCCACCCCTAAGCGTCTAACAAGACCAGTAGGGAGTCTCCTGTGGCTCCTTTTCGCACGCTTAGAGCCTGAGAAGAGAGAGGCTCCTCGATGCAAGTCGAAGGAGACTTCAACACATAATAAAAATCCTGTTTGTACCCCCTTGCAGCTTTATCTCTGATATTGAAGCCTTCTTCGAAGGTATCGGAGTCATCAAGCTTATCACCCGAGCCTTCGAGGCATGTTATCCACTTGAATCTATCGAAGCATGTTAAACAATCCGCGCATTCACTGATCGCTTCGAGGAAGTTGTCGATGCTGTTGACGCCTTTGATCCCATCTGGGCATTCACTGCCTCCGAAGACTGTGAAATCTACTGATGAACCAACCAAGTCGTTCAAACCCATGCCTCGTCCTGATTTCTTCAGGCACATGGGGTCCATCTTGGAGGAATATGAAGAGGAGGATCAAGCCCCTTTTGGTTATGAGTTTGGGACACCAAATGTTCCTCTCTGTCTCCTCTGCCACCTTGTTCTTCCGGCACCTCTCTGGCACCTTCCCCCTCCTCTCTGGCTACTATGCCACCTCCTGCTAGCACCTCTGCCCACTCCTGGGCCCCTCTACCTCAATCCTGTACCCACCCCAGAAGTCTTTCAAATGTGGCAACCTGCTCCAAATCACTACTCGCAACTCTCGCTCTGCTTTCTGCAGGCTCTCTATCACTCATAGCCTCTCTCTGACTGTAGCCACCATGTACAGGCCACCTAGCCAGGTAGCCCTCTTCCTCTGAGTGGGCTGACCTCTCCTCTTCTCTCCTTGCCTCTACATCTCAGCTTCTCCTCAGAGACCTCAACATCCACCTGGATGCTTCTAATCCCTCCTATGGGCTCTTCCGCAACCTCTGCGACCCCCCCCTCCATACTTACCACTGGTCCGACGCACTCTGCCGGACACACCTTGGATGTTCTCATCTCCCCCAGACATCCCCCTCTCACCACTCCTCTCGCTTGGACTGACCACGTTCTGCTTTCCTCTCACCTGAAACTCTCCCTCAGGTAAACCCAACCCCAACCCGAGCACTGCCACCTACCTTCTTGGTCATTCGGCCCATGAAGCGTGTATCAGTGGATGCCTTTGCCTCTACTTTCTCTGCACCTACTCCTGCAGCTGACTCGCACTCTGACACAGCTCTCTCTAACCTGCATCTTTGCGATCTTCAACACATCCTTGCCCCTGTCATGAGAATCTGTCTGAAGCCTGCCCTACTGTGCTACTCTAGGTATGACTCCAATCTCGCTGCCCTAAAACGCAAGTGCAAGGTGGCTGAGAGGTGGAGGAGGGCTTTGGGCGGCAGGCCAGTTTGTCCTCTGACAAACTGGCCTGCCACCTGCTCCAAAGGCAATAAATACTCTGTCCTGTCCAAGAACAGAGTCCACATCCAGCCTGCGTGTCTGCGGCCTCTAACAACATTGCCAAACCCTTTAAATCTGCAAGGACCTGGCCAATGCTTCTGGAGTCTGCACTTTGCCTGTTGCCTCCCAGGCCCTCCATACGGTTCCGGCTTCTCACTTCACCACAAACTCAGGACATCCTGTCCTCGCTCCCCTCTTCCTCTCCCTTCCTCTTCCTCTCTCGGCCCCCCGCTCCTCTGGAACCATCAAAGACCACATTGACACCCTTGCTCCAGCCTTGGCCAATTTCTGCAATCACCCTTTCACCACTGGATCTTTCCACTCTCCTCAAGCTGTATCTGTATCTGACCATCAGTCTGGTTTCAAAGCTGCCAGAAGCACGGAAACTGCTCTCATGAACACCCGTGAAGATCTGCTCTCTAATCTTGACTCCAGCCTTCCTTCTGTCCTCATCCTTCTTGAACTTTTCTCTACTTTTGAAACTGTCATTTGTGCCATCCTGCTCAATCCGTGAGAACCTGGGCATCACAGATCAGGCCCTGCAGTGATTGACCTCTTTCCTCCTGGACAGACCCTCCAAGGTCCAGCTTGGGTCCTTTCTCTCCATCACCTCTCTCTTCACATGTGGTGTTCCCCAGGGCTCTATCCTTTCACCCTGCCTCTTCAATGTCTACTTGGCCCCTTTAGGTCACCTGATCCCTACATTCTCCTCTTAACTTTCAGTATTATGCGGATGACACTCTGCTCTTTCAGTCTCCCCTCAGCCTCCTCTTGACTCAGCCTCCAACGATCTCTGCCTTAATGCAGTAAGATGGAGATCCTTCTCATTGTGACCCCTGCACCCACTTTCCCTCTCACTCTGGCCGCCCCCCTTGGGCCCTCTTGCTTCGCCTTCCTGTGAGACAAAAAACCTTGGTGTCATCTTCGACTCCACTCTCTCTTTCTCTCCTCACATCACGGACCTTGCCAAAAAGGCCCACTATCAGCTGCACCTCCTCAGAGGTGGTATTATGCTGGACTACTGCAACAGCCTCTTTCTCAGTCTGCCTTCCTCTTCTCAGTGCCCTCTGCAGCTAATCCAGAACAGTACTGCAAGACTTATCCTTGACCCAGGGAGTGTGTATCTCCAGCCCCAAAATCTCTCCACTGGATCCCGGTGGCTGCAAGGATGAAGTTCAGGACCCTCTGCATCGTCCACGAGGCTTTCTGGAGCCGGGGCTCCCACTACATCCAACTCTCTACCAAAATACCTTCCTTCTCGTGCCCTTTGCTCAGCTACCTCCAACTTGCTGGCAGAGAGTGGGGTGTAGATCTCTCTCCTCTGCAGGAGCCTCCCTCTGGAATGGCCTCCCTGCCCCTCTCAAACTTGATCCGGACCACCTGAAGTTCCGGAAGCAGCTCAAGACCATCCCTTTCTCCTCTGCTTCTTCTCGTCCCCTCCTATGCTGTCCTACCTGTCTGCTGTGCTGACGGGCTGCTTGGCTAACCTCAGTCTCACTGGGTACCAGGCTCCTCCATGATCTGTCTCCTTTGCACTGCCTCCGGGCCTTTCACACACTTAGGGGTTGTAGCTGTAACCTCTACAGTCTCCTGCCTCGTTACTTACCCAGAGCCGCGCTTCCCTGGCTGCACTTAATCGGAGCAATGCTGCCCTGATTGCACTTCCCCCCTCCCTGGCACTTTCCCCTCTCTCTTCCCCCTGCACTTTGCGTTGTCGCACTTGCACAATCTGAATGACACCAGGCCTAGTAAGATCGTTTGTCTTGTCCTCCCTCGGTCTTCCCTCCCTTGTCTTGTCGCGCCTAGAAACGTTGTGTACAGGCACATTATAAATGACATATATCATATCATGAGAAGTACCCTTTTGTGCTGTGATGGTCCATGTTGCCAAGTGAACCCCCTGCACCACAAAAACAAGCAATTTTGGCAGGCCAACAGGCAGCGTGCACATGCATGCAACATGCACCCTCTTCAGCAGACAATACTCCCACCTAGCAGTAGCTGTACTAATTGGTCTGAAACTAACCATGCCCATCATCAAGAATGTGTGTAGAAAGATCAAACTAAATGTTGCACAAGTATCTTACTATCCCTCTTACTTGTATGCATGATGAATGACTGCATGCCATTGTCCATCAACAGGTGCACAGTCGACTGAGGCTGAAGAGGCAGTGCCCTCCACAGCCCAGGAGATCTCCATGGCTGGTAGTGTATCCATCTCCATCCCTGCACAGTCTGGATGTGGGAGTAGCGGGAGGAAAAGCAGAAGGGAGGCACCCAAGGCCACATGAGACGAGCAGTGTCAGTCATGCTAGGTGTGAAGACACCCACTATCCCCACATCTGTGCCCAGTGGCCCCTCCACCAGCCATGCAGTTGGCAAAGGAGGCACAGCACATGCTGCTGCAGGTGCTGCGACAGCCACACCACAGCCGGCCCCTGGGGAGATCCCCAAGCTTCAACATGGTGCCATCCACGCACCTGCACCCACCCATCTGCCACCCCTCATCACCTCTGTCATACAGGCATCACCAGTATTAGGCTGGGGTACATACGGGATGTGATGGCTCTCCAGGTGATGAGGAGGAGGAGGAGGAGGAGGAAGACACAAGCTTCAGGTCACCCTGCTTCAGCCGTGGCTCTTTCCAGAGCCCACAACCTGTGCCACAGCACTCACTGGCAGCAATATGGGCATCGCTGGATGCCATGGAGCAGCACCAGGTGTCCATCGAACACCTAGCAGGGCAGCAGGTGTAGCACCTTCAAGCAATTGGGACAGTGTCCAGGAATCATCAGGAGTATTTACTGGTCTTTGGCCCGCCAGTGCTGGCAGCTCTCCCACTCTACTGCTGCCATCACAGCTGTTGTGCAGAAGATGAGGGTGCACGCCGAAGGCTTGTCGGCCTTTGCAAAGTTGCTCAATTCCTGCATTCGCCTGACATTTCTGCACATCTGGGGCCAGGAGTCTCAGCCCTCTTCCACATTCACCCCATGGAGGGATCATTGCCAAGCACCCCAAGGCACCTCTCCTTGCACCATCTGACCCCAACCGTGCTTGAGAAGTCTGGCAAGGGCAAGAGGCCATGTCATGGCATTCTATACATGGGCACGAGGAAGGTGGAGTGGGTTGGGATGGTGTGTTGGGGTGGTGGGTGGGGAGAGGTGTTGGGGATGTAGGTTTTTGACATTTCAACATTAAATAGCTGTTCACTTTAAGCAATGCAAGGACAATCCTTATTGTGTAAATTATATGATATGGCATTTGTAACGCGCCTATATACAAGTGTTTCAAGGTGTGACGAGGAAAGGAAGAGGGAACAGAGGGAGGACAGAGACAACGATCTTACTAGGCCAAGTGACATTGAGAATGCGCAAGTACAGGTGAGGGGGAGGGGAAAAGTTCCAGGGGAAAGAGGAGGGGAGATTGCGCAAGTACAGGTGCGGGGGAGGGTAAAAGTTCCAGGGGAAAGAGGAGGGGGCAGTGCTGTACATGGGATCAAAACAATAACGAAGTGTGGCCAGCAGGTGACAGGTGCAAGGGTAAGTGCATACAGCAGGTATCCAAAGGTGCAGGTAGGGGGACTCTGGGGTTACAGACCCATGTGCAAGGGTTGCCGGGAGGCAGTGCAGGTGTGCAACTGGGCGGGCAGGGACCTGGGCCCAAAATCGGAGGGCAGCCAGGTGACCAGTGCAGTATCAAACAGGAAATCCGCAGGGGAGAGGAAGAGAGAAATGTGATGTATTCAAGATTTGGCGATATACAAAGGTGAGCAGCAGGTGATTAAAGATGTGTTCAGAAATAATTTTCGATTAGTTCTTGCCACACCAGATGACCATCCCTTCCCTCCTCCAGCTCACTGCGTGGCAGCACTGCACCAGCAGGTGGTGAGTCGATGTCTTCTGGGGGTGGTATGTCCTCATCAGGGGCAAGGGGACATTTCGCCTGAGGCAGATGTTGCCCGGCATGGCACAGCCAAGAATTAGTTGTCCAACCTTCTGTGGCCTGTACATCCAGGCCTCTCCAGTCCTGTGTGAACACCAAAAACGGCCCTTTAGTAGGCCAAAGGTCCGCTCAATGCACAGCCTGGTCCTGATGTGTGCCTAATTGTAGGCCATATTCTCTGGCACACGTGCATTTCACACAGGTGTCATTAGCCATGGTAGCTGGGGTATCCAGTCACCTGAAAGGCCAAATGCCACGTGTGTCAATCACAATGCATTGTGGAGGTGTTGCCTTTTCCGATTACATTTTGATGGACAATCTGTGCATACATTTTCCATGTTTTGTCCTACAACATGCTTGTCCATCCCAGTTACTGGATGCAGAGCCTTTCACTATGGAGGAAATTGTGCTTTGTGGTGTTACACCATGCGCACAGTTCACAACCAGCAGTCATCACTTCTGTGGTCTGTGATTGGCATTGCAGAGTGCATCTGGCCTATATTGGTCCTGTACTTTGCTAAAATGCCTGTGTCCTGATGTGTGATTTGTTGTTCTAGTGCATGTTTGCAGTGTCTGCGTTCCTTCCATTATGGCTTCTGTGAGCAGCCAGGAATGAGAATCGGACACAGATAAGTCATATTTGTGGTTAAAGAATTTTATTAAATAAGTGATTGGAAAATGCCTCACTGTCCCTACTTCTAAGAGGTATTTCCCTACCACTACCAAAACTAAGGGTCTGTCCTAAGTGAAGATGTCCAAAGCAAAACTGTCATGTGTCCGAAATCCTATCCTTGCCCTCACATTCTTAAGGAACTCTAATGTGCAGAGGGGGTAATGTCTCTAGTCTTGAAAGGTGCACACATGTTCAAGTTCAAAAGAAATATAAGTGCACTCCAACAGAAATGTTCACAATGTATAAGGTTCACAGTTCCAGGGGATGGCTCCCTTCACCAGGTTGCTATTCAAGAGTTCTCATGACTCCAAAAGGCACACCGCTTCCTTGAGGGTTTCTTGGTTATTAGCAGAACACGTTGTATTCCAAAACAGTTTTAGATATAAATTCCATCTACACAGGATACCTAGTGTAATCCCCTACCAGGTTCTTTTCCACTTCAATTTCATTTCATCTGTCTTGGGTTTACCTGGCGTAATCTGTTTTTCCACACACGCACCACACGATGAACTAGTGTCCCAGACCAGTTTTTTAGTGCGCATGCACTAATTAACTCCTATGCGCATCCGCGTACTCCGTTAGCGTCTTGCGCAATGCCTTATCGCGCATGCACCATCTCCATTAGTCGGCGCTTTCCTCACAAAGCTTTCTACACAGTTCTCTTCCACATCGGAACACCCTAATCCGAAGGAATAGAATTTCTGCTTTCCAGGTAAGCAACATAGCCAGGCCAGGCACCGCCCCAACCTCACTGCATGTTTTCTTTCTGACACATACGTGCTTTTTCCAAACGTTTTTTCAAACGAGTTTCTAATCGTTTTGTTAGACGTTTGTCAAACGCGCTGAATCACAATTCTTAATATCTCGTGCACAAACGTAGTAACCTTTAGCATACCACCCTGCCATCATCCATTTGAGGCACCAGCACGCTATAATACACGACTATACCAAATTAAATCTGTGCTCCCCTAAACGTGAATAAAATTCTTCTATGGCTAAATCATGACATACTGACCAATTATTCACTTTTCAAGTCATCCACGCGCCAGGCACCTAGAGGGATGCTTTCACTCCAACCCTAAACTGTGCCGGCACCACCTAAATTATCCCTGCTCTTCACACAAATACTTCGCAGGCACCTTTACGGTAAAATTCACTTTCAAAATTACGGATTAGAAGCTGATTTTCTCCCCTTCTTCCTCACACAGCGACCATGGCTATTTTTTCTAACCGTCGATAGAACACTGGTAGGCTTTTAGAGCACAGTTTATAAACAGAATACACTCTGTATGGTCACACTGGTTTATCTCCGATTTACCCCCCCCCCCCAAATGTGTCACCTGTCTCCATAGGCGTTCACCCCGGGTGTCCGGTCAAAGGATCGAATACAAAGGGTCAAAGGATCGAAAACCAAAGGATCACATTTTTTTTATTTTTATTATATATTTTTTGGGGTGTTTTTGTTAAGTGAAAAAGTGGTTTAAAACAAGGGTTGGGGGGGGGGGACTCCCCCCCCACCCCCCCAACCCCAAAAAAATGTAAATAAAAAAAAATCGATCCTTTTGGTTTTCGGTCCTTTGGTGTCGATCCTTTGACCATTCGACCCTTTGGTTGTCAATTCTTTGATCTACAACGGTTCACCAGCCCTAAACCACCTCCGGATGACAGTTGGGACATCTGTGAACATTTCCTACCCAGTGAAGGCTGACTAGATCCCGAACTAGAAACACCTGCATAAATGTGTCGACTGTAACAACATACTACTAATCTAACAGTAGTATTTGAAATCAACACAATAAATATATGCTACTAACCCTCACTTAACCAACTGTGATACTATAACAGTTTGTCACTTGTTTTTTGCCTTCCATTGTAAGCCAAATGAGGCTCATATGCGACTTTTACAAGTCAGTGTTTGTTGTTTTTTCTGTATTGTGAACTTACTATTTCTAGATACGTGTTTAAATCTACAAATAAATAGATTTTTTGTCCAACTTCAAACCTATCTGTGACCTTCAATGGCTAGTATTCAAAAACTAGCTCCATGCCTCTACTAAGCCCACCTCCTCTACACGTTTGACCTGGGGTAGCTGTTGGCTCTTCCTCTTTCCTTGTTATGATAAAACGCCTTTTCTGAGTCAAGCCCCCCGTTAAACAAAAAAGAAGGCTCCCCTTGCCCCTATATTTCTTCAGTTGTGGTAATGCTATTCTCCAGCATGGGGTCTGGCATGGATTCACATGCTCATGAATATTCCCCGTCACCAGGCTGGGAATCCTCGGTAAAGAAAAAAACAGTTTCAGTTTAGTTTTTGAACTGTCTTTCTACTAATAACTGGTCTCTGGGTTATACTTCCCCCAGCCAATGACTGCCCTCTACCTAAGTCCCTCTTCTGGCAGCCATCTTCAGATTTTTACCACACGTTCAAGTGTTGGGAGTCCTCGTGCTATACCTCTCGAGCTTTTACTGCGTTTTACGTTTTTTTCGAAGAGTTTACTCTTATATTTTTGGTCAATGAAGCATCAAGCTCCAAAGATTCTAATTTCGATTAACGGGGACCCGTTTTGGAATTTTTCTACGCCCCTCAATGGCAAATTTTCATTGAGTTTTCACTTCTTGGAAGATTCTGGAAGATCTTTGAGGGCTACCCTGCATGGGCATCGCCCAGGACAAAGGAGAAACAACGCCTTTTGGATCCAAGTTGTTCAGGACCTGCCCTGGATGTGGACTACAGAAAGTCTTCAAGGAAGATGAGCACTTCCGGTGCCTCTACTGCCTTCACGACGACAAATCGCAAGTGGATATGGACTGTGCGTTCTATAAGGACTTGTCCGACCGGATAATGAGGGATCGTCGTACCCGACTCATCAACTGGATGGAGGGGAAGAGCCCAGCAGCAGGTGAGAAGAAGTCAGAGCGGTCTTCTAAGACCTTAGAGGGCGCTCCGGTGACGGGGGCCCAACAAAAGGCAAAGCATCGTGAGTGCTGATGGTTCGAGCTCTTCGGCTGCCAGGCAGGGTGCAATGTCACTGACACCATCATCCACGAGCCAATGCTCGGTGAAGAGGAAGTCGGAGAACCCGGGTAAGCTTCGGGAGAAGCCCCGCTCAATCCCGACGGAGACAGCCAAGGGGGAGTGGGTCAGCGACCCTCTCCCTAAGGTGAAGGCCTCGGGTATGCCTAAGGTCGTGAAGGCCTTGATTCACCCGGCGAAGGCCTCGATTGAAGGAGTCGTGGCGGCCCTGGCGAAGCCGGTGGAGGCTACCCGAGTGGAGACTACTTCCGGGCCTAGAGTTTCCTTGCCACCCCAGAGGGAATCATCTTTTCAGCCTATCGAGAAGACTCCCGTGAAACCCCGGGAAGAGAAAGAGGGGGTGGGGGGGCACGGTAGCCATAACGGACACAGATACCACCCCCGAAGATGAGCTGGCTGGCGTTGCCAAGATCCTGGACAAGAGGTTTGAGGAAGTCCGGTCCTACGGGAGGGATCCCGACGAGGCGGACGTAGAGAGCAACGGTGGAGCCGACGAGGAGCCGTGGGCCGTGGAGGAGACGGAGGACCCCACTCCCCAGCCGTCGCTCCCATGGCAACCGATGCCTCTGCCTCAGGACAACTCAGGCGCAATCTTGATGGCTATCAAGAACCTGTGTACCGAGATAAGGACAAGGTTGCCCGAGATAAGGACAAGGTTGCCCTTATCCCCAGCGGACGATCCAGCAGCACCTGGACCGTCGGGAAGCCCACCGAACAAGCAGAGGCGAATCCATCCTCCCCCTCCTTTCCAGCCTTCACCTCCTTCCCCTCCACGAGGGATGAGACTGGAACGGAGACGGCGATGGTGACGATGTCACAGATCTCCCATCACCCCCTGCCCGGGCCTCACCTCCCGACGAAATTGGCTCCTTTCACGCCATGATCACCAGGGCATCAGAGCTTTTCCAGCTTTGTCACGAAGAGCAGAAGGAGGGTTTCCTCTACCAACGACGGGAGGCCAAGAGGAAGACCGCCTTCTCAGTACCGTTACTGGACGACAGCTGCTCAAGAACCCGTCCACGGCTCCTGCGAAGAGGGACCGGTATGAGAAGTAGTACTGGGTCCCAGATTCCGCCCTGCTGTGCCTTAGAGCTCAGCCGTCCCCGGATTCAGTGGTCTTAGCAGCGGCCAAGAAGAAATCGGCAGGGGCGACGGCATCAACTTTCACTTCCCCACTGGACGGTGAGGGGAAGAAGCTGGACGCCATTGGACGACGAGTCATCTCGTTCATGCCCTCGCGATCGTGGCGCGCTATGACAGGGAGCTGCGGTCCACGATCGCTCCCCTCCTGGATTTCCTGCCGGCAGAGGCCCTTGAAATCTTACAGGAAGGCGAGGTGGCGTCATACCACGCCAACACCATGGCCACGGACATCGCCGACCCCAGGTTTTGACAGATGGGCAACAGAGTTTGCATTCGCCGACGCGGTTGGCTCAATGCAAACGTCTTCCGTCAGGACGTTCAGACCAGGGTACTGGACATGCCCTTCGACGGGAACAACCTGTTGGGCAAAGCAGTGGACGAGTCACTGCAAGCCATCAAGGCGGACACCGAAACGGCCCAGGCCTTGAGTTCTCTCCATCAACGATAGCCGTCCTTTCGGTCCCCCGGGGGCAAGTCTCAAAGTGCCTCCAAAGGATTTGGTGGTGGTTCCTGGTCTTACCGCCAAGCGGCCCGCTCATCGTCGCAGGAGGCCTACAGAGGCCGCAGCAAGGCCAGAGGACATGGTCGCCGCCAAGCCAGCAAGGCCTCGGCGAAGCAAGATTGAACCGGCGGTGACGTTGGGCCCCCACCCAAGCACCCCGGTGGGAGGCCGGCTGGCAAAATTTGTCAGCGTGTGGGAGTCCATCTCCACCGACCGTTGGGTGCTGGACGCGCTGGTCTGCAGGCACACTCTGGAATTCCAAAGAAAGTGTTCCCGTCTACCACCCGTGGCCAGGAAGGAAAACTACGTGCCACAGCTACTTCTAGAGGTACGAGCAATGCTAAAAAAGGGCGCAATAGAACATCCCGAAGATGCTCCGGGGCTCCGGAGTATACTTGCGGTACTTCCTCGTCCGGAAGAAGACCGGCGGTTGACGAGCCATCCTGGACCTTTGTCGTCTAAACACATCAAGACCCAGAAATTCCAGATGATCACCCTTCAGCACGTGCTGGGACAGCTGGAGGAGGGCGACTTCCTATCGTCGCTGGACTTGGAGGATTCCTACTTCCACATCCCCATACACAAAGGACATCGAAAGTTCCTACGATTCGTGGTCCAAGGGCGACACTACCAGTTCAAGGCCCTACCCTTCGGTTTGAAGTCAGCGCCGAGGGTCTTCACCAAGTGCCTGGCACCAGTCGCGGTGTGGCTGCGCCTGCAGGGGATCCATGTATACCCCTACCTGGAAGATTGGCTCATCTGAGCAAAGTCAAGGGAACTCTCCGTTGATCACTCAGCAAAGACTGTCCGACTGCTCACGGATCTGGGATTCTCGATCAACTTCGTGAAATCCCACTTGGTACCGTCGCAAGACTCCCTGTTCCTGGGAACCAGACTCGACACAGTAGCGCGATTGGCTTCACCGTCAGAGGAAAGGACGAAGGCCATCCTGGGCAAGGTACAACGGCTGTTGACCTTGGAGACAGCCAGGGTGAGGTCCATCAAGTCCCTACTCAGCATGATGTCATCGTGCATCTACCTCGTGCGCCTATGCAGGTTGCGGATGCGGCCACTGCAGGAGTTCCTCGACGCCCGTTGGATGCAGGCAGCGGGCAGCTTCGAAGACAAGATCTCCCTCAACGAGACGTTCTGCCAAGCGATCCGATGGTGGGGGAACCGTGCGCACCTGGCGGTGGGCATGGACTTCCAGACCTCGGCACACCAGGAAACAGTGACGACGGACGCCTCCCTGGAAGGATGGGGAGCACACATCAGATCTCCAGAGCCGTGTTCTGGGCCCTCAGGTCGTTACTCCCATCCCTCAAGGGCAAGGTGGTGAGGGTCTTCACCGACAACACCACCACGATGTTCTACATCAGGAACCAGATCCCCAGCCCTATCCAAGGAAGCGTAGGATCTCTGGCACTGGGCCGTTGCCCACGGGATGTTCCTGGTACCCTTCCATCTGGCAGGAATAAAGAACACCATTGCCGAGTCACTCAGCAGGGAGCTCCGCTCTTGCCATGAGTGGGAGCTTCGGTAGGATCAAGTGGATCGCCTGTTCCGACGATGGGGCAATCCCCAGATTGATCTATTCGTGCCGAACACTAAGTGCCAGAGGTTCGCCAGCAGGTTTCTCCAGCCGGGGAGTATGGGTGACGCATTCTCATTCCCCTGTGACGGCCTGTTATTATCCCACCGCTGCCGTTGCTCCTGCGACTCATCAGTCAACTCAGACGGTCCTGGTGCAGGATGATCCTAGTCGCACCAGCGGGGCCGAGGCTGATCTGGTTCCCGGACCTTCTGGACATGTCAGCTTCCCCCAAGTCAAACTGCTGACAGACGTGGATCTTCTCGCCAGGGAAAGAGGCGCCGTCCTCCATTACGACCCGGGATCACTGAATCTGCAGGCCTGGCTCCTGCAGCACTAGAGTTCGGAGGATACGATATCCCGGCAGACTGCAAGGAGGTGCTTGCAAAGGCCAGGGCGTCCTCGACTCGTAAGTGCTATGGACACAAGTGGAAGAGGTTCTCTGTCTGGTGCCGGGCACAGAAGATCAACCCTCTACGGATTACGGCCCCTCAAGTGCTGCCGTACCTGCTGTTGCTGGCCAAGCCGGGGCTGGCACACGCCTCCATCAAAATCCATCTGGCAGCGATTTCCCGCTACACCAGAACTCAGGGGCGGTCATCTCTGTGGTCCCATCGCCTGGTGAAGGAGTTCATGAAAGGACTGTTCCGATTGTTCCCGCCGGTGAAGGCTCTGGCACCGGTGTGGGAGTTCAACATGGTGCTGACCAGGTTCATGGGGCCGCCATTTGAGCCTCTGCATTCGGCACCGTTGAAGTTCCTGTCGGGGAAAACAGCGTTTCTTGTGGCCATCACCTCCGCACAAGTGGGAGAGATCCAGGCCCTCTCCTGCAAACCTCCGTATCTGACATTCCACGAGACGAGGGTAGTGCTGAGGATGCACCCCTTCTTCATGCCTGTTTTCTTCCCGTCGCCTTTGTCGCCGGCTGAGAGGACTTTGCACTCGCTGGATGTGGCTAGAGCGCTGAAGTTCTACGTGCACCGCACAAAGAGTCTTCGGAAGACATCACACATTTTGTGAACTTTGGACCTGTGAACCAAGGGGAAGGCCCTCTCGAAGGCTTCCATTTCCAGATGGCTCTCCGACTGCATCATGCATTGTCACTGGTTGGCAAACCGACCGTTGCCCGGCCATCTGAGAGCCCATTCAACCAGAGCGATTGCTGCTACCACGGCGTTCCTGTCTGGTGTGCCCCTGCTGGACATCTACAGGGCTGCTACGTGGAGGTCGACACACACCTTCACGAGATTCTACTGCGTCGACCTGGATTCCAGGGAGGAGTCCAGAGTCGTCCAGGCAGTGCTGCGCAATCTGTTCGCTTGAAGGTGAGCCTGGTGAGGTAAGAGATGCTTAATTTTGAGTTGTTGAAATGCTTAATGTTGAGCCTTGCCACCTCCCGTGGTTGTGCATGTGTGTACTGCTATGTATTCCTATATTCATGAGCATGTGAATCCATGCCAGACCCCATGCTGGAGAAGGAACAAGTTACTTACCTGTAACTGTTGTTCGAAGGGATCGTGTCCTCCGACGTACTCCTTATCTTGATATAGATCATCTCCAGCTTGCTGGCCTCGGAAAAAGCTTTTCAGTAGAGGGCGCTGTGCGTCGATGTCTCTCGAGCCGATGTCCCTCGACAGCCTCCGTATCGGCGCGGACGTCATCATGCGTATAAAAACTCGCGCAGCGTCTGTTGCTCAGTTCCGTTTTTCCGCGCTTCGTGGGCCTCGGAATCGCGTTGCTCAGTTCGTTACTTAGAGAATATATTCTTTATTATTCCTCAGATAAACCAACTCTTCTCCAGCATGGGGTCTGGCATGGATTCACATGCTCATGAATATTCCCCGTCGTCAGGCTGGGAATCCTCGGTAAAGAAAAAACCAGTATCAGTTTCGTTTCTGATCTGTCTTTCGTAGTAATAACCAATCACTGGTCTCTGCGTCATACTGACCACAGCCAATGACTGCCCTCTACCTAAGCACCGCCTCTGGCAGCCATCTTCAGATTTTTACCGCACGTTCATGTGTTGGGATCCTCGTGCTATTGCTCTCGAGCGTTAGTGCTATTTTTTCGCGCTTTTTACAAAAAACTTCGATTCTTTCGGTCAAAAGAGCCTCAAGCTCCACCGATCCTACATCCGATCAACGGGGACCCGTGTCGGATTCATCTGTGCCCCTCAAGGGTGAAGATTTCGTCGAGCTACACTTCGGAGGACTCCAGAAGCTTCTCAGGCCCTGTCTCGGAGATGGCCCAGGAGAAGGGAAGCTCGACGCCCGGAAAGCTGTTCAGGGTCTGCCCTGGATGCCAGCTGCAGAACGTCTTCAAGGAGGACGAACACTCTTTCTGCCTTTACTGCCTTCATGAGGACAAGACGCACGTGGAGAAGGACTGTGCGTTTTGCGGCAACATGTCGGAACGGACCATGAAGGACCGCCATCAACGTCTCGCCAACTGGCTGGAGGGTAAGAGCCCGTCTGGCGAGAAGAAGAAGAAATCCAAGCGGTCTTCTAAGACCTTTGAGGGCGCCCCGGCGACGGGGGCCCAACATAAGGCCAAGCACCGCGAGTCCGCTGGCACCGGGAGCGCCGAACGGTCGGGCTCTACGGGCGCCAGGCAGGGCGCACCCTCCCCGGCACCATCAACCACGAGCCAACGCTCTGGGTCGGGTAAGAGGAAGGCCGAGCACCCGGCGAAGCTCCTGGAGAGGCCCCGGTCGAGCTCTAAGGCAGAGGAGGAGCGTGGCAGTGCCCCCTCCCTCAAGGATAAGGCGGTGAGCGCACCTAAGGTGGTGAAGGCCTTGATCCATCCGACCAAGCCCTCTATCGAAACGGTCGCGGCGGCCCTGGCTCAGCCTGTGGTGGCTGCACCAGTGGTGGCGACCTCAGGGCCCAGAATCTCCCTGCCTCCTCGGAGGGAGTCTTCCTTTGTGCCCATCGATAGGACCCCCGTGAAACCCTCCGTGGGGAAGAAGGGGGGGCAGGGCGTCGTCGTAGAGTCGGCCTCAACCTCAGAAGAGGAGCTGATCGAGGTCTTAAGCCACGGCCTAGGCGTGGAAGAAGGCCAGCCCGTCGGAATGGACCCCGACGCAGGTGACGACGACGACATCGTCGAGGATACCGACGGGGCCCCTGCTCGCCCGTCGGATTCCCCTCTGCCAGCGCCGCAAGACAACTCGGCGGCCATTTTGTTGGCCATACAGTCCTTATGCTCCGAGATAAGGACGAGGCTACCGTTACCGACGGAGGAACCTCTCCCGTCGGGGGATCCAGAACCGGGACCTTCTGGTGTTCCCCCTACCAAGAAAAGAAGGATCCATCCACCACCTCCTTTTCAACCGTCGCGCCCCTTCCAGCCCTCCTCCCCGTCCACCCGAGGGGATGATACGGGGACTGACACGGCAGCGACGGGTACGGACGACGAGGCATACGACGAGGATTTTCCGTCGTCGCCTCCCACCAGGGCCTCTCCGCCCGACGAGATCGGATCTTTCCACTCCATGATCTCCAGGGCTTCCGAGCTTTTCCAACTCTGCCCTGAGGAGAAGAAAAAGGAAGGCTTCCTTTATCAGCGGCGCGAGGCCAAGAGGAAGACGGTCCTCGCAGTGCCTCTGTTGGACGACATTTGGGATGAGGGCCTTTCCCTCCTCAAGAACCCTTCCACGACGCCAGCTAGAAGAGACCGGTACGAGAAAAAGTACCGGGTCCCGGACACGGCCCCCCTATGCCTCCGGGCGCAGCCTACCCCGGACTCGGTCGTCTCCGCGGCAGCCAGGAAGAAAGCGGGGGGGGGGTGCGGCCTCCACATCGACTTCCCCGCCGGACGGCGAGGGAAAGAAATTGGATACTATGGGGCGTAGAGTCATCTCGTCGGCAGCGACGACGATTAAAGCGGCCAACGCCTTGGCTATCGTGGCCCGCTACGACAGGGAGCTCTGGTACAAGATGGCTCCCCTGCTGGATTTTCTGCCGGACGACAAGAGGGCGGAGGCCCTTGAGATCCTGCAGGAAGGTGAGGTGGCCTCGGACCACGCCATCACCGTGGCGACGGACATCGCCGACACTGGATTCCGCCAGCTGGGCAACGGTGTTTGCCTTCGACGTCGTGGATGGCTCAAAGCTACGGACTTCCGGCAGGACGTCCAGACCAGAGTCCTGGACATGCCCTTCGACGGGAACAACCTGTTCGGGAAGACAGTGGACGATTCCCTTCAGGCCATCAAGGCGGATACTGAGACGGCCCGGGCCCTTGGAGTCCTGCAACGACGGACGCCCTTTCGGAGCGGCGGAGGCAAGGGCGCCTCCAAAGTTTCCGGCGGCGGTTTCGCTTCCTACCGTCAAGCGGCCCGCTCGTCGTCGCAAGAGGCCTACAGAGGACGAGGCAAGTCTAGCGGACCCCGCCGTCGTCGCCAAGGAGGTCAAGGCGGCAAGGCCGCGTCCAAGCAGGATTGAACCGGCCGTGGGGTCGGGCCCCCACCGAAGCACCCCGGTGGGAGGCCGGCTGGCGGGCTTCGTCAGCGTGTGGGAGTCCATCTCCACCGACCGTTGGGTGCTGGACGCCCTGGCCCGGGGCCACGCGCTCGAGTTTCAAAGAAGGTGCCCGCGCGTCCCCCCCGTGGCCAGGAAAGAACTTCACGTCCCTCAACTTCTCCTGGAGGTAAAGGCGATGCTCAGAAAGGGCGCCATCGAACTCGTCCCAAAGAGGCTTCGGGGCTCCGGAGTCTACTCGAGATACTTCCTCGTGAAGAAGAAGACGGGAGGATGGCGCCCCATCCTGGACCTGCGACGTCTGAACAAGTTCATCAAGGCGCAGAAGTTCCGGATGGTCACCCTCCAGCACGTCCTGGGTCAGCTGGAGGGAGGAGACTTCCTATCGTCGTTGGATTTGGAGGATGCCTACTTCCACATTCCCATCCTAAAGGGGCACCGCAAATTCCTCAGATTCGTGGTCCAAGGGCGTCATTACCAGTTCAAAGCCCTTCCCTTCGGACTACGGTCGGCACCCAGGGTATTCACCAAGTGCCTTGCACCGGTGGCGGCGCAGCTGCGCCGCGAGGGGATCCACGTCTACCCCTACCTGGACGACTGGCTCATCCGCGCCAAGACGAGGGAGCTCGCCGTGGTCCACACGGCAAGGACCGTCCAACTCCTCACGGACCTGGGATTCTCCGTGAACTACGCCAAATCCCACCTGGTGCCCGCGCAAGTCGCACTGTTTCTGGGAGCGAGGCTCGACACAGTGTCCCTTCTGGCCTCCCCGTCGGAGGAGAGGACCAGGACCATCTTGGGCAAGGTGCAACGGATGTTGGTGGCCGACGCGGCCAAAGTGAGGTCCATCAAGTCCCTCCTCGGGATGATGTCTTCCTGCATCTACCTCATTCCCATGTGCAGGCTCCGGATGCGCCCGTTGCAAGAATTCCTGGATGCGCGCTGGATCCAGACGACGGGCAGCTTCGAGGAAAGGATCAAGCTCGACGAGAGTTTCCGACGAGCGATACGGTGGTGGGGCACCCGCGCGCATCTGACGGCGGGCATGGACTTCCAGACCCCAGCCCACCAGGAGACTGTGACCACGGATGCCTCCCTGGAAGGGTGGGGAGCGCACACCGAAAATCTGCACGCAAGGGGACTCTGGCTCCCGACGGAGAAGTCCCTACATATCAACGTCCTGGAGCTCCGTGCAGTGTTTTGGGCCCTCAGGTCCTTCCTTCCGTCCCTCAAGGGCAAGGTGGTGAGGATCTTCACCGACAACACCACCACCATGTTTTACATCAGGAAACAGGGCGGAACCAGGTCCCCAGCGCTGTCCAAGGAGGCGCAGGACCTGTGGCATTGGGCCGTCGCCCAAGGGATTTTTCTGGTGCCGTTTCATCTGGCAGGGATAAAAAACACCATCGCCGACTCACTCAGCAGGGAGCTGCGCTCGTGCCACGAGTGGGAACTACGGCAGGATCTGGTGGATCGCCTCTTCCGACGGTGGGGCACACCCCAGATCGACCTGTTCGCGACGGCGACGAACACCAAGTGCCGGAGGTTCGCCAGCAGGTTTCCCCAGACGAGGAGCATGGGCGATGCTTTCTCGTTCCCCTGGGAGGGCCTGTTCCTCTACGCGTTCCCTCCCTTGCCTCTGCTAATCCGGCTCGTCAACCAGCTCAAGAGGTCACGGTGCAGGATGATCCTCGTCGCACCTGCGTGGCCGAGGCAGATATGGTTCCCGGACCTTCTGGACTTGTCAGCGTCCCCGCCGATCAAGCTGCCGGCGGACGCGGATCTACTCTCCAGGGAAGGAGGCGCCATCCTCCACCACGACCCGAAGTCGCTGAACTTGCAGGCCTGGCTCCTGCAGCACTAGAGTTTGGAGGATACGACATACCGGCCGATTGCAGAGAGGTTCTTGCAAAGGCCAGGGCGTCCTCGACTCTTAAATGCTACGGACACAAATGGAAGAGGTTCTCTGTCTGGTGCCACGCACAGAAGATTAACCCTCTACGGATTACGGCTCCCCAAGTACTGCCGTACCTGCTGACGCTGGCCAAAGCTGGTCTGGCACATGCGTCCATCAAGATTCATCTTGCTGCGATCTCCCGATACACCAGAACCACGGGCCGGACGTCCTTGTGGTCTCATCGTCTGGTGAAAGAGTTCATGAAGGGACTGTTCAGATCGTTCCCGCCGGTGAAGGCTCCGGCCCCGGCGTGGGAGCTCAACGTGGTGCTGACCAAGCTCATGGGACCTCCGTTCGAGCCTCTGCACTCGGCCCCGTTGAAGTTTCTATCGTGGAAAACAGCTTTTCTTGTGGCCATCACCTCCGCACGACGAGTGGGAGAGATCCAGGCCCTTTCCTGCAAGGCCCCGTACTTGACTTTCCACGACACGAGGGTAGTGCTCAGGACGCACCCCTCCTTCATGCCCAAGGTACCGTCGGACTTCCATCTCAACGAACCCTTGGTGTTACCTGTGTTCTTCCCGTCGCCTTCGTCGCCGGCTGAGAGGACTTTGCACTCGCTGGATGTAGCTAGAGCGCTGAAGTTCTACGTGGACCGCACGAAGGGTTTTCGGAAGACGTCACAACTCTTTGTGAACTTTGGACCTGTCAATCAGGGGAAGGCTCTCTCGAAGGCTTCCATCTCCAGATGGCTCTCCGGCTGTATCATGTGCTGTCACCGGTTGGCAAACCGACCGCTGCCTGGCCGTCCGAGAGCCCATTCCACCAGAGCGATCGCAGCTACCACGGCGTTCCTATCTGGTGTGCCCCTGCTGGACATATGCAGGGCTGCTACGTGGAGGTCGACGCACACCTTCACGAAATTCTACTGCGTCGACCGGGATTCCAGGGAGGAGTCCAGGGTCGGCCAAGCAGTGCTGCGCAACCTGTTCGCCTGAGGTGAGCCTGGTGAGGAGGTAAGATGCTTAATGTTGAGTTGATGTGATGCTTAATGTTGAGCCTTTGCCACCTCCCGTGGTTGTGCATGTGTGTACTGCTATGTATTCTTTATTCATGAGCATGTGAATCCATGCCAGACCCCATGCTGGAGAAGGAACAAGTTACTTACCTGTAACTGTTGTTCTCCAGCATGGGTCTGGCATGGATTCACATGCGAACCCTCCCGCCTACCCCTCTGCGGCTCTTCACTTGGTCATACTGCCACTTCACGTGCTTCCAAATCTGAAGATGGCTGCCAGAGGCGGTGCTTAGGTAGAGGGCAGTCATTGGCTGTGGTCAGTATGACGCAGAGACCAGTGATTGGTTATTACTACGAAAGACAGATCAGAAACGAAACTGATACTGGTTTTTTCTTTACCGAGGATTCCCAGCCTGACGACGGGGAATATTCATGAGCATGTGAATCCATGCCAGGCCCATGCTGGAGAACAACAGTTACAGGTAAGTAACTTGTTCCTTACTCGATGGCTTCCTCATCCGAACCGACAACTCCACGGTCCGGCTTCAAAAAATGTCGAGACTGTTGAAAGAAAATGTTGTTGACAGATCCTCACAGGATCTGTTTGTGGTGCCTGGGATCAGAGCACCAATGTTCGGTGTGCGAGGACTGCATGTCCATGACGGCGAAAGCCTTGAAGGAGCATAAGGGGAAGCTTGAGAGAGGTAAAACAGTTAAAACTCCTTCGAAAGTTTCCTCGGCAGAGTCGAGACATTCGTCTCCTCGCTGACACAGGAAACATTCTAGGTCTCGAAGCAACTCCCACCACTCTTCGAGATCCAAGCATTCAAGTAAGTAAGTAAGAGTCACCTGCCCCACAAAACATAGCTCTCAGTCTGAGTGGGAGGAATTCCGTAAAAGGATGCTTAGCGTCTTCGAGAAAGCGGCCTCGACCCCCTCGAAGACAGCTGAGTGAAAGACCCGAAAAATCTAAACGCCGCGAGTCGTTGCACCCGGCGAAAAAAACTACTTGAGAGCGTCATGAACCCTCGAGCAAAGGCACTGTGCCATCAATGCCATCGTCAAAGGTCCCTTCGACGCATAAATCTGCATCATTGATGCCATTATCGAAGGGCTCATCCACGCATAGGTCGATCGAATCGACACCGAAAAAGAGCAAACCCACGGCCGTCGCTACCTCACAGCCAGTCATACCCAGAGCCTCTATCATGACGTCGAGGTCATCGACAACCTCGAGTAGGATCCCGATGCTCTTGAGTTCTTCGAGGCCACTTCCAATCTTCTCAACGCCTTTTTCGGTGTTTTCGAAGCCTTTGATGTCCGCGTCGACGACATCTAAGTTTTCCCAACCGATTACGACAAATTTAGCCCCTTCTGCTCTGGAGATGGGATTTAAGCCATTTCCAAGGTCTGATCATTTCAGACCTTTGTCTTCAATCTATGAGGAAGGGGAGGATTCAGATCAAGAAAGACTCTTTGGGGTGCAGAGATCTGCAACACCAGAACAAGAGGAATTTACCTCTGAGGAAAATAGGTTGAAGGACCTTAGAGAATCCCTACATGAGTCAAATGGGTTAAATACTTCCCCAGAAATAGAATTTGCCAAACCAGACCCAAGGGAACATGCCGAGACCCCTTACAGAATTTTAATGGCAAGTATTATAGAATTCATGGGTTGGTCTACACCTTCACCTGCATTCCAACAGGATGACCTTACAGACATCGTAGTCAAAGGCCCACAGGAGGATCCTGTGGTTCCATTTCACGCTGCATTACAAAGAAAAATATTGGCTAACTGGGAAACTCCTGAGATTATCCCGGCGGTTAACAAAAAGTTATCAGCCAAATATAGGGTATCTACTACTGACCCAGAATTTTGGTCTAAACATCCAACTCCAGAGAGTCTGGTTGTCCAAGCAGCAACTGCATCAGGTAGTAGATCGGCATACCCTACTGTTCCACAGGACAGGGATGCCAAAAGATAAGACACTAGGGCTAAATAATTTTTCTGCATGTAGCATGGCGTTGAAATCTATTAACGCTACTTGTACGCTCGCAAGGTTCAGCCATACACTTTGGGAGTGTGCTTCATCAGCGGCTGACTGCCTCCCAGAGGGAGAAGAAAGGGAAGCGTTTCTAAACATCATTAAGGATGGTAAAGACGCAATGTGCGAATCCCTTCAAACTGGCATTGATTCTGCTGACAGCATCAGTAGGGCCATGGCGGCAAGTACTACAACCCGCAGATTTGCCTGGTTGCGAAAATCTGGGTTTGCTCCAGATGTACAAGCCAGACTTTTAAATATGCCCTTTGACGGCTCTTCTTTGTTTGGTAAGAAGGCGGATGACAGCCTAGAAAAGTTAGACATCCAAAGCAGCAGCAAAATCCCTGGGTGCTGCAATCCGCCAAACGCCATATCGCCCCTCAGCAACCTCTTGGAGAGGTAAGTCCTTTTGCTTTTATTCCGCATTCGGAAAAGGCAGAGGACAGTCGGTTCAAAGAGGTAAAAAAAAAATTCACCCGAGGTGGACGGGGTAAAAATACAAAAGCCGCAGAAGCAGCAGGTACCTCTTTACCATTGGCACCTGCATCAGCCGCCTCTAAATCTCTCTGAGGACTCTCCTCACAAGACACCAGTAGGGGGCAGGCTAACTCAACATCTGACGGAATGGCAGGCTATTACGTCAGATGCTTGGGCATTGGAGACAGTTGCCCAAGGTTACTGCCTGCCTTTTCTACACATTCCTCAGTCATCCACCGGGGAACAGCTCTCGGAAAGTTCCAGATCTGCTCCTCTTGCAGGAAATTGTAGACCTGCTGGAGAAAGGTGCCATAGAACCGGTACCTGTAGCGGAGAGGAACAAGGTCTGGTATTCCCCCCCCCCCCCCCACCCCTCACCCCCCCTACTTCCTAATACGAAGGACGACGGAGGACTGAGACCTATCTTGGACTGACTTACGAGAATTGAACAAGTTCCTCAGGAAGGACAAGTTCAAGATGGTAACTCTTTCTCAGATCCTTCAGGCCCTCCAGCTCCAGGACTGGCTGGTATCTCTGGACCTTCAGGATGCTTATTTGCATGTGCCAATCCATCTGAAACACAGGAAATACCTGAGGTTCACAATTGGCGACTCTCATTATCAATTTCGAGTTCTGCCATTTAGGCTGACCTCTGCCCCGAGGGTCTTCACCAAGCTAATGTCGGTAGTGGCTGCAAGTCTAAGGAGGGAAGGGATTCACGTCTACCCCTACCTGGACGATTGGCTGATCAGAGCTGTATCTCTGGAACAAGCTCAGATCCAGCTAGATTATGTTTGCCACTTCCTTCACAAACTGGGCTTCTCCCTCAATTTAAAGAAGTCGCAGATGATACCATCACAGAGACTCCAGTTCATTGGAGCGGTCCTGGACACTTCCCTGGGGAAAGCCTCGCCACCAGAGGTGAGGGCCCAAGATATTCTGCAGATGGTCACCAAGTTTCAAAATGCCTAACGTCTCCCATCCTTCGACTTTTTGAGGTTGCTAGGCCTCATGGCATCCTGCATCTTCCTTGTGCCAGAGGCTTGCCTGAGAATGAGATCTCTTCAGTGGGCACTGAGAACTCCGTGGTCGCAATTCTCAGGGAGAATGACAGACCTCCTTCAGGTTCCAGACAAAGTGACTCGAGACCTTCAGTGGTGGGCCTGCCAGGAAAACATCTTGAAGGGGGAACTGTTTTGGCAACCATGGCCGGAGATAACAGTAGTCACAGATGCCTCACTCACGGGGTGGGGTGCGCATACCAACGACTTGACCATCAGAGGTCGTTGGTCTCCAGAGTCCAGACTACATATCAACCTGTTAGAGCTGAGAGCAATCAGACTAGCGCTGAAGGCTTTTCTGCCATCTGTACAGGGGGAAAAATGTCCTGATAATGACAGACAACACAGTGGCCATGCACTACCTCAACAAAAGAGGAGGCGTAGGATCACTGCCGCTGTGCAGAGAGGCGATGCAGCTCTGGTTTTGGGCAATCCAATAAGGAATCTCTCTGTCGGCAGTTCACTTAGCCGGAGAGAAAAACTTGACAGCGGACGCTCTGAGCAGGCAGAGTACAGTCTCCCACGAGTGGGAACTAGCTCAGGAAGTCCTTCAACAGATCTTCACCCTTTGGGAACCCCTCAAGTGGATCTGTTCGCCACCAGCATCAACAGGAAGTGCGATCAGTTTTGTTCAAGGGAATTTCCCCCGAGAGGAGCTCTAGGGGACGCGTTCGCAGTGGACTGGGAGTTTCCACTTCTGTACGCGTTTCCTCCAGTCCCTGTCATGACTCAAATGATCAGGAGGTTGAGAAGGTTCCGGAAAGCCATGATCCTAATTGCCCCGGACTGGGCCAGGAGAACGTGGTACCCGGACCTTCTGGACCATGTCATCTGCCCTCCAATTCGTCTTCCACTCGAGGAGAATCTTCTCTCGCAGAAGGGAGGTCAGGTTCTCCATCCAGACATCAGAACCCTCAACCTTCACGCTTGATATCTGAAAGGTTGAGATACAAGGATTGGGACCTCCCAGATGATGTCATGGAGGTGTTGCTTTCGGCAAGAAGGCCAGCAACAAAGACTTTATACTGCTGCCGTTGGAACAAGTTTTGCAGCTGGTGTAGAGAAAAGAATATTGACCCCTTTTCATGTGGTATACCAACAGTGTTATCTTTTCTACTCCATTTGGCAAATTCGGGCCTTCAGGTTGGCACTATCAAGGGCTATCTTGCAGCGCTATCGATCTTCAAGCGCACTGCAGAGGAACCATCGTATTTCAAGTTCCCCTTAGTAATACAATTTCTGAAGGGATTAACCAATGTCTATCCTCCAAGACCATTCCAAATTCCCTTATGGGACTTAAATATAGTCTTAAATTTCCTGATGGGTACTCCTTTTGAACCACTCCACTCTTGGTCACTAAAATTTCTCACCCTTAAAACTGTCTTATTAGTGGCATTGACATCTGCTAGGAGGGTGAGCGTATTACAGGCTCTATCTTGTAATCCCCATCATGCAATTTTTCATAAAGATAAAGTTGTCCTACAAGTGAAGCCTAATTTTCTCCCAAAGGTGGTTTCTGAATTCCACATCACTCAGAAGATTACCTTGCCTTCATTTTATCCCCCTCCCCATTCGGGGAAAGAGGAAGAAAGGCTGCATAGGCCGGACCCAAGGCAGGCTTTGAGCTTTTACATCAGCAGACTTGCTAGGATTAGGCAAGCAGACCAACTGTTCGTAGGTTACTCAGGGCACAAATTGGGATTAACAATAAGAAACCATTTCCAGATGGATCATTTTAGCCATTCTGGAATGTTACAAACTGGCAGGGAAAGAGCCTCCTCAAAATCTTAGGGCTCATTCAACCAGGGGTATCGCAGCCTCTTCGGCCCTCCAAAGAGGGGTACCAATTCGAGACATATGTGCGGCTGCCACATGGTCGTCTGCACATACCTTCACAAGATTTTACAACCTGGATTCCTACTCTAGCCAAGAGACTAGGTTTGGCAAAGCTGTGTTGCACTCTGTTCACTCTTGAAGGGAAACATGGCAATTTTACTCCCACCTCCAGTTACACACCACTGCTATGGGTGTCTATCAAGATAAGGAATACGTCGGAGGACACAATCCCTTCGTAGAACAAGTTACTTCTTACCTGGTAATGTTCTTTCGATGTATTACTCATCGCCCTTCCCATCCATCCCCTCAGTAAAACTTCCCTTGTGGATACAGCTTACGCTCCTTCTGGGTCACTAACCAATTCATGTAAAACAACTGTTAACATCAAAACGGAACTGAGCAACGGACGCTGCGCGAGTCTATTTATACGCATGATGACGTCGGCGCCGATACGGAGGCTGTCGACGAACATCGGCTCGAGGGACATCGACGCGCAGCGCCCTCTACTGAAATTTTTTTTCCGAGGCAAGCAAGCTGGAGATAAACAAGATGAGGAATACGTGAGAGGAACATCCCATCAAAAGAACGTTACCAGGTAAGAAGTACTCTCCAGCATGGATTTGCATGTAAACCTCCCTCCAACCCCTCTGCGGCTCTTCTCTTGGTCCTACTGCCACTTTACATGCTACTAAATCTGAAGATGGCTGCCAGAGGAGGGGCTTAGGTAGAGGGCAGTCATTGGCTGGGGGCAGTATGACCCAGAGACCAGTGATTGGTTATTAGTAGAAAGATAGTTCAGAAACAAAACTGCAACTGTGGCTTTTCTTGTATACAGGCAGTGTGTGATCACGAGCTCCACATCGGAGGTAACCTGGACATTCATGTAGTGATACTTCTTCCTATTGTGGTATACCTCTTTGGATGTTTGAGGGGCGAGCCATGCCATATGGCTGCAGTTAAGAGCAGCAATTGTGTTGGGCAAGTGGGCTGCTGCATAGAAATAGGTTTTCATGGCATTTATCTGTGCTGGGGTGGTGGGGTGGGCAGGGAGATGTGCCGGCATGCATGGTGCAGGAGTGCTTCCAGAACCTGCACAATTGTGCATCCTCTGCTCAAGAAACCCACAGCCGATCCTTCTTGTCCAGGTAACTATCGCTCAATTTCCAATACTCCCTTTTTGGGTAAACTCCTGGAAAAGCTGGAAATTTCTCAGCTAAACCTTCATTCCGATTCTGGTGGCTCTCTACAGGACCACCAATCTGGCTTATGAGCGGCAGAAGCACGGAAACTGCTCTCCTGAACATCCGTGAAGATCTGCTCTCCAACCTTGACTCTTAGCATTTCCTCTTTCCTCATCCTACTTGATCTCTCCTATGCCTTCGACACGGTCAACCATACCACCCTGCTCAATTGTCTTTGTGACAACCTGGGTATCACTGATCAGGCTCTGGCCTGGATGACCTCTTTCCTCTCTGATCGAAACTCCCATGTACAACTTGGGTCCTTCCTTTCATCGATCTCACTTTTTACCTGTGGTGTTCCCCAGGGGTTTATATAAACTGAAGGGTAAATCCCCTACTCTGTGGAGGTCTGGGGTAAAGATTCAACAAGTATCAACAAATAGTGACCCCTGTGGGGTCACTATTTGTTGATACTTGTTCCCCAGGGGTTTAACATCTCGCCCTGGCTTTTCAACCAATACCTACTGCATTTCGATTTTCTGCTCAAACATCCAGTGCTACGCTGATGACTCTCAACTCGTTTTCAGGCTGCCCTCGGCCACCTCCTCTCCCTCCCTCATCTCTGATTGTCTATTCGCCATTCAAAAGTGGTGTACTGCCAACAATCTTTGTCTAAATGCCAACAAGACCGAGATCCTCCTCATCGGTTCACCATCCTTCCCCCTCACTCTCTGGCCGGCCTCCCTTGGCCGCCCTCCTACTCCTACCTGCGAGGCTAAGAACCTCAGAGTCCTCTTTGACTCCACGCTTACCTTCTGCACCCACACTTCTGGCGTCTCTAAAAAGTCAGACCTCTTACTTCATCTCCTCAGAGGTACTCTTCCTTTCCTCTCCTTCCCCCAGAAGCTGACTGTCTCCCAAGCTCTGGTTCTCTCCAGGTTGGACTACTGTAACAGCCTCTTACTCTTACGTCCTGTCCCCTTTCCTCCATACTGTGTGGGCGTCCCTTGCAAGGGACGGGAGACGGAACCTTTTTCACCAGAAAAACCTTCTTCCCCCTTTAAAGTTAGAGGCCGCGGGAACGTGGCCCAGGGAGCATGCGCTGCCCTGACTCCGCCCTCCGGCACCACACCTCAGTCCCCTTTTCTGCGTCGACGGGAACGGGCCGAATTCACCAGCGCTCCTGGGTTTGGCTTCGGCCATGTAATTCCATGCGCGGATACTTCTTCTTTGTCTTTTTTTGTCTTATCTATCATTCAGGTACTCGGTCCTCAGGCGTCGCGCTCCTCCCTGGCGCATGTCGACTTCCTCAGGGTTCAGCAGGTGTCCATCCTGCAACAGGCTTTTACCAACTTCAGACCCCCATGCCCTCTGCCTACGTTGCCTTGTCTCAGGCCACAGTTGGCAATCCTGTTCGGCATGTGACTCGCTGTCCTCGTAGGTGCTGAAGAGCAGACTAGCCAGGTGGAGGGAGCTCTTCCAAAGGTCACCTCCAGAGGATCTTAAGGTTTTCATGAAGCATCGAAATAGGCCCAAGGTAGGGCCAATATTTTCTAGCGCACCCTGCAAGTGAGACTCCTTACCAGGGACTCTTCTGCGCGGGAGGGACTGGTCAGGTCCTTCTACTGGCACATGCCCGAGGCTGCTACGGCTATCGGCCTTCAGGTCGAAGGGTTCTCTGATCCTCCCGGGCACAGTGTCGAGGGAATGGAGGGTTCTTGTACCGGGGCTACGCCCGAAGGGCTACGACCTGTTAACGGCACAATGGCCGATGGGATACGGCCTATTACCGGCAACACGTCAGAGGGGCCGCGCCCAGTTACCGACAGTACGTCCGAGGGGGCGCCTAAACACAGCTCTACCGACCCCCAGGTCGTGGGTGTCATACCTACCGGGCCGAGGCCCGAGGAGCAGGGTAGGCCTCATGATCCACACGCAAGAGTCTTGAACCAGGCAGGGCCCAGCGGGCCGAGAAACACGTCGCAATCACGTGGCAGGCAGCTCGACAAAATCGCTGCCATGCCAGAAAGGGGCACCCATCCGATGCCATTCCACGAATTTGGCGAAGAACGAGTGTCGAAGTGGGACTGGCCTCAACCAGGTACGTGGCCTATAGACTACCCTTCATTTGCGCAGGGCAACTTTCCTTTGCGTTCATACGGACTGGGTACGCAGCCGCTCCAGCAGCCCCCCGCTACCCTGTTGGTCCCCCCCGCCACCTCTTTGGCCAGTGAGGAAGTGCTCTTCGAGAAGTTTCTCGGCCTCATGAGGTCTCCTCAGATGGGGGTTATCATCAAAGACGCGGTTAGGGAAGTCCTCACCACCAGGCTAGAGGTACCACAGATGCCTTAATCAGGCCCCCAGGTCCCGGTGCAGCCGCCTCCTCCGACTCCACAGCCAACTATGCAACCTGCGCCGCCTCCTCAGCCTCTGGCTGCGGTCCCTGTACCCCAGCCTCCGGTGCCATCTACCCCTCCTTCTCCACAAGATCCTCCAGATCCGCAGGATACGGACCAGGAGGATGATCCGGACACGCCATCCTCAGGCAGGGCCTTCCGTGAACGTCTGAGTGGCCTGGCGGAGTACCTGGGCCTCCCCCAACCCGTGGTCGAACAGCCGGCAGAGGGGGTTCTGACTGAAGTCCTCACTATACGTCCCTCTGCCAACACGGGGATTCCACTGCAAACTTGATGTCGCCTCCCTGGCCAAGAAGGGTTGGCTCAAGCCCCACTCAGTCCAGCCGGTCAACCGACGCCTGGACGCTAAGTACAGGCTGATGAAGGGGGATGCACTCTTGCTCTCTACCCATCCTCAGCCACACTCTTCGGTGATCGCTGCAGCATCACTATACTCCAAGCCTCAGTCGTCCTCAGCCGCCTGCTCTGCGGCCCTGCTAGGCAAGGAGGAGAAGATCTTGGAGGCATACAGCAAGAAGATCTACTCCAACACCTCCTTGCACCTGCATCAGGCCAATGCAAATCAGAGCCTGCCCTATGGAACAAATCCCAGGCTACGAACTTCTACTAGTTAAATTCACATCCAACCCTAAAACCACTACCAACTTCATAGTAATGTATAGGGTACCAAATAAAAACACTCACCCCAACCTGGACATTCCCCTATTGCTAACTCCCCTTATCTAGCCCAACACTAAATGCATCATTCTCTGCAATATAAACTTAGGCTTCAATGATCCTCTAAATCTTGAAGCATCAGCCTTCCACTCAGCTATGATAGATATGAACTTCATGCAGCTGATCAATGAACCCACCCACTCTAAAGGTAGAACACTGGATTGGCTCCTCACTCAACTCACAGGTCACTATCGATTCCATCCTCCCTGTTAAGTGGTCAGACCACTCAGTCATCAACTTTACACTGAACAACAACTCAGGACACCATCTCCAAAAAAACAAACAACTTTGAAACCAGAAACATCAAAAAGCAGATAACCTTTCCCCTGTCCTGATTGAAGCCTTAGCCAATATGACGCCAAATACTGATAACCCCGCTTACCTAGCAGAGCGTTGCCAACAAAGCCTCACCCACACTACTGACTTACTTGCTCCCATTGTCACCAAAACGGCCAGATTAAAGGATCCTGCTTCTGGTTCAATGAAGAATTAGTCACCCTTTGACACATAAAAAGATCACACGAACACCAAGGACGCCACCCAATGGATCAAATCCTTCCTAACAGCCAACCCCATACCAGTTCCCTTAGGCATCCTGCAAGGCAAATGTCTATCCCCACACTGTACAATGCCTACACAAAGCTGCTTTTTGCAGCCTTGGATTCCATGGGTGTCATCTACACCAACTTCGCAGATGACACCCAGATCCTTATCCCGCTAACAGGCAATCGCGAGCAAGACTCACTTCTCATCAACCAAATATACTCACTTATACAAAACTGGATGGCGAATAATAGCCTTTACCTCAATGATGACAAAACGGAGCTACTCGTATTAGGTTCATCCTCTAAAATTGACTCACTCCAGCCTATTTATAAATCATTGATGGCATCCCAGTACTCAAACAAGTCAAGATACTGGGTGTCTACCTAGATGCCTCCTTAACCATGTCAAAGCAAATAAACACACTAGCCTCTTCAACCGCCTACACATCCAAACTCATCTCTCAAAGATGTACATTTCTCTCACCTAACAACTGCGTCACATTAGCCAGAGCATTTATACTATCGAAACTCAACTATTGTAACATCTTCTTCCTTGGCACCGCCAAAACCAACATAGCCAAACTTCAGCTATTGCGGAACAAAGCCCTCCGAGCCGCCCTAGGCATAAAAAAAATCTGAACACATTTCCAATATCAGGAGAGACAATCACTGGCTCCCTATACAAGCTAGGATACTATTCAAAACCCTAGCCATTACGCATAAATGCATTGCTAACAAAGCGCCCAAATACCGCATCGACACAGTCAATAAAGCCCAGAACAGACTCCTCAGATCCAACAATAACACGTACCTCGATATCCCAGGTTATAAAAAAAGAGAAAGCGGGATGCAGCAGCTTCAAAGTCCTTGCGCCTAGAGACTGGAACTCACTACCCACCAACATCAAGACTGAAACTTCCTTTCCACATTTCCAAAATTCAAAAAATCACTGAAAACTTGGTTATTCAACCAATACTAGGCCAGCCTAGACCCCTCACCCTCATTGACTAGACCCCCATCATCCACTTGTATATGCATTGTAGTTAATAATACCACTGTTTTTTTGAATTACCATGTTTCTAAATAAAGATGTAGTCAACCACTGTCTGTAACTACGCCGTGATACCTCCGGGTCTGGGCGTATAACAAATGTATTAAATAAATAACGCAGATGTCATGCTGGCGGCCGCCAACCAACCGTTATGGTGGGAAATTGAGGACTTCCTCCCGGAACTCCCCACCCAATGCCTATCTCGCTTTAAGGCGGGGCTAGCAGAAGCCAAGCTTGTGGCGCATGATCTCATGGAATCCCCAGTGGCGCATATCAATACCTCAGGCCGTGCCATCTGCATTGCCACGGACATGAGAACAGCCTGGCTCCGGGCAACGAAGTTCAACCCAGATGTCCAGGAGCGCATTCTAGATCGATCATTCCACTTCTCTACGGACGAAGAGCTTGACAAGAAGAACAGCAGCTTACAAACGGCAAAGTCTTTATCCATTCTTACTAAGACCACGCCCAAATCGTACACCCAATCTCAGCAGTGCTCGGAGAAAGGTCGGACATATGAAGAGTTCCGCAGCTTTTTCCAGTCCCCCTCCTCAGCCTCCTAGGGAAAGAAGGCATGACATGCCCCTTCGGGTCCACGTGTCTCCGGTGGGGAGCAGGCTTGCTCTCCATGCAAATTTCTGGCGCCAGAATTTCGCGGACCCCTGGATCCTCTCCGTAGTATCCACGGGGTACCGCCTACCCATCCCAGCCTCTCCTCCCTCCTCCACTCACACAGGTTGGGACAGCAACGCTTTTGGCGGAGATCCGGTCGCTCGTAGAGAGCCAGGCAGTGGAGGAAGTTCCAGCCTCCCAGCGAGGCTGCGACTTCTACTCCAGGATTTTCACCATTCAGAAGAACCACCAGGCGCGCTTGAGAGTTGTGCTGGACCTTTCCACCCTCAACCTCTCCTTACCCCTGCAAAAATTCAAGATGGCTTTGCCAGCTTTTATAGCAGAGACATTCGACAAGGTAGACTGGATGTGCTCCCTAGATCTGAAGGATGCATACCTACACGTCCCGATTTGGCAGCCCCATCGTTCTTTCCTGCTGTTCAGAATCATGGGCTACCATTTCCAATACAAAGTCCTTCCATTTGGCCTCAACTTGGCCCCCAGGGTCTTTAACATGCTCATGAATGCTGTAGCGGCCCTTCTCAGAGCACAGGGCCTCCACATCAACCCATACCTCGACGACTGGCTTGTCAGGGCTACATCTCCAGAAGCGGTTCACCACTCGTCCCATGCCCTTATGAATACACTGCACGACCTGGGCTTCTCGGTCAACCTCAAGAAGTCACAGCTGCTCCCTACGTAGACTGACATTCCTGGGACTCATTTGGGACACGTGCTCCGAGAGGGTTTTCCCGTTGGAGGACAAGATCTCGGCCATCAAGAGGGCCACCGCCCACTTCCTCAGCAGAGAGGTGACCTCGGCATGGTGGTACCAACATCCCATGGGTCTACTAGCGGCGGTTCTGTGAGCCGTGCCGCACACAAGACTAAGGATGAGAAGGAGTCAGCTGCACTTCGGGGCCTCATGGAATCAGGAGAAGGGCTCGCAATCTGAGACGATCAACGTTCCCACATCTCTTCACCCGTACCTAACTTGGTGGTCTTTGGACTGCAACCTACGGACGGCCAAGTCCTTTCGGCCGCCCTCCCCGCAGGCCACCATCACCACAGACTCCTCACTCGAGGGCTGGGGAGCCACCCTGGACGATCTCTCGGTCCATGGCACCTGGACTCGACAGGAGCAGGAATACCACATCAATTGTGTGGAGCTGAATGCCATCTGGCTAGCACTCGGAGCATTCCTACCACTTCTCAAGGGCAAGGTTGTCCTCATCCAGACAGACAGCTCGACCAGCAAATACTACGTCAACAAGCAGAGAGTCACCAGATCCCCTCCTCTGTGCAGATTGGCGATCAGCATGTGGGAATGGGCCCTGGAAAATGAAATTTTCCTCTAGGCAGTCCACTTCCCGGGGGAATCCAACCTGGATGCTCAGCAGGCTGCGAGCAGACAATTACGAGTGGCAGCTAAACGACCTTGTTAGTCAGGAGATCTTCAACAAGTGGGGTTATCCCCAAGTGGATCTCTTTGCCACCTGTCACAACAAGAAGTGCCTCCAGTTCGCATCCTCGCAGTGTCAGGGCCCCGGCTCTCTGGGCGACGTATTTCACCTCCAATGGACTGGCATGAAGGCCTACGCCTTTCCTCCCACTCCCCTGATCCACAGGGTAATTTGCAAGATCAAGCAGTCGCACCAACTCCTCATCATTCTGATTGCTCCATGGTGGCCAGCCAGACCATGATGTTCGGAGCTCCTCAGCCTCTCGGAGGTGTCCCCGATACACCTCCCGACGGGCCCAGCACATCTTCTGGCACAGCAGGGGGGCATGATCATCCACCCTGCACCAAGGAAACTAGCCCTTACAGCGTGGTACCTGAGCAGGTAATGTTTCAGCACCTTGGCCTCTCACTGGCCAATCTGGAGATCATACAGGGTGCAAGGAGCAAAGACACCAGGGGCCCAGTACAAGATCAAATGGACCAGGTACTACTACTGGGCAGACTCCAAGGGAATTGACCCCTTGGCCTGCAATTTGGACGATGTGCTCTCCTTTTTGGCGCACCTCGCTCATTCGGGCTTACAGGTCGACACCTGCCGTACATATCTTGCAGCCATAGGGGCTTACAGGAACTCGGAGGAAGGCTTTTTTTCCTCCTCCAACCCAATCGCCAAGAAACATCTGACTGGTCTCCCTAGGCTCTACCCGCCCGTCAAGAGACCACACACTGTGTGGGACCTTAATATAGTCTTGGGGCCCTGGCGCACAAACCATTCGAGCCAATGGCGTCCGTGGACATTAGGCTGGTTACCATGAAGACGGCCTTACTGGTCGGTCTTACCTCGGCTCGCAGAGTCAGCGACATTCAGGAGCTGGTCGCCTCTGAACCATATACCACCTTTCACAAGGACAAGGTAGTCATGCAGACGCACCCGGCATTTCTGCCGAAGGTTCCCTCTGCATTCCACTTGAACGAAGAAATAGTCCTCCCTACGTTCTTTTCCGATCCCAAGGACGAAGCACAGAGAGTGAAGCACTGCCTGGATGTCGGGCGTGCCCTAAAATTCTACTTTGACAGGACCAAGGGCTTCCCCAAGTCGGATCCCCGGTTTGTCACTTTCGGCGGCTCAAGGCCAGGCTATCAGGCCTCTAAGGCTTCCATATCCAGCTGGATGGTCTCTGCCATCAAAGAAGCGTATGAGGGCCAGCACAAGCTGCTCCCGGCCAACATGCATGCCCACGCAGTCAGGGCCAAGGCAACGGCCATCGCATTCCAGCGCCATGTCCCATGGCAAGTCATAAGCAGGACGGCCACTTGGGCCTCTCCTCGGCTTTCTGCAAGAATTACTGTTTGGATGCTGGCTTTAGATCTGATGCGGCTTTCGGACAGGCGGTTCTCAGGAACCTATTTGCTTAAGGAGGTCTTCTCTCCACCCTGTGGCTTCAATCCGTTGTAATCGCCCATACAGTATGGAGGAAAGGGGATGGGACGTAAGAGTAATTATAAGTTACTTACCGTAGTGACTAACATACTCTTAGTCCATAGTCCCCTTTCCTCCATACGTCCCATCAACCCCCCCCCCATAATAATACTGGTGTCATTAGGCAATGTGAAATCTATTGTCGACTCGTCAATGGGGACTGAGGTGTGGTGCCGGAGGGCGGAGTCAGGGCAGCACATACTCCCTGGGCCGTGCCCCAGCGCGCCTCTAAATTTAAAGGGGAAGAAGGTTTTTCTGGTGAAAAAGGTTCCGTCTCCCGTCCCTTGGAAGGGACGACCATACAGTATGGAGGAAAGGGGACTATGGATTAAGAGTACGTTAGTCACTACGGTGAGTAACTTATAATTTCGAAATCTACCTGCCTCCACTCTCCACCTTCTACAACTAATCCAAAACAGGACTGAGACTTGTCCTTGGCATCAAGCCCTGGGATCATATTTCTCAGGCTCTGAAATCCCTTCATTGGATCCCAGTGGATGCAAGGATTACATTTAAAACCCTCTGCATTGTCCACAAGGCTTTCTGGGGCCTGGGTCCAAAATACTGTCAAATAACCCTCCGTAAATACCTCCCCTACTGTGCCCTTTGCTCCTCTACTTCAAATTCCCTCAGGGTCAGTCGTTTTTCAAAGAAACAAGCTGGGGGTAGATCAGTCTTTGGCTGGGGCCTTGTTTTGGAACAGCTTCCCTGCCACCTTGAAATTTGAGCAGAACCATCTCCGGTTCCGGAAGCACCTCAAGACCTTCCTCTTCGCTTCTTCCTTTGCCCCTCTTCTCCCCTGCTGACATGTTTTCTCTCATGGCACCGTACACCTGGCCACCTTCTGGCCCAGGTACCTGCTCACCCTGCCTCCCTCATGCACTGCCTCAGGGCCACCCACTGCACTGGGATCTGTATCTGTACCCATACAGTCCCCCACCTTTCTTCTACATTTATCAGACATACCCTATCTGACCAATTATGCACTTGCCACTTGCTGGCTGCACTACCACCTTTTCATTGCCGTATTTATTTATTTATTTACGTCCCTTATTATTTTTTCTTTTCTCTTCTGTTCTGCACATTCCACTTCTCCCCCTTCGACGCACTTCCCCCTTTTTCCTTCTCCACGCACTTGCGCATTCTTAATGTCAGTGGGCCTAGCAAGATCATTGTCTTTATTATTTTTTTTGTTCTTCCTTTTTCCCCCCCCTCCCTTTGCTTGGTCGCACTCTGAAACACGTGTACGAGTGCGATATAAATAAAATATCATGATATCACAAACCATACATGAAAATGTGGGCTGGGACATGCCATGCAGCATGCCCAGTGCGCTGGTATGTGCCAGTTGCAAGGAAATGTAGGACAGACACAAATAGCAGCAGGGGTGAGGCAGATCTGATGTTAATCCTGAATCAGGGAGAGCAGCTCTACAATGGTCTCCTTGTTCAGCCGGTACAGGGAAGTCGGCTGGATATCAGTTCATGTCCAGGGTGAGGGCCTAACCCGGGGAATATGCCCTTGGCCTACATGGCGCCTCCCCCTCCTCTTCTCTGTGCTGCTGTTCCTGCCTCTGAAGCTCAATGTGGAGCAGGAGGAGCTGCATGTCCCAGTTATCGACAGCAAGTAGCAGCCTTGTTTTGAAAAGTGTGTTTGGGTCCAGTGCAGGCGTTTTTGTAGTCTTTCAGAGTTGATTGGGTGTGCCTACGACTTTTTTATCACTTGTATTCATTTACCTCCCCCTTTTAGGTGGAGGTAACTGCACTGTGTATTCGGAGGAATTACCACCCATTTTCTTTGGGCAGTATTTTGACTTCTGATACGGTGGAAATACCGTTTTCACTCCATATGTTGGTGGTAATTCCATCTGCTCTAATTCCACTGCCGGATTTGGCGCCAACTCTTTATTCGGTGGTGTGGTAAAAGCGGCACTCATTCCATTCCCGACACTATTACAGTATACTGCCCAACTCATGAGGCCCTGATTCTTAATTCAGTTACTGCACTGTCTCTTGTGAAGGTTTTTCATTTTTTAAATCTTTTTATGCTCATTTTCTTTTTTTAAAAATCATGATCTAGCTTTGGATTCCTCATTGTACCCTATTGAAATGGTAGAATGAGGAATAATCTGATGTGGCTGTCTGCATTGCATTGCGTACAGTAGAGGGTGTGACCTGTCCCTATGTAAGGATTAGTAGTTTCTGTATAATCCTTTACACAACATACGTTTAGTGTAATTGATGCATGTGTGCAATACTGACAATTTTTCCAAGGGCTGACTAAAACATTTAGGGATTTTAACTGTAACTGTTATTAGCCTGGTTAATAATTATTTAGAAGATATTAACAATTTACAAGCTGATCACTTTTTGTGGATTTTGTTTACTGAACTTTAAACACACTGCAGATGACATTGTATTCCTGTTTGTGGAGTATCTGTTCTATGGAATTGAAGTAATCTTGTGATTACCTGATAATGTTTTAAAAAAAATGTTTGGTTTGTTAATAAAACACACTCCTTTTGTGTTGTAGATCGGTCTCCAGATATAGATAATTATTCTGAGGAAGAGGAAGAAAGTTACTCTTCCGAGCAAGAGGGCAGTGACGACCCACTTCATGGACAGGTAAATGAACGGCAATGAAGGTCCTGTAGTCTTGCTAGCTAAACATTCTAATAGCACATTTCAGCTGCACTTATTTTCCTTCCCATGCATTGGTAGCAAAGAGTTTAGTCTTCCCATAGGCCATTTCGCTGTTGCACAATTTATGAATGTAAATATGTATTATTAGCAGACAGCACATTGAAGTTGTTTACATGTCTAAGCCAGCTCTGTTCACTTGGTGTTCACTATTATAGAAATGTATCCTCTCATTAAATTTCAATAAAAAATGCATCTTCTGGTATGGTACCTTTTAGCATCGTCATCCATCTATAAAGGAGGAATAATTCCATAGGCTGGATCCTAACAGAGCCTTGAGTTTCTAAATGGCCTTAATCAAGAAGTACCTTCTAGATGGTTTTTGTGGGCCTTCAAAAATTTGAAAGCTGCCTTGAAACAGACAATTTCACGATCAGTCATCTTATGCTTCAAATCCTGGTACAGGATGGCAAGCAGATAAACAGCTACCTGAGGGCCCATTTTTGAGCCATCAGGTAGGTACTAATGCAGAGAAGGGTTGTTGCTGAACATCTTGTGAGGCAACAATGTGGGCGTGCCTTTACATGTTCACAAAGTGCTATTTTTTTAGTTACTCTGGCTATTGAAGGCTCCTGGAGTGGGACATTCTGTGCTTCAAATCCTTCTTTTGTTAGTGGAATTCCCTCCCAATCGTTACTGCCATCCACGTGTTATAGCTTGTCTTTTGAATTTCTATTTATTTCTGAGATGATATTTTGACATATCAGAGTTGAATACAGTAACCAGAGCATATCCATAAGCAGATGCCTTTCAATCTAATTTGGTGAACAACGGACAATAAACCAGGTGATGGTTGTTGGGCAAGACATAAACTGGGGATGAAAACTGACCTGAGCTTATAGAAGAGTATCTACAGAATGATGGTAGCATATAGCCAATGATAGTCTGGGAGATTACAGATTCAGGGCGTGGGGTTCAAGTTGACAATGTGGCTTTGTACACAGTTATCCGTTGTAGAGGTGTTTTAGAGAGATAGGTGATAAGTGGGTGAGAGTGGCAATGTTGAGAATTTTATCAAGTGGGGAGGAAGAGTAGAGAGGGTGGCCCAAGAGGCAGGTTCCAGCACTAGTCAAGATGACAGGATAACATATGGGAGATGAGTTTTAGTGGTGTGGTATGTGAGAAGAGGTTGGATCTTCAAAATGCTTAAGAAGTTGTTCCGTGCAACGTTGGTTTTAGGGGTGATGAAATGAGGTGGCTTCAGATCGCTATCGAAAAGGATTCTAAGATTGATATCTTCAGTGAATGGAAGGACAGGGTTGTAGGAATTGATATCAGGGAGGGGTTGGGTGTTTTGAGCCAGTAGATGTCTTTGATGTTCAAAGTTCAGTATAGGGCAATGAATTGCCATCCAGAGATGCAAGACTGAGAGACATTCGGAAGTCCTTGAGGAGCAGTCTGGAGTGTAGGTAGAGCTATTGAGTACAGTTTGAGTTGACGAGCAGAGTTTAGAAAGTTTAAGACCTGGGTCAGGGTATTTTTTTGTGGAGTGATAGACAGATGGCTGCAGAACAGATTGGAGAGGTTTGCAAAGTGTGTTAGCTTCCAAGTTATAAGTGATCCTGTTGAAGACACTTGTTCCAGGATTTTGACGTCATGAGGGAGAAGTAGGACAGGTCAGTAGTTGCCATAAATGTCTGCAGAGGCCATTTTATGTACTGATATAACTGTATCTACTTGGAAGCAGGCAGGAAATATCTTATTAGAGTTGAAGATGAGAATAGATTAATAATAATGTTTTAGCTTAACGTGAAAGGATAGACCGGGCTGCATTATGGGTTTGCAGTCTTTAGGTTTGGAGCCAATTCATCAGGTGAGGTAGAGGCAAAGGAGCAGAGGCAACATTTTAGGGTAACAATGAGAGGCGGTGAGGAGGATGCAGCAGGAGGAGGTATGCAATGTTGCGTATATTGGAGGGCAGGGCAGAGTCATTAACCGAGAGGAAGGAACATTTTTTGAGGATGAGGTCGGTCAGCTGTGGATTGTAGGGTAGAGGAGAGCTTTCAGGGTTGTAAGCGTACAGAAAAGAAACCAACAGCGTGCATGTATGCAGTAAAGAGTAGAGGAGTGCAGAATTCGCACCACCAGAGTCAGTGAATTTGCATATCCATCGCCAGCTACTGAATCTTAAGGGTAGCCCAGGGTTGGGGTGGAGGGAGTAAACAGTATGGGCAAAATAATGATTATCATATGAGGGCTTGTTGAAGTCTTCAAAGTACTGTTCAGTGAAAGAGGGCTGAGGAGGGAGCAGCTAGCACGGAGGGACCTGAGCTTGTCCACATGGGAACACTGAAAGTCAAACTAGTGCTTGGAAATAGCAGAGCTTATGGGGAGGTAGAACCAAGTCGGTGACAGTTGCATGGGAAGAAAGGCCAAAAGTGAGGCTAGTTTTGGCAAAGGAGATTAATAAAAATACAAGGTCAAGAGTACTCATGTTCATGAGGGTGTCGGTTGTGAAGGAAGGTCAGCGAGTGGTCAGATAGGGGAGAGTCTACGTAGAGTTGGGTGAGACAGGAGATTTTGGGGAGGTAAGTCTCCCATTAGACCCATTTATGCTTCAGTAGGAAAGGAGTCAAGAAGGATGATGTCTGGGAAAAGTGTTTGGGATACGTGTAGAACAGGTGGATAATGAGGAACAGTTTGAGGGGGTCAAGGAGTTTGGTGGCAGCGGTTTTAAAAAAAAAGTCCGAAGATGGGAGAGGGTCAGAGGGCTTAGATTTAAATTAACTTAAACTTCTTTCTTATGCATTGTGGTAGTCAGATATAGGGAACGAACCAGAGGACATGTTTGGACCAAATGTTTAACTCAAAGAAAAAAGAAACCTCCTCTAAACCCTACCTCTACGACAGGGGTACCTACTCTATGAAACACATGGTTCCTCATCAGGACGTCTTACAACTGAAATCTGTCAAAATCCCATCTATCCAACCATCGGACTTGCCGCTAAGAAAAGAAAGAAAAACAATGTTAACTTTACTTAGCATGGGGCTACTCTCCCTCTGGTATAAATCAGTGGCGGCTGGTTCTTCGGACCCCCACCAAAGAATTCCCTGTCTTTTCCTGCTCTTGGTCTAATAGTTCCAACAAACTAACAAAAATGTCTCTTAGCCTCTTTTGGCAAAACATTGGGCTTATCTGCTAGTCCTAATAGTCTCTAGAGTATCCCTTCTCCAGGGATGTATTCTCCTTATTAAATGTCACAAGTTCTTCGCATGTGGATAAGTCGAACAAAACGTTCTCCTTATGTCCAATTGGATATTTCCACTTTCCACTTTCAGCATCTCGTAGGCTGCGGGCCTGCTTAGCCCAATTTTGGTTGTGGCTTCTCACCCTCTGCTGGGGTCTTCAGTTTGTCAGCCTGGCGGGGGCTAAGGGCTTCCTCAGCCCTGCTGGTTTTCTCATTTCTCTCTCCCCGGGCCTGCTCAACGTTGCTGTGGTTTCTTACACCCCCTTCTGGGATCTTTGGTTTGTCAGCCCCCTGTGGGCTATGGGACTCTCTAACTCTGCTTTGCTTGTCCGTTCTTTCCCCTTCTGGTGGGGTACTCTGATTCTCGGCCCTGCGTGGGCTTTGTTCTAGCCTCACTGCCATCTAGAAGTTCACCCTTTTATGCCGTGTACCTTTTCTCCAGCTGCGCTATTCGGCAATCGGGGTGATCTCTCTGGCCAGCACAGATCCGTGGTTTGGCTCTGGTCTAGGAGATCGGCTTATTCACATCGGTTCTTCCTTTCCGGGAGTTTAGTGTGTGGGAAGCAGGACACCGGTACGTCTCTTTTCGTGTGCTTTTGTTTCCTTCCATGGCAGTCCGAGGCTCGTCAGGATTTCTGCCTTCGTCGTAGCAGCAGCATTCTGTGGGCAGCCTTGGGTCTCCACCAACCACGCCGACTGTGTGGATCTCCAGTTCTGCTCCTCCTGTGAGGGAGAGACCAACTCCTCTGCATGGCTGTGCAAGCCGGCATTCCTCACTCTCCGGCTGATTCTCTCTTCCTTCGTTGAATTCCAGGTGTATTTAGGTCCCTCCCTAGAATGAAGGGGAAGTTTCCACTGGTTCTGGTTTTCAAAAGGAGGCAACAAAGGTCAGGAAGTAAGCCAGACACTTTAAAGTGGCCTTGATCACAAACACTTGGCACGTTACAGTGAGGGAAGGTCGAATTAAATTTGGGCATTCCTTGGCCCCGGTGGGGGGGGGGGGGACCTTATTTTGTAACTAGAGTATTTTTGAGATGTGACATTTCTACTGTTCCTCAATGTCTGTGATCAGTGGGGAAAACAGGGTTGTACTGAGGTTGGAGGAGTAGCATGGCCCCATATATATATATATATATATATGATGACGCCTGCCTGGGTGAAACTCGTTTTCTCTGCTCTACCTTGTCCACCGTGTACCAAATGAAGAATGTGATGCAGAGATTCTTGATGTCGATGTGAATTTTTGATACTTTTGGAGGAGCGCCGCTGTTAGCTGACAACGTTCAGCTTCTTTTGGTGAATATATATATATATATATATATATATATATATATATTCTTCCTGTCACTGATCAACGATCAGTAAAATGAGCAGCACTCTCCATGGTCATAAATCATCATCAGGATCCACCTTCGTTAGTAAAACATGCTTCCTTTATTGCGCGTTCCTTTAGGAACGTTCAAATCATGACAATAGCAAAAAAAGAAATTAAAAACATCAAATTAATACGATGCTCCCATGATATGGCAAAAAGACTTCTGCCGTTGACGCGTTTCGCGGCTACCTCGCCGCTTGTTAAGAACATAAACATATAAACATCCATTTGGTGCAAGACGTGTTGCTGTGCAGACAAAGGATGTGGCCTGGTGGCTGTGAGAAAAATTTCACAACTCAGCCTCTGCGTGGTTGAAATTTCACGTAATGAGAAATCTAGGAAAGTACTTTATCCAACAATATGTACTTTAGTAGAGGTATATCACTTGTCTGTCATTGTCATCAGTATCTGATAACATTCACAAGTAACCAGCTCTCCTCCCGTGAGGAATCGGGAAAATAACTGGAGACTAAGAAACAGCAATCCTTATTCCGGACTTCACAGAAAAATTCACTGATTATCTGTCACTGCAGCCTGGCTCTCTTAATGTGACAGGTTTTTAAAAAAAAGGTTTTTTAATGATCTTTGACCCCTTATCTGTTCACTTGCTTTTCTTTTTGATGCATATTTGCTCAAAGTTGTGGAATGGAGTGGTGTCATATTAATGGGGTTGAGGGTGGGTGTGGAAGCCGGGCTGGAAAGTGATGTATTGTTGTTGGTTCAATGTTTTTCTTATATCAAAATGCTAATAATGGTCTCCTATAAAAAAAAAATACCATGTTGCCCATAATTGAGAACAAAAACTATTAGAATTAACTTGTCCTTGTTTACCCTTGGATCTTGATTATATTCTTTAATATTGAATATCTCTACCTGTTTGCAGGATCTTGGAACTCTTCAAGGGAGAATATTATCTTCATTTCTAACAAATGCAAATTGCTAAAATGGGGCTTTCTTGAAAACTTTTTTTGCAACTAAAAACACATATCTGCCTCGCATATCTTTGTCAATTAGACCCAGCTTCTTGCAACTCCTACCCGTTATCTTTGGACGCACTAAATTCTCATTGTTCTATTCCAAATACCTCTCAAGATCATTAACTGCTCCAAGAGCATGCTCTTTCTTGAGGCCCACAACACCCGAAAGAAACTGGGAGTCCGATCCTGACTGGGGTAATTACTACGATAGGTCCTCAAATCTACTTTTCAAAATGTCATCAAGAGATCTTGCTTTTGCTGACATTACTCTTCGAGCAGCTGTGAAGTTGACTGTAGAAATCCATGTCTTGAACACCTATTTATCTTTTGCCAAAGGAACGTCTATTTTGTAACTATAGGTGGCAGAGTTGCTACAACCCATTTATGGACACTCTTTCTATACCAGCGTTACACTTTTCAAGGTGGGAAAGAAGATAGCTATGGCATCTTATTAAATGTTATTTAAGATGCTCGGCTGATTTCTTCAATATCATAAAGATTGTGAAGACATACTGAACATATTCTTTCTTACCGGGGAAAGAAAGATGGAGAATCTAATTTATGGGTAAGATCTGCACAGCAGGTACTGCTATACTAATACTAACTCATCCAGAGGGATGATTCTGACATTGATGAAGAATGAAGCCGAAACTTTGAAGATGGTCCGTCTCGAGCACCCTATCGATTACAAATCTTCCGTTCATCCCTTGGGAGAAAAGTTCTCATCTCACAGACCAATCAATGTATGGACAGCAGTACTGGCAGTAGGCACACTAACAAAAGTATCAGCAAAAATGCAATTTTCAACAGTGGAAGAGCCAGAAGATAAACTCTTGCAGCGACCTGCAAATCAGAGGCCACCCAAAACAACTCACTAGTGTTTTCCCTACAATGGTGCACTTAAAGGAAGGGTAGCTGGCCATCTTCCAGCTTGACAGGATATTACATAAAGCAATCTTGTGAGTAATGTGTATAGCCCTCATTTCCTTCCCTCTGCTCGAAATGTTCATCCAACAAGAAGAAATCCTACCCAAAGTAAAATTTCTGATCCAGAAAGCTGCCATAGAAAAGGTAGTAAAGTCACACAAATGTTTCATAACTTTCTTGTAGAGAATAAAGGCTTGGAACAACACAGCCTCTCTTAAATCTGAAAACAGTATGTGAGTAAATGAGTATGTGCTGGAGTATTCATGATTTATTTATTTTAATTACTTTTGTGCGCTGCACGCCTGTGGGCTTCAGAGCACAGAAGAGGGAGAAGAAAAAGTTAGAGCTCAGAGGGGAGGCTAGGGTAAGTGAATGATCTTCACAGATTTATAGAAGATGTTGTGCGCTGCATGCCCGAAGTTTTCAAATCGCGGAAGAAAGGAGAAAGGGAAAAACTATGGGGGAGTGGTTAGACTAGGTTAAAGAGAATGGTCTTCACAGATTACTTGAAGGTAATCAAGGAGGGAGATGCTTTGACGTTCTCCGGCAGCGAATTCCATTCCCTAGGCGATTGAATTTCAAAGCTTCTGCAACCAAATTTCTCCAGACAGTATCGTGGTTGATTGAGTGAGAGGTTATCACTAGATCTTCGAGACCAAATGGATTGTTTGGTGTATATTCTGTCCAAAAGATATTAAGGGGCTCCTCTGCGTTGCCACTTTAAGGTTAAAGATAGAATCTTCTGCCGGACCCTTTGTTTCACCGGGAGCCAGTGAAAAGCTTCTCTGTATGCAGAGTTGTGTTTGCATTTAATTTGGATAGTCCATAAACTGCTCTGATGGCACCATTTTGGGAAGATTGTAGGCGTTGTAGATTGGCCTCAGATGTCCCGGCAAGCAGGCTATTGCAGTAGTCGAAGCGGGAATTGACTAGTGCTGTTGCCAACAGTGATCTATTTTCGATATAAAGATAAGGGTGAGTTTGATGAATGAGTTTAATCACATGGCCACAGGAGGAACAGACTTGTGAGGTGTGTTGCTTCAGAGAGAGCTCATGATCTAAAACAACTAGTGTTGTGACAGTTTTACTAAGTGGAATTTGGATACCAGATATAAGAAAGTGACCATTGAGATCATCAGAGCCTTCCATGACTGAATCGCACGGTAGATGTCATTTAAGATTTTAGAGTTTTGTGAATATGTCCCAGTGAGTTTGAAAAGTATCTGCGTGTCATCTGCGTAGTTCGCATAACTTACACCCAATTCATCTAGGAGATCAAGCAAAGGCCCGATGTAAATATTGAAGAGAATCGGGGACAGGCAAGATCCCTGTGGGACTCCACCATTTGATCGGAGTGGCCTGGGCATTTTCCACTGCCACTCTAGATGTTCTAGGGCCCAGGAAAGATTGTATCAGCTGACATGCCCCCTCAAAGCAATTGGCAGTGGTTTTAAGCCTTTCATGCAGCAGGTCGTGATCAATAAGATGAAAAGCTGCAGATAGGTCAAGCAGCATAAGAAGGGCTGGGTGGCCTTGCTTAACTATGCCTGTGATATTCGATTTAGATGTAATAAGGCTGTCTCAGTTCCGTGCTGTGCTCTGAAGCCTGATTGGTGGCTGTTTAATATTTTATTTTCCTCAATGAATTTGTTCAATTGTAAATAAGCTACTCGATCTGAGATCTTCAATAGATAGGGTACGTTAGTAATAGTTCTTACCAATAGCTTGGTCAAGCGTGGTCTTAAGGAGGGGAGTGATCCAGACATCCTTCAAGGAAGCTAGGACATATCCGTCCTCAAATGACATGTTGAACATTCTAGTGATTCAGGTAGCCGAGATGTCCCAAGAGCCCATAAGGATGTCAGCAGGGCAGATGTTCCCAAGGCAAGATTTCAATTTAATTTTGTTAACTATGTCCAAGATATCTTGTTCTGAGCACTTTGAAATGCAAAACCGGGGGAGACTGTTATTATCACATTCAGGTATGATGTTTCTGGGGGCTTGAGTAGTTTTAGATACCAAGCTCACCTGTTGTAGAGTAATTGCTGTTTTATGACTGGGTGTTTTAGCCAAAAGTTCATTCTGAATGGATTGTGCCCATGCTGAAACTTTTTTTTGTGTGGAGAAAAGAGGTGTGAGTCTCAAAGTCTTTAAGAATTTTGAACAATTCACCAGAATTGGATTTAGCATCATTAATCCATGCATTATAGTGTTCTGACTTGGCCTTGATAATGCTCTTCTTGAAAGCATGAGCTGCTTCCTTATATTTACTTAGACCCCTACCCCCCCCCCCCCTTTCTTCCACTCTCGCTCCCATGCTCTTTTGATTTTTCTGGTTGAGATGACATTATCATTAAACCATGATTTTTTTTTTTTTTAGAGCTTCAGATTTAATTATCCTAGTTTTTTCCAGAGCCAGTATGTCAGAATTTGTATTGATGGCTGAGGAGAGGTGTTGTCACCAGCTCAAATTGATCAATATTTCTTAATTTGCTGGCTAGTAGAGTTGAGAAGCTGCAGGGAGAGATATTCTTGACATTTCTGCATTTCTTTTTAAATCTCAAATTAGTGTCAAGATTTTTGGGGGCTGCTGGTGCAGTTAGGGATAATGGTCTGACCATGGGCATGGTGATATATTAACAGTCTTGCATTCAAGTGTGTGTGTCAATATCCAATCCAAGGTATGGACGCCTTGGTGTGTGGGATTATTGATAATTTGAGTAAAGCCAATAGTTCTTATGGCTGGTAGTAATGCACTTAATTTAATATTGGAGACATTTTCTACCCATAGATTAAAGTCACCTAAAGCAATCGCACATGAGTTGGGCTTGGTTATGTGATTTAATAATGTGATGAGTTGTTCTTCAAAGAGAGGTTTGTTCTGAGGTGGTTTATATAGCGTAAATATGGATAGTGATATATTTGGATTGATTCTCATTTTCACCAGAAGATTTTCACACCCCTCTACATTGGGTAGGTTAACTGTATGACAGTCAAGAGAATCTTTTGTGATAAGTGCAACCCCTGCACTCCCATCTCGTTGGTCGGTTCGGTCTGGTCTACGTATTATATAACCTGGGGGGACTGATTCATCATTTTCTTGCTGGGCGTATCATGTCGCCATGTTTCCATGATTGCAAATAAATCTGGTTTGTACATGGCAATGTGGTCAGCAACCTCCATGCCATGTTGTACCAGTGACTGTGTATTTATCAGTGCAATGGGTAATAACTTATCCTGCAGGATATTAGGAATATTGTTATCCGAGGTGATGGGCATGAGCCTTAGATCACTCTCTGTATTACTAGCGTCAATGTTGTTATTGACTTTATTTGAGAGCTGAGTCTCGTCTCTAGTTCTCCCTGCATCGTACGGCGTGGGAGGCCGCTCTATATTTTTTGTCTGCGCACGATAAGGGGACAGGAGTTGGGGCCTAGAGGTTTTGTGTTGTCATGTCTATTGCAGTTCTACTTTGGTTACAGGTTCTGGGTGCTGAGTGAGCTGCATCCATCATAAGGTACAGCGTGACTTAGCTGGCAGAGAAGGAGGGCTCAACAGAAGTATGTAAGAAAAGGTGCAAGGAAGGGAGGCGATGGGCACCACCTCGCGCAAACCGGCACTAACCAGCCTGACAAACGCACCAACACTAACGCGCCGCCAACGTGCTTTTAAAGGCCGGCTGGTGCTGGGAGATGTAATTTGTCTGTACACTGCATGTAATGCACGCGGCAAACACACGGTGCGCGGGCGGAAATTGGACACACAAATACTGCTACCAAAGTAGTTTCAAATCTAGATGGAGAGGAAATTCGCAATTGCAACGAGGATCAGAGCTAACTAGCACGATCAACATGGCTTATGGTAATGTTCTGCTATTCAGAATGCTGAGCACAAGAAAATAAACCTGAAGTTGAGGATAATTAGTGAAAGTGGCACAATGTTGACATTCTGAAAAAGATTAGATGGTATGCAAATAGTATCACACAAATACAGAGGAATTCTGTATGCTCCTCTTATATCAGATTGTTGCACATATAATGCAGAACTTAATGTACGCCATAGGCTTTTCTCAACCTGCATTTCCTGAGGACTGTAGCAGTAAAGCTTCAGGAATTAATCGGATGTCTAATGAATGGATTCCACTATCAATACAAGGCCCTTTCATTCGGCCCAAAGTGCACAATATCTATAAAGGACAAAGGAGATTTGTAACTATCTTTACCCGGGTGGCTACCTCTTAAAAAGGGAGTTCCTATCAACATACCCTGTGGGACTTCCAGACTACATCTGAAGTGCTCACAGTTGAGGCTACAGAAGAATCTCTCAAAATTCAGACCAGTTCCAACTCGGTCCACTTTCTAGCAGCTTTCTTTATACAAGATAAGGAAAGGAATGATATTCTTTGTGGCACTAATGCCTCCTCTTCGATACTAATCCGCAATGCCAATTTAGTTTCCCCTGAGCTTCAAGTACTCCTGCATATTTCTTGTACTTAATGGCCATCTGCACATGAGACCTCTTCATGGGTATCTTGAAAATCAGAGAACAGATTTCTCTGGCAAAAAGTTAACAATGACCAATTGAGCGATAGTCTCTTCACTTGCAGTGTCACTGAGAAACTTCAAGGAGTTTACATACTGAAGCAAACACAGCAGATGCTGGTAACCGATGTATCGATTTGAAGGCTATGGAGGTATGTGGGACATCAGCACAGGGAACCTGATCGGAGAGAGAAGTCTCAATACATCAATAAGAAAATAAGAGCCGTCCCTTAGGCACTCGAGTTTTTACTATTGATAACATCAACTTTATTTCTGTTACAGACCGACAATACAGCGACCATGTACTTTTTTATTTATTTGTTGTGCATTCAGCTTAAAACAAGTTACAACCTTAGACAAATCCATCATAGAGCTTCATAAACAGTTAAAACACATTCCCTTAAAATCGTACAATATGATTCTCATTATTCATCTAACAAAGTTAAAACTATGGAGTTAAAACAATATGGTCCAAAAGACTTCTATTTTTACTCCATCTCTATTCCACCAATTTGATCATAGTTAAAAATTGGAACAATATCTTGCTCAATTGATAAGGCATCTTCGACCAGCACAAATTCCATATTACCATTCCTGTATTGCACCGATACAAAGGAATATATTTTCGAAAACCGGTTTGAGGTTGCACCGTCAGTGCTTCACAGTACAAAAGTAAATGTTGTAATGTACTGTGTCAAGAATAATATGCAGGACCATTCATGAAAAGCTCAAGCAATTTGCGATCCGATTTTCTGAGCAACCAGGCTCACATTTCAGTTTGGTTTTATAGAAAAGACTGAGATTGCATTATTTGTCTCTCAAGACAAAGAACAGCTGTCCATCTTCGCAACACTGGAACTGAGTACTGCGAACAACCTGACCTGCACTTCAGGCCTCTGCTCATATAGGTCATTGTCAAGTGAACGATATGAAAACTACCAGAAATCTTCTAGAATTCTTAGGCATGCACAGTTGGAAGAGGGCATCCTACCCCAACTACTACCTCCAAACCTTCCTACAATAGTATGTAGTTGCAGCAGGTGACAGTGGAACAGATGGCCTGACAGATGACTCTGGATGCTCCCACCCGATTGACTTACCGAAACAGCTTCTCATGACGCATACTCCTATTTCCCAACTATAGTCCATTTTTGCATTCTAGTTTTGGTAGTTCCTTGCATCACATACTCGCAAAAGATCTTGGCAGGAAAAAGTCCCAGACCACAGCTTTTGAATCTCGGTCCATGCATGCCAAATAACCACATACAAACATAAACCAGTATTTTCAAAGCCAAATACCAAACGATAGTGTAATTGAATGAGTCAGGTGTTAAAGAAGACTGTTCGAATAGCAATAAAACTTCTTGTTATCCAGCAATTCTCTTTGTACTTTAGACACAATCGATCAATGATCATAAGACACTTTTTCATCCACACCCCCCGCCTTTGCAATAAAGTGCAACACAATTCTTCACCACACATCTTGTCCCTCGCCCTGTTACATACGAAAAGGGTTTCATGGGAAAAGGGTCTACGCAGACAAACCTTTATTAATCCACTGCATTCTAAATTCAATTCTCATCAGGGAGCAAATTTCTATTTCTACACTGTCATCACAGTTCTATATATCCTTGTTGATTCTCACAATAGAATAAAACATTGTACTGTTGGAAGTGCTTATAGGTTTGGAGGCATAACTGCTAATGCTTTTTTCCACTCCATCTACATTTGCAGCAACATATAATTACACCTGTTCAGAATGAAGAAAACAGTATCATGTGGAGTCTGTTTTGCAGTCATTTGGTAGCATTATCTTACATAGGACATCAGAAGAAGTGCACAGGGAGCATTACCAGTGACATTACCAGTGAGAGATCTGAAAGGGTTATTTCTCTTTGTCAAATACTATTTCTAATGCATGCAATTGTGTTTTCATCTCGTCAATCTTCTCTGCATGGGGCAAGAGCTCAGAGATTTAAAAACCTTTACCGTTTCAACTGGGTTTAGTTTGGGGGATCTCTGACCTTTCAAAGTGCCAGAATGTTATGTACCTCAATGCAGCTTCGGAGTAAAAAGGGTATGCCGACTAATGAGGTTTTAGTCCACCAAATAAAACTGCTATTGGCCTGGAACAGCTCTTCACCTTGTAAGGTGCATTAATCCTCCCCAACATATCCTGTTTCATACCAGCTTTTTCTGTCATCTGGCTAATTTATAAGACATTGCAGCTGTTGAGGCTGAAAGGGCCATAATAAGCAAGCATAGCCTAATCCTATCCAGAGAGTTGAATGTGTTCCTGTGGCACTTGGTTCCTGTGCCTGGTGATCCCAGAGCCTTCAATTCCAAAACACTTCTCAGTCACACAGTCCCAATTGCAGCCAGCCAACAGATAAGTTAGGATTTGACTGGTTGCTACCCAGACACCATTGACAGGTCCTCTGGCTTGGACAGTGCATAGCATTCGTCAACCTCTCCAGCTGCTATATTTCCACATCTTACTCCTACGTCCTGTCCCCTTTCCTCCATACTTATGGGACATCTCTCCGTCCTGTGGGACTGGACCGGAGCACTTTGTAAAAAGCATCCCAAAAATGTTTTACAAAATGTGTCCTTCCTCTCTTTCTTGCGTGGGGCCCGGCACGCGCCCGTAACCCCGCCCACCTCGGCTCCGCCACGCGCATCGCCCATCAGTTCATTTCTCTGCTCGTTCGGGACTGGACGCACTTGCATCCTCGATATTCTTCACTTTTTTCCTCTCTGCCTCTCGTTAGCGATCGTTTACTAGTCTGACTATGTCGTTGAAACTGGACTTTCCAGATTGCCCTTCGTGTCACCGTCGCTTCGCGAGGGTGGATCCCCATCCTCTTTGCCTAGAGTGTTTGGGTCCGGATCGCCATTGAGACGCCTGTTTTTACTGCGACTACCTCTCGGTCCGGGCACTTCTACGTCGGTTGGAACGGTGGGAGGAGGTGTTCCGGCAAACTCCTCCTTCACATTTTCAGGCGTTCATCGACGAAAAGAAGAAACGCCCAGTAAGTTCTTTACTTTTCAGAGCACCCCGGCCGGGGGATACCTTTCCGGGTTCCTCCCGGGCCGGGAGAGGCATTGACCGCTGTGTCACCGGGGACTGCCCTGAGGTGCCCGTTGGGCCTAATAATTTTACCTGAGTTTTCTCTGAGGGTCTCCGTAAGGGGCCTGTGGATACCGGAGCAGGCTCTGAGGCCCCTCCTGTGGGGGTTGTTTGCAGACCCAGTTCCCCTGAGTCGTGGGGTACCGGAGCTTGCTCTGAGGCCTCTGTTGGCTTCCCTCAAAAATAAGACCGGGATGCGCCCCAAGGCCTTGGGTGGGCTTGCTGTCACTGAACGGATGTTCGAGGCCCGCGCAGATAAGGCTGTTACCAGACCTAGGTCTGAGGTCCCTCATACAGAGGCTAAAGCTACCAACAGTTCTGAGAGGCCTAGCAAGGCCTTATCGATGAAAGCTGTTTCTCACCGTTCCCACTCTTGCGGCGACACCAGACCTGTTGAGGGGGCAAAGAAGCAAAGTTCTTTTACCGGCAGTGCCGAGGTCCGTCCTTCGAAGGCTAATTTGGCAGTTGGTATGTCACAGAAACATTCTAGGCCTCACAGTACGGGCTCTGCCGAGGTCCCTTATGTTAAGGCTAAAGTTAAGACCCCTGATCCAACGATGGGGACCCCTGCCTCACTTCCTCACATGCTGCAGTTCCCCTCAGGTGATGACAAAATGGCGCCCGTTCCCGCCGCGACTGCTGCAGCCATTTTGGGTGCTGCCCCTACAACTACGCCATCGGCCTCAGGTGTAAGGCTTGGTTCTGTGGGTGAACAGAGTCTCTTGTGCGCATCCTTATCGGCCAGTTTATGATTGGAATGCCTGGATGCCCCTTCCGCACTCTGTTTCGTTGCCTGTGGGGTCGGCAACGTTAATTTATGTGGATTCGTCGGTGGAGGGGCCGGTGTGTAACCCTTCCCCGTTACGTCCCTGTAATTATCCTCCTCATCAGAGGCCGCTTCAAGTTCCAAAGCAGTCCCTGGAGGAAGCCTTTTTCGGTAAATTTCAGACTCTCATGCGTACTGACCCCATGAGGGAATATTTCAAAGGGCTTTTTAGGGAGATTTGTCTGCCCGCGCCTCCAGCTCCACCCGTTCCTCCGGTGGTTCCGCCTGTGGTTCTGCCGGCCGCCTCCCTTGCCCACGGTGCCTTCCCCGACTCTTCTGCCTTTGCCACCATTGTCCCCCGTGGACAAGGCAGCGCCTGACGCGGCTCAGCAAGATCCTGACCTGTCAGATGAAGCGCAAGGCGATCAGAACAACGAGGACCTGCCCCGCTCTCAGAGCTTTTCATGACCGGGTACTGGACATGATGGCTTTCTTGGATGTTCCGGTGCCAGAGGCACCCGCTCTGCAGGAGGGTGTGCTTTCTAGGGCATTCACCCTGTCTCCCTTGGAGCGTACCGGCCTGTTCTTGCAGAAGGACGTTCTGGCCGAGGTCCGTAGGGTCTGGGAGAAGCCACACTCTGGACTGTTTGTCAATAAGAAAATTGGCGCGCAATACAGGCTGCATTCTTCGGAAGAGGTGGCCCTGTCGTCTTGTCCGCCCCTCTCCTCCACAGTAGTGGCTGAGGCCACTTTGCAGTCCAGGCCTGCAGCATCCTCTTCCACGACGGCTACTCAGGTTCTGGGAAAGGAGGATAAGCTCCTCGACTCGCTTGGGAGGAAGATTTTGGCCAACTCGGCCTTGCAGCTCAGGCAGGCCAATGCCGAACTGGTGTTAGCGGGGGCTAATATGCAGATGTGGAAAGGTCTGTCGGAGTTTGAGGAGTTCATCCCGGTCGAGAAGCTGGAAGACTTTCAGGGGGGATGGTCCGATGCCAGGGTCCTGGCCCAGGATCTCCTGGAGGCTGCGGCTCATCACGTGGACACCTCGGCTCGGGGTCTTATGCTGGGGGTTGATCCCTCACGGCAGGCGTGGCTGCATGCCACTACATTTTTCGAAAGACGTACAGGACAAGGTGTTGGACCTTCCGTTCGATGGTAAGGAGCTCTTTCATTCCTCAACAGATGTATAGCTCACCAAGACGAAGGATAGCACTCAAACGGCCAAGTCCTTGCCAGTCCTTGTTAAGACCCCCTTCAAAACCCCGAGACCGCTGTCGCAAAGCCGACCCACCTCTGGCTTTAGGGGCTTCCTTGACCGGAAATCTCGTAGAGTGGATACCCCCTCGGGGAATAACCGCCACAGACAACAAAGGACTCGGTTTTTCTCCCGCTCCTCAGCCTCCTCTTCAGGTTCAGGTGGCAACACCACCGAAAAACCTGCAAAATTAGGGTTTTATGCGCTCGCACGAGACCCCGGTGGGAGGACGCATCGCGTCTCATTGGGAGGCGTGGCAGACCATCACCGAAGACAGATGGGTCTTGTCAGTCGCTCGGGCGGGCTTCCGCTTACCCCTACCCCACCCTTCAACCCTCCTTTTCAGCTGTCGGGCTCGCCCTCCCTCAAAGCCGAGGTTCAGAAACTTCTGCACCTCAGAGCTGTGGAACCCGTTCACCTCGGGGAATGATGAGATGGCTTCTACTCCCGGCTGTTTACGGTGCCCAAACCCAACCAGGTTGGCCTGCGCACCATCCTAGATCTTTCCCAGTCCAATCTTTTCCTACCCCAAAGAAATTCAAGATGATCACACCCGACCAGATACGGTCCTCCTTGCAGATGAGCGATTGGCTCAGTCGGTGGGTCTTCAGGATGCTTACATGCATATTCTGAATTGGAATCCACACAGGAGATATCTCCGTTTCTCTTTGGGAGAGGAGCACTTCCAGTTTTGAGTGCTTCCTTCTGGCCTCAGTTCAGCGCCGTGTGTCTTCACGAAGATGATGTCGGTTATTGCGGCCTATCTTCATCTGCAGGGTATCCATGTGTATCTGTATTTGGACGACTGGCTCTTACGAGCCCTTGTCCGTCGAAAGCAGCGGGCAATCTTCAGTCTCTCCTTCAGCTCCTGTTTCATCTTGGGCTGTCGGTGAACTGGCGGAAATCTTCCATGACTGTCTCGCAGGACTTCATTTTCCTGGGTTTTCGCTGGAACACGATCGACTGCAGAGTGTACCTGACCGGGGACAGGATGGCGGATCTGTTAGCCACGTGTCAGATGTTTGCGCAGTCGGAGAGCATGTCGGCCTGGTGGTTCCAGAGGCTTCTGGGCCTCATGGCCTCGTGTGTGTTGGCTCTTCCTCTTGCTCGTCTCAAGATGAGGCGGACCCGGATGGCTCTTTGGAGTTCTTGGTCTCCAGCTGTGGACCCAGATTCCAAGCTGATAATAATTCCGGCTTCCATGAAAGTGGACCTGGAATGGTGGTCATCTCTCAGCAACCTGTCAGTGGGTGCGGGGTTTCAGGACCCAGTCCCTACGGTGACGATCATGACTGACTCCTCCCTCCTGGGTTGGGGTGCGATGTTATATCCTCTTCAGGTCTCGGATCTCTGGTCGCCTCAGAAAAAGCTCCTCCACATAACTCATTTAGAGCTTCTGGTGATCTTCCTAGCGCTCAGGGTGTTCAGACCGGTCATAGCCAACAAAGTGGTCCGCATACGCATGGACAATGTGGTGTCGATGTATTACATCAACAAGCAAAGGGGAACCAAGTCTCCTCCTCTCGTGGATCTGTCCATCCAGATTTGGGAATGGGTTGTGCTTCATGGTGTTTGGCTGCTGGCAGTGCACATCCCGGGCTAGCTAAATGACACAGCAGATGCCCTCAGTCGGCTGACAGTGGGAGTTGAAGACGGAGGTCCTCTCATGGATTTTCTTGCGTTGTGGCACACCGGAGGTGGACCTCTTCGCTACAGCGGTAAACAAGAAGCTTTCTCAGTATGCCTCCAGTGGGGGGCTGCGAGCCTCCTCTCTGGGGGATGCACTCGAGATTCCATGGCACAACATGAGAGCTTACGCCTTCCCGCCTCTGCTTCTAGTCCATCGAGCGATTTGGAAGCTGAAGGACTCCGTGAACTGTTCCGTTCTGCTCATAGCCCGGTGGTGGCTGGCCAGGGTTTGGTTCTCATAACTTCAACACCTGTCGGTGTATCCGCCGATCAGGTTACCAGTGACCCCGATCTTCTTTACCAAGGGGAACAGCAGATGTGGCACCCCTCCCCACAATCGCTCAGCTTGGCGGCATGGTGCCTGAGTTCAAGTCTTTAGAACATCTTAACTTGTCTGCAGATAACATGCGTATTATCCAGGCAGCCAGGAAACCCTCGACTAGATCCCAATGCAGAAGCAAATGGCTCAGGTTCTGTCATTGGTGTTTGGAAAAACAGTTGGACCCAAGGGGGGGCTTCGATTCACACAGTGCTGTCCTTCGTATCCTTCCTAGCAGAGTCGGGTGTTCACGTTCTGTCATGCAGAACTTACCTTTCAACGGTCTCCGCTTATCTTTCTACAGACCAATGCTCTTACTCTCTGGGTAATCCAGTGGTTAGGAGGCATTTTGAAGCCTTGACACGCCTCTACCCTCCAATTCGTAGTCCGCACCCGCCGTGGGACCTAAATGTAGTCCTGACGGCGTTGTGCCACAACCCTGTTGAACCAATGGCTACGGTGGACCTCAAGTACCTATCCTGGAAAGTGTCCTTTTTGGTCGCCGTTACGTCTGCGAGGCGGGTGAGTGAGCTCCAGGCCTTGTCGGTGGAGCATCCCTTTTTGATTTTTCACAAGGATACAGTAGTCCTACGGACAAATCCTGCTTTCCTGCCGAAGGTGGTAAATGAATTCCATCTGAATCAGTCGATCTCCCTGACAGTCTTTTTTCCAAACCCTGCCTCAGAGGCAGAAAGGGTTCTGCATTGTCTCGATTTCAGAAGGGCTCTTAAATTCTATCTGGACAGAACTTCCAAGCTTCGGAGTTCTTCTCAACTGTTTGTGACTTTTGGTAACCCTCAGGGTAAGCAGGCATCTAAGGCGACTATTTCTCGGTGGAACGCCGCCTGCATTACGGAGTCTTTCACCGTCCAAGGGCTGAAACCTCATAAGGGTATTCATGCACACCTGGTGCGGGGCAAGGCAGCCGCGGTTGCTTTTCAGAAATATGTCTCCTGGGAGTCCATCGCTAGGGCAGCTACTTGGGCCTCCCCATCTGCTTTTTGTAAGCGTTATTGTCTTGACATGAGCTCAAGAGCTGATGCTCAGTTTGGTCAGGCTGTGCTGAAGAACCTTTTTCAGTAAGGGGTATTTCCATCCAGCCGTAGTTCCTGTTAGGAGTGCTTGGGAATCTCCCATAAGTATGGAGGAAAGGGGACGGGACGTAGGAGTATAACCAGGTTACTCACTGTAGTGACCACCTTACTCCTAGTCGATAGTCCACTTTCCTCCATACGCCCGCCGTCCCCTCTAATAAGGTTCCTCTGTTATTGCTAATAGGTCTTTGACCTGGCGATAGAAAAGGACTGATGGGCGATGCGGGGCCGAGGTGGGCGGGGTTAAAAATGTTTGGATGCTTTTTACAAAGTGCTCCGGTCCCGTCCCACAGGACGAGCGATGTCCCATAAGTATGGAGGAAAGGCGACTATGGACTAGGAGTAAGGTGGTCACTACGTTGAGTAACCTGGTTATTCTCCACGGCCAAAGATCTTCAGGAATAGCAGAGTTCCTGCCAAGCTCTCGCGGCTAGGCTTGATGATGCACATCTTCATGGATGCTTACAAGCTTGACATTCAGGAAATCTTGCACTTCTACCCAAGTAAAGTCCACTACGAAAGCAACACTTGTGCATGTAATGTTCCTGATGATGTTCTCTTGACTTTAATTTTCACGATTCAAAACACCAGGGGGAATAGCTCCCTTCTCCTGGTCTTTTCTCAGGCTTGATTCAACTCCCAATGCCGGGGAGAATGACTCCCTTCCCCGACTCCCCTCCCCCTGGCCTTTCTCAGGTTTCTTATCGCAGTTCACAATGCCAGGGGGAATTACTCCCTTCCCCTGGCCTTTCTCACAATTTGGGTAGGGTCTCCCAGCCGACCCCTTCTCGTTTTCTCCGCTTCCTGGTCTTCCCTGCCAGTCCAAGCAAGAGTTTGGTGGCTCTCCAATGCCCCTCTATATTTGTCACAGCCCTCTCGGGACCCCAACGCCTTCCTGGTAACCTGCGTACCTTTGTGAGGGGTCCGCAAGCGTTCCAGTTTCTCCTGGATGTCTGCCAACAGATGTGGGGTCCCTGTGGATTCCGTGGACTTCTGCTGTCCAGTGGTCGCCCTGCTGCAGTGTTTGACTTCTTCCCGGGTTGTGCAGCCTTTCTTCTATGCACGTCTGGGGCTTCAGGAACACCTGGAACTTCCGTCCGGCAAACTGCCGTGCTGTCTTTCCTACTTGGACCGGCTTTCGACCTCTCTGCTTGCTCCTCTGCGTTCCCATCTGCTTCCTTCTTGCGCAATATCGACTTCCCATTTGCGGTTCCTCCATGGAGGGATAGACTCTTGGGTAAGTCCTTTGTGTGTTTTTATTTTGAATCCAGCAAAACAACTAGAACATGTATGTATGTATGTATGCATGTTCTCTTGAGGGTACAATGTCCTTTCATCGCCTGCTTTTAAATCGCCATCGAATTTTTTTAGGGGGGGTGGGAAAGGGCAAATAAGGGTTTGGGTGGGTGGGCAATAGTAGAAAATAAGTGTGGGTAGGTGGGTTTGGAGGGGGGACCCCCCCCCAAAAAATTAGCACATTCGATTAAATGTGCACGTTTAAAAGCCTGGCGATGTAAAAGCAGGCAATGAAATGACATGGAACCCTCTTGAGGACTCTTCATTGCTCTGCAAGTTCTCCTCATCCCATTACATTACAGGGAATTCTTTCAAAAGTCATCCCTACTCTTCCTCGTACCAGTTAATCTTTGGTTATTAATGCTACAGACACAAATGGAAGTGTGGGCTACAGAGGGTTGTGAAGAGATAGGAGGATGGGTAGGATGTGGGTGGAGGCAATAAAGGGTTGGCATGCCGCATTTCCCTTAGATGATTGTCCCTGTCCCTAAAGGGGGAGTCTCTCCCCGGGGGATCCTCCTCCTGAGTACCACCCCCAGGGAGACTATCGGGTAGCTGCCTCACCTCCTTGACCTCATGGGAAGGGTCTCCCCCTAGGGGAGAAGGGACAGTATCTAAGGATTCGTCACACAACCCAAATGGTCACTAGTAGAATGACTCCAAAACAGACTCCACACTAGAAGGGCTGTATTCGTTGCAGCCAGCGCTCGCTCTCCAACATGCCTTCTACATCGGAGACTGGACAACCTGCCACTGTTTAGCTAGGTGAATGGCCACACCCCTCATGCAGTTTGAGAACTGTGAAGGTACCTGAAAGGCAGGCAAAGGCAATGGAAAAGTGATACTTCCCAAATGCGCATTAACAATAGTATGTCTATATACCAACCTATCTATCTCATACCACAATGACTGCAGCGACACTGTTGTCGCACCTTGGAATTCTGTCACATTCATAGCATAGGAAACAGATTCCTGTACTATAGAACAGGAATAATCCCCTGTGTTGGCATCACAATAGCAGTATAAGTAGGGCCTGTTAACGCATATTCTCTCCACAGCGCTCTTGTTTTCTGTGGTCAGGTGGTTACTAAATGGCAATAGTTGTGATTTTGGCTTTTCTGCACCCACTCCCATCTCCTTTCTCTCAACATTGCAGAAACCTGGTATAGCAACTATGTTCGCTACTCCGGAGTTATCAAGAATGCTCATTAATTTTTGTCAGCCTATTAAATGAGGTCTGAGATCCCATAGCTATACACGGATGGTGGCATCCAGTACCATTGAATTATTCTCTTTGTACAGACCATCTTCTCTATATATAAAAGGATATATATAAAATGGTTGTGTGTGCACGTGCGTCATTTCGAAATGTTCAGCATACTTTTAAACATGCTACAAACCTGGCATGTGGGTATGTTCCATAGTGTTTTTGTGTTTTTTTTTTTTTAGTATTTGCCTTGAGAAGCACTGTACAACTGCTAGTCATATATAAAATACAGGTGGAAACATAATAGGAAAACAGATTTGATAAGTGTTATGGATTAGGCCAATTCAATTCTTTAGGGGCAGTTGGCACATGTACACTAACTGGGGTTTGAGTTTGTCAAATCGGTGCAGCTGTCATTCGAAGCCTTAGCATAATCCACGTCAGACAGCCAATTGGGAAGTGGGTATTATGGGTTTCCTATACTAATTTTGCATTTATATAGCACTACGAACCCTCAGGCATCTGTGCACTGCTTAATATTAACCACGGTGTGTGGGGCTCATTTATCGATTGCTGAAGGATGAATGGCTGCGTTTGGCCCTGCCAGGAATCGAACCTGCGTCTGCAAGCTCTGCACATATATCAAAGCGAGTGCTCTACTCGCTGTGCTATCTGACCGGCAAAGCTCCCACATTTGGCAGATGAGGGGATAAATCACAGAAGCATGTCCATCCTCACTCCAATATGCCCCCCCTAAATTGAAGGTGTTGCACTGGCATGAAATCGCATGTGATACCAGAGCCAGGATTCCACATTTGATGTTGTGACCATGTTAGTCAAATTCTGTTGGTCTTAAAAGTCTCTGCAGCTGCACTCACTCTTGCGAATAATAAATGTGATTTGTGATTCAGTATCACAAGAACATATCAAAGGCACGCTTTTATACCAATCACCAGCATCTTGCTTACCATTTTCTGGTATCACACCTTTTGCAGTGTAAAATATGCACCCAGATGGTTAACTCTCTGACCTTGAGGGCAGTACACGTAACCAGCATTATCAGAAAAGTGCCACGCCACCTGGGTGCCATCACCATCTTGTGTTGAAGCTCTGTGATGTAGATGAAATTGCCTGGCTGGGTGAGTGGCAAGCTTCTGCAATCTTCTTCGGCAGTGCATCCTGTTTGTGTGTGGACATGTGTGATAAGAGCAATCCGTTTCTGACAATAGTCAATTATGCAATCATTGGTCAAATTAACAGAAACGTTGGTATGATAGAGCCATTTTCCAGTTAGCTGTAATGAGCATGCTGATTAACACTAGGGGCAATGCCCCAGGTTGCTTTAGGGCAGTCTCTGTGCATAGCTTCTCAAGGTGATATTTCAGGATTGCGTTTAGCCTCTCTGTGGCCCCACAGATTATAGGTGATTTGGGCAGTGGAGCTTACATTGGTTGAGGGCAGCACACGGTTCCCACATCAGCTGCTCTGTGAAGTGTGCCCCTCTTTCACTGTTATAACTGGCACTCCAATTCTTGGTTTTAATGCCCCGGGTAAGATTTTGAGCTCTGTCAAATTATCTTCTCTTCTACCAGGAAAGGCATCAACCCATCCTCAAAAACTAAGGTTCACGAAAGACATTTGTTCAGCTGACATATGATGCACTGTTTGTAATGTGATTATGCAATGTAAGTAAAGTCTGGATCATACCAGTCTTGGTTAAGGGTTGAAATCATACCAGCATTTCTTACTTGAGCGAGCCTATGGTAAAATGAGAAAGTACTTTCGGGGTGACAAGGCGATTGCGCTTGTCGCTGCAAAGAATGTCTTCTGTGGTGACAAGGAATGAAGAGACTGACCAAGTGGTGCAATGATTGCTGCTATAAACGTTTACTAAAATGAACTATAAACCTATCCCTGATGGGATTTACCTACCTAAACTAAAGAAACTCGGGTCCTCCTCAGGAAGTTTGTGAAAGTCCAAGTCAAAAAGCCATCATCCACTTAAAAAGCTCATACACTATCCTTGCTACTACAATAAGCAATAATAAAGTTCAGGTTCTGATCGTGACCCAGGAGAATGACTCCCTTCTCCTGGGTGTAAAGTGTCCCAAAGATGCCAGGATTCATCAAAATAAAAGTTCCATTTAAGTTCCGGTCCTTTCGTAACCCACAAAAAAAGAAATATTTCTACAGGATCCTCATGGGGCTAGGAGAATGACTCCCTTCTTCTAGCTGGTTCCCAAATGTTCTTTATATTCTGCAGCAGAAATTGTAATTTCTTTAAGGAGTTTACAACACATTCGACTTTATACTCTTTATTCTGCTCCACTGGGACGACGAAGATGCTCCTGGAGTCCCTCTCGACTCTCCAGCACCACACTCTTGTGGGCCTGCCCAGGGAATTATGCTGCAAAGTGGTTCACTACTTCTTCATGGCTTACAGTCTTGCATCTTCCCAGCCCCCTCCCAGACTTGTACTTGTTCCCGTTACTTTCTCCTGGGGAACTCTTCACCGGTTTCGCCAGGGGTCACGAGTCCACTCTCTCCAATTCAACTTCTTAATTCATGCTACTTCTGCAGCCAATTACTGCTGGCGGTCTCAGCGCAGTTGTTGGACCACACATGACTGGTCATACCACCACCACAATCTCTTTAACTGTCCACACATTTGCCTAAGCGGCACTCCTGTAGTCTGTGGTAGGCAGTCTTGGCACCGTTGTCGGACTCGATGGTCCACCCACTACAGGTCGTGCCACCTCCTTTCCATCCCTCCAGGTTTACTGTGCTGGTTGCCAACTGACTTGTCAGTGGCTTTTCAGATGTCTCACTGCTTGTCTATTCAACTTTGAAGATGTGCTTTGCTGAAGTTCAGGATTGGATGCGGCTTGGTTCTTCTTTTGGACGTACAACAGCTCTCGGCATACCAGAACCACACATGCTACTGCCAGTCGGGTCAGAAGATGACTAAGAACCTTCTTTGCTGTTCAGTTTATGTAGCGGGGACGGCCCCAGCGTAACATCGGTCCAATCAACGGCAGCTGATGAGGAATTCCTCCCGCTCCATTGTAGCGTTCTCAAGCTCTTCTTTGTCTCTGTACCTATGGCATCAAGGTGGTTGGATATTTTACAATAACATATTTTCCGATGGGCGCTTATATGTAGAAGATTACGGCATTAACCTGAGCCTGCAAAGTAGGGGTTTGAAGGTGCCGTGCCCCCCAATCGCATCCTTATCCCCAGGAGAGGAGTTCTTCTCAATGATATTTATTTATTTATTTTACATTTTTAAAGCACTCACACAGCCCGTGGGCATCGAGGCGCTGTTGCAGGAATTTTGTTTTTTAGTTGCGTAATTGTTTTTGTCTTAGTTGCGTATTTATAACGCGCTTAAACACTGAGAGGTTTCTAAGCGCGAACCCCGAGATCGAACTCGTGTTGCTTCGTGTCTTCTGGCTTCAAAGGCGCGCACGTTGCCGCTGAGCTATCCTCCCGGAACAATACATTGTACAATACATTGAGATCCCCTTGCATGTTACTACCCCTAGGGGGACTATAGGTTAGCAGCCTCACCTCCCTAGCCTCATGGAAAGGGGCTCTCCCCTGGGGAGAAGGGCCGCTATCTGAAGGATCGTTGCACTTCGCTCAAACAAAAACCCCTGAAGTTCTTTTCTTTTCTGTCTATGGAACAGCATCTTGACTATATGCTAGTTCTACCAGCTTGTTAAATGGAGAAGTTTGTGAGACTCTTTACTCTTAAAATGTATTCAGCCTGAGAGGTGGAAGTGGATACCTGCTTAGTATCTGCATTTCTGCTCGAAACCTTGTCATTTAGCGTCTGGTGTGTTGCACACTTCATTGTGGGTGTCTGTTTGGGCAGCATCAGGGCTTTCCAAGAGGTTTATTATACAAGACTGTTTTTTAGTCTGTGAGCCAGATGTCTAGAACCCCCTCTGTTTTTCTAACTGCCAAAAAATCACGTGTCACCCCACAGGCTTTCTGGGTACCTGGAAATAGGTTGACAGTTTGTTCAGCTAACTTGCATGCATGTGTCAGTGCTACTAACCCTGCTACTTGTGCTCAAGTAACATTGGCCATCCTACCATTTTCCCCAGCAACTATCAAGGAACAAAACCGCATACTCGGCTACTAATTGGCTGACCTTGTCTCTGTAACAGGATCAGTGTACAAAGTATAACAGTTCTGCATTTTATATTGGTGTGCCAGACTGTCCTATATTGGTTGCACAAGCTCACCAGTGATGGCTACACAGTCATGAGGTTCACAGCCATGGGGCTCTCCATCTAAGGGGGTAGGTAGTAGGGAGTCTGGAGTAAGCAGTAAGCAACATGTCAATGTATCATTTGATGAATTTAGTAGCACAAATCCATATTTCGTTGGTCATGATTGGGCATGTGCTGGGTTTTCGAATTCAATAACAGAGTAGCAACAATATGGGGAACTGCTATCTTTAAGGCTGACCTGAACACAAAATTCTCACACTGTTGTACTGCTATGGTGGATACTGTTAAGGACCTAAGGTGTGGGGGTAGCACTACTTCAACTGGATTGAAGGCTATACTATAATAAGCAATTGGCTGTTGTTTGTGTCTGTGTGGGGACAGGTAAAGCAAATTCATTTTTCATGTCAATGTAGGGTGACTTTATTCTTGTAATATGGCTACCCAAATTCTGGCCCATATGATAATGCTCATTTGACCTTGTCCAAGGCCTCCTTTGCTTCTGGTGTCCATTTTAGCAGCTCTAACGTATTAACTTTGGTAAAGTGTTGTAGGAATATCCATTGTCTACAGTATCCTGTCATCCCCAGAAATGTTCTCATTTGTGTTACTGTCTAGGGTTTGTCTACCTTTAAAATGGCTTTTGTACAGGAGCCTACTATGAATCTATGACCTAACGTAATGCTAGGCTGAGAGGATAGCTCAGGGGCAACACATTTGTCTTGGAAGCAAGACTGCGCATAGCAACAAGTTTTGAATTCCAGGCTCACACTTGGAAACTGGTCCCCGGTATTAAGCCCATATAAAAGAAAATTATAATGCTGTGTCCTAAATATTGAACTCTTTCCATACAGAATTGCAGTTTGTGTATGGATGCCTTGTGTACTGTATTGGATAACACAGTTTGTAATAACTGTATGCCCTCTTTGCAGGCTTCATATGAGGATGAATTGAGTAAGGGATTATCTGCCTTATGAACCAGAACTGACTTTCCAGGAAATGTTATGTCATCGAAGTTCTTCTAGAGCTGTTGTCAGAAAAAGACTAGGTGATTCTCTGTACCCCTGTTTGATCCTAGTCAACATGTACTGGATTCCTCAATATGAAAAAGCAAGCTAATACGGCTATATCTGGATGTATGTGACTTGAGAAAAATGAACACAAATCAACTCTGGTAAAATACATAGCTGTCAGAGGAATACATGATTTTATGGTTGCCAGGTGTGAGGAATCCTACAGACTCCTCAATAATTCCTTGCCTAAAGCTTCCTCCCAGGTGGCAGTTGGCCAGGGAAAGATGGGCGCTTTCTGATCCTGACCTTTTGGGGTGGTGTTCTGCGAGAGGATAACCTGGGAGGAAAAAAGGCGCAGGGGAATGAGGGGACTCAATGGGATTAGACACGCTATTTGTCTTCCTCTAGGGAGGATGGCACAACACAGCCAAAATATGTAGTGGCCTTTTGTAATAACCACCCTGCTGGTCCACAAGATACACAGGTACATAGGGGTGAAAACCACCAAAAACTCCTAGGCTTTGGGAGAAATCAAAATCCCCCTATAATACAGGTAACCTGTAAAACTAAAGACCTCTCCAACACCCAAAGGTACAGTGGGAGGAGATATGTGAACAGCAATAACTCAAAATAATTGCCTTCTCTCCCTTGTCAATCGGGGCTGACGATTAAACCTTATGATGTTCCTTTAAAGAATATTATAAGGAACAAAATAGCGTTTAAAAGTTAAAAAAAAACCTCCAAAAGCCTAATTTTTCCATTAGGGACTCAAGTCCCATAATCGCCTTTAGTACTGGGACAATGAAGATGGTCGAAAAGGTATAATGTTGCAGGAGTAGGGAGATCATGAATGCAAATGGCCCACACCTTAGAGAGACTGAGAGGCATAAAAGGCCCCCTCAGGTGAAGGCCAATGGAGAAGTTGGAGGAGCAGGAAGCTGAAGCAGTGTGGGTCGCGTAGGCAGCCAAGGCAGAAGCTGGAGGAGAGAGAAGACGCCAGGACCATTTAGTGACAGAGAGCAGTTGCCGGTCCTGAGAGCATCTGTGCCCATCGAGTCCTGCAGTGCAGAGGTCACGCAGCAGGAAGCGTTCAGGAGGAAAGCTTGTCCTCTGGCGACCTTATCTGCAGAGACTGCCCAGTGGAAAGCTTTTTGTTCCCTCAGGCCGTCTGAGGTGGCTGAGGTGCACCCTAGGGCGTCAAGTTTGTCTGTGGGGCTGGCGTGCATCTGAGAGCCTCGGGGGGGGGGGGGGTATGAGAGCTCCAAGTGCAGGTGGCGTGGGTGACGGCGGACTAAAATAAGAGGTTTGCCGAGTCATGAAGTGCCACATGAAGAGAACTCCTGCAAGAGGAATGAAAGCACACTTTTTACCCGGTGAGTCCACAGTTTGTTAGTGACCCTCAAGTGCTCCTTCCCCGCTCGCATATTCAAGGCAGGCGTGCAGCAAGTGAAGAATACTCGCATGTGGATGAAAGTAGCGCGGAAAGCATTTTTGAATCTCGCATTACTAAAAAGCAGCACTCGCGTGCGAGTGAAATCAACTCCCAAGGTAAACTTAAATACTGAAGTAATAAAAAGAAGCGATACCCCATTATAAGAAAGCCTAAAGACTGTAATGCTATAAGTGGGGGGTCTATGGAAACGCCAGCAATCTAAAGGGGCAACATTGTTAAAAGTGAACACCTACAAGCATTGCCCAAGCCAAGAGAGTTTAAACCCAAGACAGTCACAATATAATAAACATTGCCCACAGCGAAAAGGGGCTGCTGAAAGATTCATGAGCAATGAAACTTGTTGCCCATATTTTGTACAACATAGGATGAAAGCTAGTACAAACTCACATTGCCCAAGCCAAGGGATGACAGGTAACATACCCTTTGCCCATCAGTCTTTGGTTGTTTGTGTAGTGGAGAAACAAGAGTGGCAAAAAGGCTGCCTTTCTGAGGAAAGGGATCCAGAAGGAGAGGAGCATAATTTGCAGAAGGGTATCAAAGAGCACCAATGTAAAGCTTGTTTTCCCTGAAGAGTAGTTAAAGGTTTTGAAGCTGCATTGTGTTGAACATTGTGAATTTGTTGTGAAACTCTTGTCAAGTGACATACATTAACCCCAAAAGCACTTATTGTGAAATGCTGTTCGGGCAGGGCAGTATACTAAAATGGCAAACCTGTGGAGGAGTAGCCCTGGCATGGGAGTAAACCAGGCGAAAGTGCTGAGATGGGGTCCTGATGGGGTCCATTTATGTTTATGGTGCTAAAGGTAGTTGGGGAAAATCATCCTGACCAAGACAGTTATTGTTGCCATTGATGAACTGAGCTGCACCAAACTGAGTTAGAACTTTCAATTGACAAGTTGAAGTGGAATCATACTGTGTTTGAACATTGTTTCAAAACAGGATTTCCTTGTTTTCTTTTCTTGAACTGTGACACGGAATCACCTTGAAACCTGGGGTATGGGAATTTGCCCAGGTTACAATGAGAGACTGTGGTAACATTGCAAGTTCAATCATTGTTGAAATTGCCATGTATTTCCTTGTTTTTTTATTGTATGCATAAGTGTGCGGGACATATATCCTTTGTCAGAGTGTTTGCTTTAATTTATTTTAGGCAGGGAAATCCTCATCAAGGTAGGGATAGTGAGGTGTTCATCTAACTTTATATGAGAATAAAATTGCATTTGTTGAGAAAACTTCAGAGTTGTCCGCTTCACATTTCTGACCCCTCACACAGGTTATGGACCACTCAGGTATGACTATGACGTTGACTACAAATCTGTATGTAGCTCTTCCTGGTTCTTGACAGGCAGTACTGCGGTGTTCAAAGGTCTGCTTGCTGAAACTATTATTCCTTGCCTCGATAGTCTGACCCAGGCACTATAATTTCTTCCGCTTCGAGTCCTAGTTGATATTGCAGGATTTTGAGCAATCATTCTGATTCGTCTTGACTAGTTCAGTGTTTCTAATATATCTTACTCCTAGTCGTGAGCGGACCAAAGGGTGTCAGGCACTGAATTTAGCAATTCCTCTATTTTTGGGGACCAAAGTGTGCCTCTCTTCTGGTAATTTATTCTTGTTACATAGCTAGCTCTGCCTCAGCGTTTCTAATTGGGACATCTAATAACATTGTCTGGTGTACAGTGCAGTTACATTTGCATAATAAGTCCTTATCTAATCGATTTCCTGGGGGTGAAGGGCTAAGTATAAAGGTGTTCTCTGCAATGGTTCCCAGGGTAATGCACTGGTTCGGTAACAGGGTGTTGAACTGAGGCATTTGAGATGTACACAGCAATGACAGACTAATAGTATCTTGGAATGTCTGAAAAGGGAAAATAAATTGCAGATATACTGCCTCTGGTGTGACTAAAAATGAAATAGTTTTCCCACCAACTTCACACGGGACAGAAGGTCCATCCTTATTTACATGGATCAACAGGTTAATGGCAATAGTCTCTCTATTGTTCCTCATCTGATTGTGTATTTGCCAGCTTGTTCCGCTGGAATTTTGGGGCTTTTACCTTGGCCTGGTCTCGGTCTAAGGGTGGAGGCTCCTCTTATCTCAAATCAGCAACCCCATCAGTATCTTGTACATTGGCCGAAAGCATATGTTTGTTGTCTGCCTTCACTGTCTCCCTCCTAATAGGGCAGTGAGAATTCAGCTGGGCCTTTCAAGTTACGTATGAAGACTCGAGAAGCATTACCTTTGGTCTTCTTTTGTTGGGGCTGTTTTTTGGGTTTTTTCTACTGGCTTAGCGTGACAGAGTGCTTCAAATTCTGCTCTTTTTCAAAAATTGAAAAGTAGCGCCGAAACTTTCTCAGACGGCACAGTCCAGACCTTGTGGGTTCTCAATGCCCACACTAGCTGTCGTAATGTTATCCTGAGATGGAGTTGCAGACACTGTGACAGCTATCTTATTGCTCTGCTTCAGTCCATACCCTTCCCCCTGCTCTCTAAGAACTTCATCCGTAGCTTGGGTAGGGTGATTGCTTAGAATCATAGTTTCAGGATATTGTATACAGCATCTATTGTTTAATGGCCCTTTCGCTTTCAGTTTGGGCTGGTGGATACCAGAACCCTCTGGTCTTCTCTGGGGCGTTCTAACCTGGTCACCAGCATGGTTAGAAAATCGCCTCTATCGAGTAACCAGCAAACATTTAATACATTTTTGGGAATCCCGAATCTCTTCCATCATTAGCCACCTGTCCGTCTGGTTACCACTTGCCATGTCACATAATCTATTTTGCCACTTGTTGGATTGTTTGGCTTCGTAATCGAGCTTAGCTTGAAACTTTGTGGACCATGCCTCAAGGATGATCATTTTGGAGAGGACCATAGCAAGCAGGGTGGCTTGGTCCTTAAAATCCTTGTTGATGGCTTCATACAGCTTGACAAAGGGGGAGAGGGAAATTGATAGAGGTGACCTAATCAGTGATTGAATATGCTGCATGGGGGGGGGAATCCCTCCTTGAGACCTTTGTGGATGAGTAACTAGAGAGAAAGCTATATCATTGAGGGTCGATTCACTTGAGTCTGGTGTGGAGTCTTGTGAAATGGCGGATCCTGGCAGTCGAATTACCCCTGTCAGCCGCTCCTACATCCATTCCTACAATTTTCTCACCCAAGTTGTCCTCGAAGACATTAAGACCCTCTTCAGCCAATGTTTCCAAGGAATGCACCGATGAAAAGACAATATGATTTGGGATTTCCAAAGTAATTGGGGAAGCAAGGTATTCCAACAGTTCGGCCATATGCGTTGGGTGGTTGGGCAACTTCAAGTTAGCCTTATTGTTCAGATAGGCTTGAATGAGGGCGACGTCTTTGGACAGCCGTAGGGCTAACGAAGAGCTGGACAACACACTCTGGAATGAGGGTGCCCCCTCCCTGATTTCCGCTAGCTCTTTACGCTGCAGGTAAGGGCAGGAATGGGTGTTCCTGGGTGTGGAAGTTGACTCCTACGACGACAAGGGGGTCTCAACAGAAGATCACCATGGAGGCCACCCCCGGTTGGATTGGAGGACATCTAATCTAGTCTTGCCCTCCCCGGTCATAACATCCTCACACCCCTGGATTCCCAGTGGAGACGGCATCCCTCAAGGCAGACCGTACAGGGTGGCTGAAATTACTAGTTCCAACACTAGGCGGGGGATTCGACACTGTTGCACAAAAAAAAATTGGGTCTGACTCATCTCATCATCGGTCACATCGAGCCTTTGACAGTACCGGACCGGAAGCCAAAGCCGTAGAGTGGGATATGATGGGAGCCCCAAACAAGGAGAGGTCAGAGCTAGCCTGAGTGGCGAGGGAGGTCTCACCTTGTGCGCAAATCTGCAGCCGCGTTCTTCCCCGCGGTATGTCACCCTCCAACTCCGTCATATCCAGGCCTTCTGAACTTCCTTGTAGTCAGCTGGTATTGCGGCTCTACGTTGCCGTCTCCTGCCGTTAACTGCAGTCAACTGCATGACTCAGCTGACTCCGCCTACTTAGGGTAATGAAAGATTATTTGCTAAAATAAAACTCTTTACTAACTCACCATTATAAAATGACAGTTTGCAGGACACCCTTCTTCAATAAGCTGCTAGTGATTAAAGTAATGAGTCGGGTCCTTTTTTAGTGCTCAGAACATTAGCCACCACTCGACCAGGACCATAAAGCTTAGTGGTTCAGTAACAGCTGCCAATACAATTGACTGAGAGCATGATGAATGATATTACATCGAAGAATACACTTTTGTTCTGCTTTTAACAGCCTGAGATTCATATTCACTGTTCTTTCATCCGGTTTAAGAAACTTGAATACCCACCATACTCTTCCTAAAGAGTTTAGAGATAAAAGTTCCATTCTGCCATTCAATCAAAACACCCGATAATGGTATGTTGTGTCTGCTGTCCTATTGAGTTCAAGGTCCCTATTCAAGGATTAAAGTGGAAGCCTTCCGCTTTGTCGATGGCAGTATTGATATGATATGGCATTTATAATGTCCCTATACACAAGTGTTTCAAGGCTTGACGAGGCAAGGGAAGGGGAACAGGGAAGACAGACAACGATCTTACTAGGCCAGGTGTCATTCAGGTCGCGCAGGGGAAGGGGAAGGGGACAGTGCAGTTCATAGGATAGATAGAATAAATAAAATCAATAAGTCAGAAGTACGGCCAGCTGATGGCAAGTGCAAGGCTAAGTGCAGACATCAGTTGTAAAGTTCTGGTGGGGGACTGTAGGGATACAGAAAAACAGTCCCCAAATGCGGGGGTTGCCCGGGAGGCAATGCAGCTGTGCAACTGGCGGGGGAGGGATCTGGGCCAGAGATCAGAGGGTGGCCAGGCAACCCGTGCAGTTTTAGTTAGTCTGTTATAGTCAGGAGTTCAGCTGGGGAGAAGCGGAGAGAAAGCAGAAGCAAAGAGGTCGGTCTTGAGGTGCTTTTGGAACCGGACATGGCTCTCCAAGTTTCAAGGAGGCTGTTACAGAGGGAGGCCCCAGCCGAAGAAAGAGATCTACCACCAACTCTTTGCTTGGAGAAGCGACTGACCCTGAGGGAGTTTTAGGCGGATGAGCAAAGAGCTTGAGGAGGAAGGTATTTAGGAAGAGAGAGTTGAAGATATTGAGGCCACAGAAGGCTTTGTGGACAATGCAGTGTTTTGAACTTAATCCTCACCGCCACTGGGAGCAAGTGCAAAGATTTCAGTCCTGGAGCAATAGGATCCCTGGGCTTGAGGCCAAGGACAAGTCTCACAGCCCTGTTCTGGATGAGTTGCAGAGGGTGGAGAGTAGAAGCAGGTAGATTTAGAAAAAGGCTGTTGCAATAGTCCAGCCTAGAGAGAAACAGAGCTCTGGAGACAGTGAGCTTCTGGGGGAAGGAGAGGAAAGGGAGAATACCTCTGAGGAGGTGCAGCTGGTAGTGCGACTTCTTAGAGACATCAGAGATGTGAGGATAGAAGGAGAGTGTGGAGTCAAAGAAGACCATGAGGTTTTTAGCCTCGCAGGTGGGAGCAGGAAGAGGGTCAAGAGAGGCCAGCCAGAGAGTGACAGGAAAGGAGGGCGCGGGTGTTGCCGATGTGAATCTCAGCCTTGCTAGCATTAAGGCAGAGATCATTGGTGGCACACCACTCCTGGGTTGCAAAAAGACAGTCCGAGATGAGGGAAGGAGAAGAGGTAGCTGAAGGTAGCCTGAAAATGAGCGGAGTGTCATCCGCATAGCCCTGACAGTTGGGGCAAAGAGCAGCAATGCTGTAGGCAAGAAGTGCCAGGTATTGGTTCAACAGCCAGGGAGAGAGGTTAGACCCCTGGGGAACACCACAGGTAGATAAAGAGATAGAGGAGATGAAGGACCTAAGTTGGACCTGGGAGGGTTAATCAGAGAGGAAAGAAGTCGGCCACGCCAGGGCCTGACCAGTGATACCCAGGTTGTCACGGAGATGGTTGAGCAGGATGGCATGGTTGACTGTGTCAAAGGCAGAAGAGAGATCAAGTAAGATGAGGACACGGGGTGAATCAAGGTTGGGGAGCAGGTCTTCATGGAAATTTAGGAGAGCAGTTCCTGTGCTTCTGGCAGCTCTGAAGCCAGACTGATGGTCATGAGGACAACCAACAGATTCAGTGTGAAGATTAAGTTGCGAGATGGCTAGCTTTTCCAGAAGTTTGCACAGGAAAGGAGTGATGGAGATTGAGCGATAGTTAGCTGGCAGGACGGGTCGGCAGAGGTTTCTTAAGAAGAGGGTGCACAAGGGAGTGCCTCAGGGGGGGAGGTGGGAAGACTCCAGTGGCAAGTGAGTGGTTGCAGAAGTCGACCAGAGCAGGAGCCAGGGAGTCGATGTGGTCCTTGATGGTTTTGGAGGAACAGGGATGAACCTGTTTTGACAAGACTTTCATAGATCGGACTTGTCTAGAGACCTCGTCTGGGGAGAACAGGGGAAAGGCAGAGAATGAGGGAGGAGAGGTGGCCGAAGAAGGGCTGGAGGAAGAGCAGGGAGTAGAGGGAGGAGGGGGGGAGAGGAAGAGAGGGAGGACAGAGGAGGACAGGATGTCCTGAGTTTTAGAGATGAAATGAGAAGCCAGAGCTGTGCAGAGGGCCTGGGAGGGGACAGGAGAGGTAAAGACTGCAGCAGGATTGGCCAGTTCCTTGCAGATTTTAAAGAGTTTGGCCGAGTTGTTAGATGCTGCAGAGAGGCGGGCTTGGATGTGGGCTCTCTTCTTGGTGCGGACAGAAAGCCGATATTGCTTTTGGAGCAGGCAGCAGGCCAGTTTGTCAGAGGATGTACCAGAAGCCCGCCATTTCTTCTCAGCCACCCTGCACATGCGTTTGAGGGTGACGAGGTCTGAGTCGTACCAGGAGTTGCACTTGGCTTTGGGCTTCAAGCGGATCCCCATGACAGGGGCAAGAACATCGCGAGTAGCAGTTATAGCAGAGTGGAGCATGGAAAGGGCTGTGTCAGGGTGTGAATCAGCCAAAGGAGATGGGGGGAGGGGGTGAGAAAGTGGCGGCGAAAGCATCAACTGACACACGCTTCATGGGTCGGATAACCGAGAAGGTGGTGGCAGTGCTGGAGTGGGCTTGGCCTGAGGGGTAGAGAGGGTGAGCTGGGAGGAAAGGAGAAAGTGATCACTCCAGGAGAGAGGAGTGGTGAGAGGGATCGAAAGGCGAAGGTCTGAAGAGATCAGAACATCCAGCGTGTGCCCAGCAGAGTGAGTCGGGCCAGAGGGCAGAATAGAGAGGGGGAGAGAGAGTCACAGAGAGAAAAACAGAAAGGAAGTTCTTTCCCTTAACAGTGGCTGAAGGAACCCATCTTGAAATACTTGGTGGCATAGAGTTATTAAAAAAGGATGTTCTTTTACACTTATCTGACCTTCACCCAAATAAGGTAGCCTCCTGAATGAGAATTGTAATCTCTCAGAGCAATCCTTTTGCAATTTCACACAATGTTCCTAGATAAGAATGCCATGCACCATTTCATTATATCTTTACTGGCTAAGAAGGTTGAATCTTCTCTTCCTTCCAAACCCTTACCTGTTTTGTCTGGTGGTTTGACCATGAGTGAGCAGAGTAGATAAAGCCTCTCCTTTGCGTGGTTTCAAATTTTCCAGTTAATAATTAAAGACTCTAAAGATCTTTCACATCTTGCAATGAAATATGTTCAAAATTCAATATTGTCAGAGCTATAATTAATGACAAGTTGTGAAGCTAGATTTGGGGCAAAGACTTCTTTAGTCTGACTCAACCTCCTCTGGATGGTTTTCAAAGAATCTTGCATATTCTGTTCCTAAAACAATACTGTAATTCAATGCCCATACCTGATAAAGAAACTGTTTGCATTGCTAATATTGAGAACTTTGTAATGAAAGGCTCCTTTGCTGTCTAGAAATGCTAGTTATTGAGAGATCTTTCACAATCTGAGAACAAATATGCATTGTCATTAAGAAATAATCAAAGTTCTGATTCTTTGGATCTATAAATGAAAATAAATGAAAAACTATTTCTGTGTAATGAATTGTTGCTGCACGTAGAGAACGGGAATTCACATGATATTCAGTGACGAGGCAGTTTATGAGAAGGCACTGTTAGAATAATTGATCTAATATAAGTAATATTAGGAGGAAGAGAATTTCACATGCTGGAAAATGCACAGGCATTTCTCCGGGTGTAATATGCAAAGACCTTGCTGCTTCCTAGATAATTTGAGCCTGGCTATTGGGGTGAGGTCTGAGGAGATCTTAGCGCCTTGATTCCCTCTTTGGAGGCAAGTTGTTGCAATGAATAATAAAACTTAATGTTGCACCAAAGGGTAAACCAAGGAATGCTTTATTCAATCCCTTGCCACGACCGGATAGCCTGGCCTCTATAACCTTAATAAAAAATGGCTGCAGCATAATTGTTACATCCTTTTGAGAAGGAACCAGAGCCTAATGGATTTATCTTTGCATGTGTGTGAAAACGTAGGGCACTTATAAATAGGCTGATGTTGCTTTTAAAGTTTTTTGATGTTAAGCAAAATCTACAGTGCCTCAGAACAGCCTTCAGTTTTTCTTATGGTCATTCAAGAGATTAGTATATAGTTAAATCTTTTGGTAGCATCAGCAGCCCTTAAGGACCACAATATTTGGTGGCCTTGTGCTCTGGATCATAAAATATAATGTATAGCTTTGCTCTGTTATGGCTGCTAATTTGAATATTCTTACCTCATATGACAGGGAGGTCTGGAACAAAATAATCTCTGTTCCTTGCTCAAGGTGGATATGCTGCCAAATGCACTGGGGTTGGGTGGGTGGGTGGGGGGGTGGAGTGTGGGTACATTGTTTATCATTTCTCAAGCTCTCAGGTGGACCTGACAGTTTAGAATGTGTCAGAGCCCAATAATGGTGGTATGGAGAGCAGGACTTAAAACCGGAAACATTTTGCGAGGAGGTCCAGTTGACTGTGGGTATTCTGTGCTACAGCAGGGAACTAAAGGTCACATTGCCTCCATTGCCCTCAAGCCCGCCCCACCCCGAAAGGCTGTGCGGCTCAGTGGAGTTTCAGGCCTAAAGAGGGAAGATTTCTGGGACTTTGATCACAGCCAGGGAGCAGGAATTTAACCTGCCTGCAAAGAGGCACAACACATACTCTAATGTGCTGCTCACCCTCCTTCCTATGTGACAAGATCAGTAATCCAACCTTGTCAAGAGGAGATGGGGACCCGGTGGAAAGGCCCCACGTCCTGTCCCCTGCCTGCGTGCCTGCATGTGTATCAAAAGTAACACTGTGGATCACCCCATGCCTCTTAGACACAATGCTGGCCAAATTCTTTCATTGCCTTTCAGACAACATACTCCCATGTTGTGGGCAGACCACCCACAAGACAATAGCCTACCAAAGCCTCTCAGCTAATGACCATAGTCATCAGATTGCTATGGTCATTCGGGAGAGAGCAGCTAAACAAAGTAGAAGACAGCCCATATAGCCGCCGGGGGGCTGATCAACAGTCTGCGCACTCCTCACTACAACTGCTGCAACAGAGCCTTCTAATACAAGTCACCACAAACTTGCTGTGGAATGGCTTCTGAACAGACTTTGGTGCATTCTGTAAGCGGGATGTCACAAACCGCCACACTGGGATGCAGTTTTTTCAACAACCTGAAACAAGGGACCTTCGATGTCCTGGAATGGTGGGAAAGCTACCAGTTCCACTGCCAAAAATGTGACAGTACCCAAAAATCTATTCACACTGGGCAATCTTACATACGTACAGCAAAGCTGTGTCCACTCATGTGCCGTAGTCGTAACAGGTCCTGACCCTTTCTAGACTTTGCAGTCCTGATCGGTTTATTTTTTAAAATTTATTTAAAATGTATTTATTTTCAAGATTTTCAATAAACAAAATATACATCACCAAAAGTTCAACAGAGTACAAAACATAACACTCAGCATTACATAGGCATGGAAACAATAGCAATCCGAAGCATGTATAAATATTGAAACATCTCAGATAATTCAAAACAAATTTTGTACCTTTCTCAAAAGAAAAGACATAATCATAAACTAATATATCGAAAATTGTGACACAAAACAGTACAAAAACATGAAGACAGCAAACACACTACATAAAACAGAACAAAAACAAAACAGGGGGAATCCTCAACTAATGTACATATACGTTATCAGGTAGTCGGATCCAATAGATGCAACTAATCCTCAGATACAGTCACCATATAAATCTGTAAACGTTTTCCAAAGAGCTTGATATTTATCTTCCTTTCCTTGTCTCACAAACATCACCTGCTCAAAGTTTGACAATACTAACAAATCATTAATCCAATTCTCCACTCAAAGCTTCTTCCTCTACTTCCACACCATCAGTATTTGTTTCACTGCAACCACAAGTGCTTTATCAACCCATTGTCCATATCGACGAGCAACGACACAACGCCCCTTACCCGACAAAAGCAACACCTGCTTAGGCATCCTGGGAAAATGTATAAACATGATCGCTTCCAGCCTATCTAACATTCCCACCCAAAATTCTAACACCCTAGAACAATACCATAACGTATGAATCAATGTTCCCTTCTCCTTACCACACCCCCAACACAAGTCATCATCAGCCAATCCTAACTCATACATACGCAATGGAGTCCAATACAGACGTCCTAACACTTTCAAATGAATCAATCTCAACCTGAGATCCAACCTACTTCTATATCCTACACCCCATATAGATTCCCACTGCTTTTCCATAATATCACAACCCAACTCCTGTTTCCACCTCTCCAATGTTTTCCTGTCAGCATCAACATCCTTAGAACAGACCAGCATCAAGTTAGTATAAGTGCATACCATTCGTGGCAATGACATAAGAATCTGACCACCCGCCGATACCACCTCCAACGGTCCTTGCAACATTGCCAATCTCTCACTCAATAGAGCTTTCAGCTTCACAAACCTCTTCAGTTCCCTCCCTGCCAAACGAAACACCCTCTGCAACTCCTCGAATGACAATATACGGCCATCACGCACCACATCCCTGATACATAAAATCCCTTTCGAGACCCAACTTCTCCAACAAAAGGGTTTATTAGCCAATTGCAAGCTCGGTTTAAGCCAAATAGATGCTCCATAGTGTAAGTACAAGTTCCCCTGAAAGAGACTCAACCACCACACCAAAACCTCTTTAGTCACCTTAATAGTCGGAAGTCTACTACCCCTCCCAGGTAGATGTCCCATTGAGGTAATAGCATGCAACGGAAAACCATTCAAATCATACCTTTCAATTAGCACCCACAAGAGCTCTGGCCCGCTCTACACTGAAAAATAATATGCTGCCTTTTTAAAAAAAAAAAACCTTTATAGTAGCGTTCTAAATCTGGGTATCCAAAACCTCAGTTTTTAGTACTACGCATCAAAATAAACGTTGGAATCTTGGGTCTCTTTTTATCCCCCCACAGAAAGTTTTGAAAAATACGACCTATACTAGCAAGCATCTTTTTCGAAAATTTCAAAGTCAAAGATTGCACAACATAAAGAACCTTTGGCAAAAGAGTCATCTTAATAGCGTTGACTTTAGCCCAAATCCCCATTGATAATCGTTCCCATCTTCTAATATCCTTACTCAAGGTAGCCACCAACTTCCCTACATTGAATTCCCCCATTTTTTTGATATCCTTAGTCAGATAAACACCCAAATATTTCACATGAGACACAGTCCATTTACAACTCCAAACCAAAAAATAATCATGCACACATGTACTAGTGATTGGAAACACCTCAGTTTTGTCCCAATTCATTTTGTGTCCCGACATCTTACCCACCCTATCAAAGATACTTTTCAGAACTACACTACCTCGTTCAGAATCTGCAAGAACCACCACCATGTCATCTGCATATGAAAGGACTTTAATTTTCATATGACCAAATTTCAGGCCCCTAATACCTCTTTCCTCACGAATATATGCCAACAATGGCTCCAAAGCAAGATTGAACAAGTAGGGTGACAACGGGCATCCCTGCCTTGTCCCTCTAGTCAACCCAAAAGCATCAGATAAAACACCATTAACCCAGATCCTATCCTTAGCACCACTCTGAAGACAACCGAGTATCCCTGGGAAACCCATTCCCAAATCCCATCTGCCTCATCGTAAACTGAAAAAATCTCCAACTCACTCTATCAAACGCTTTCTCCCCATCCATAAAAATCAATGCCGCATCCGACAGATCATCCTGTTTCAAACTCATTATATCAATCAAAATTCTAATATTATCATATCCAAATCTGTTCCGCAAAAACCCTGCTTGGGATGTATGAATCAATTTCCCTATATATTTTTCCAATCTATTAGCCATGACCTTAGCAAATATCTTCACATCCATATTCAGCAAGGAAATGGGACAATAATTGCTACAATTTTTCCAATCCTTCCCCTCTTTCGGTATTAAGGTAATCATTGCTTCACCCATTGACTGACATAGATCACCTTCATGTATAAACATATTAAACAACCTACATAAGGTAGGAGCCAAATAAGTTTCAAATTTCCTGTAAAATTCCACAGGAATACCATCCATCCCCGGAGATTTACCTACCCCTAGTTGCTTAATAGCCAATAACATCTCATCCACCTCAATATCCATTTCTAATTCCCTGCTTTCCTCCAACGATAACATAGGAAGATTTAAATTCACAAAAATCTTCCAATTCCACTTGAGACGGGAACACATCTTCTGAATATAATTCCGCATAAAATACCTTAACATTTACAAATATCGACATTTTTCATCACCACATCACCATGCTCATCAACAAGACTGTGAACAAAAGGTTTCTCCGTTATACCCTTCAACCTACTAGCAAGTAGCCTCCCACTCTTATCTCCACATTCCCAGAACTTCTGCTTCGTATAAAAAAAAAACATCTCAGACAATAGATCATTCTTACTAGCCAACAACTTCTGAGCTTGCAACAGCTCCCCTTTATCCTTAACCATACCCGATTGCGCATATTTGTTGCAAATTAGACAGCCTATTTTCCATACATTTCAATTCACTCAAATGTTTAATTTTCAAGTGTGCAATTTTACTTATAAATTCCCCTCTTGATACAGCCTTAAAACCATCCCACACCATCCTGAAGTCTTGTCGACCCTTCATTTTCTTCAAAATACCTCTCCATGAACGTCTGGATGTTTTCACAAACCTCCCTATCATCCAAAACCCCTACTTTAAGACGCCACATAATAAATGTGGGAATCTCTTGATCCATAACCACCTGCAAGTCCACAAGAGCATGGTCTGAGATCTCCCTTTCCCTAATGTTCACAGCAATTGTTTTATCCAACAATGTATCGGACACCAAAATGTAATCAATCCTAGAAAACATATTGTGCACTGGAGAATAAAATGTATATTCCCTCGAAGAAGGATGAACTTCCCTCCCGATCTCCACTAAACCAAACTTCTGCAAAAAGAAATCAAATTCCTTACAAATACCAAAATTAGTGTACCTACATTGACTAGTTCGGTCAATTATATAATCTCTAACGCAATTAAAATCCCCCCCTAAATTAATCGCCTCTGCATGAATTCCACTGTGTAAACGTGAAATGTCCTCAAAGAAGCACTTGCTCGGTGAACACGGTCCATATATACACCCCAATGTGATCTTCTTACCACAACACTGGATATCGACAAAAATCATCCAACCGTATCCATCCATCACCACTTTATCAACACTGAACTGCAACCCTTTCCTAAATCGGATGCTGACCCCTCTCGATCTAGACAAATAACAATTAGAAAACTGCCTGCGAAATCTTGACTTAAGTAAAAGATGATTATCCTCATCCACCAGATGAGTCTCTTGTAAGAACACAACGTCCGCGCTAGCTCCAAACAGTCTCGCCATAACCTTCCTACGCTTACGCGGGCAATTCAGACCCTTAACATTCCAAGTCAACACAGACAGCGTACCCATCTCCCTATAGTACCCTACTCAAAAGACTAAACAATCCGAAACAGTATCACCATCGATTGAACTCCAAGTCAGCACTGAATCGAACAACGATACATATACTTAAATTTCCAACAAACCGATCTACCATGATACTCAATTGAGGATCCCCAGTAACAAACAATCCACAAAGACAAAACAAGACAAACATACAAACACAAACCATCAAAAAACAGAACCACAGTAGTATCTGGATGTAACCTCCAGATTCCACATGAGTGTACCCCCCTCCCGCATATAGTACATTCCAACCCATCTCCTCCAGCATCCCAGCCCGTAAAATCAGTATCATCACTAAGTTCCTTCTCCTCAAACAAACCCTCTAACCTAGCTAACACATGAAACTCTCCAAGTAATCCCTCAATACCTTTCCAACATAGTGTATCCACAGAGAGGCATAAATGCTACATGTAATATACAGCATCAAAAAGGTCAAAATAGTTGTACTTCACTACATTATAGCAAACAAATTCCCCACCACATTAAGTCAGAACTCAACCAAGCTAATAACCTAACAAATGCAAATTTCCAAGTATATGCCAAAACAATACCTTCAAAATCCAAAACTCTTGAACAACTCACACCCATCCCAATCGCCAAAGCCCACAGCCAGCTCACTACATGAGACAACAGATTGAGACCACGTAACAATTAAATAGTAAATACCGAAACACATCAATGACTTGCACTATAAACATTTAATATATATTTAGAGCCCACAGCCCAAAATTACATCAATGAATCTTCACCACTTCCTGTCACCTAGGCTGGGGTCACCGCAATAAAATATTAACCTCCCACTTAAATTCACCCCCCCATTCATATATTGCCCGTTCACTGCATATATATAATTTGTACCATAGAAAGAAGCCATCAACAACAAGACTATAATTATTAAGATCCATTAATAAGTAATACAACCACTACCCCCCTCTAACATGACGGTGTACAGAATATAGATTAGAAAACCACAGGTTGCACAACATCTATCAGTACAGATCACCTCAATTTCAAAGCCTCAATCACCAAACTGAATGTACAGTTTGGGGATAAATGCTCTAGTCAATCTGGAGCGCAAGGTTATCCAAAAATCACTGCCTCATATAGACATTACAGTCCTTTAAAAAAATAAAAAACACCCCAATAGTTGCAGAGCCTGCAGGTCTTTCAACCTGCCAGGTTATGTGGCATGGAGGCAGGCAGGCAGGATATACCCCCCATGAAACCGTAATGCAACAGATAGTATGCTTGGAGGTATGGTTACATCAGGACTCCAAGTTGCAGTTCCAGACCAAATAAGGCCCAATTTACGGTAGTAATTCAAAGCAAAGAACCGCGTGGAAGATGAATGAGCACATACAGCAAGGCTGTCCAACATACGGCCCGCGGGCCACAATGCGGCCCGCCAAGCCATTTTATGTGGCCCGCGAGGCCGTATGTTGGACAACGCTTGAGTTAAAAAAAAAAAGTTTTTTTTTTTGCTTTTTTTTTTTTTTTTTTTTGTAAACTCTTTTTATTAATTTTACAAGATAACACGAAAACCATCCCCCCCCCCTTCCCCCCCCCTCCCCCCGGCAACAAGCTGAGACCTTACACCCTCCATTCCCTCTTAAACGAGATAAGAACAAAACAACAAAACACAGTCATCGCAAGTCCAAAAGCTTCAATCGCTGCGGGCACCACATCACCTTGTAATCGTCATTAAGAACTTGCAGTAGTTCCCCCCAATCTGCCGCAAATCTTTGAGCCTTATTGTCCATGGCATAGGTTGCCCATTCCAAAGCCACTATCTCCCACAGTTTCCGGAACCAGTCTTGTATACTAGGAATTTCCGGGCCTTTCCATCTCTGGGCTATTAACTGCATAGCTGCCAGAGTCGTGATGACCATCGCTTTCTCTCTTCCTCTAGGCTCAGCCGCCTCGGAGATCACCCGCTCTCCCAATAGAACGTGCGCTGGGGTCCTCCCGGCCCTCAGACCAAATGCCTGCCCCTGTGCCTCCCTCACCTCCCTCCAGAACGCTTCTAGCTTGGGGCAGTCCCACCAGATGTGTTCCGCGGAGCCCACCATCCCGCATTCCCTCCAGCATAGGTTCGACACAGTAGGGAAACATCTATTCAGCCGGGTCGGGGTATAGTGCCACCTGAACATGATCTTATACCCCGTCTCCTGTAAATTGGGACGCTCTAGCCAGTTTGGGGATCTTCCTCCACAGTGTCTCCCAGTCCGCCCGACTAATCTGGCGTCCCAGTGCCTCCTCCCATTCTCTCATATACGCCCATTGGGCCCCCTCCTTAGGACTTGCCAGTGTCTTATATATGTTAGAGATGAGCCCTTTCACCCCGTCGTTCGTGAGTAAAAGTTTTTCGAAGGGAGTCGGGTCCCTTGTTGCAGCCTCCCTATTCCCAGGATGGAGAACCCAGTGGCGGATCTGAGCATATCTCAGTCTCTCCCTCTCTTGTATCGCAAAAAGCCTCTTGCAGTCACTAAATGATAGCACCTCTCCTCCAGAAAACATATCACACAGTTTCCGACAACCCCCTTCTTGCCAATTCACAAAGGCACCTTTCTCCAGCCCAGGTGAGAAGTCCCCGTTACCAAACATGGGAGTGAAGGGAGATGGGAATGTGGTGATCCCCTCTGATTTAGCTAGCCTATCCCATGTGTCTGCCATGAGTTTGGTGATGGTGCTCTCATAAAGATGGGCCGGTCTAAGCCGTTTCGGGAGCCACAGAACTTCGGCCAGATTTTGATGCGCCACCGCCCTATCCATTCTCACCCACAATTTGTCTTGTGTGCCACCCTCTCCCTTCAACCATTCCCTAATTATTCGCAGTTGAGCTGCTTCATAATACCGCCTAAAATTCGGTACTGCCAGGCCCCCCTCACTCCTTGACGCCGTCAAAATGCGAGTCCCCACCCTAGGCCTCTTTCCTTCCCAAATAAAGTCCCTGGTTAGAGTTTCCAGCTCCTTGAAGTAACTCGCCGGAATCGGCAGCGGGACAGCTTGGAATAGGTACAGGAGCCTGGGGAGTGTGACCATTTTAACTGCGGCCATCCGCCCCAGCCACGAGACCCGCAATGCTCTCCACTTTAGAAAATCCCTCTTAACTGCCTTAAGAAGCGGGGGAAAATTTGCCCGAAACCATCCAGACAGGTTGGCTGTAATTCTCACCCCCAGGTAGCGTATCCCTCCCGGGCTCCACAGAAAATCAGAGGTCGCCCGTAGATTCTCTCGTTCCGCTGGGTCAAGCGTTAAATTCAAAATCTCGGATTTATTAGCATTAATCTTCAGACCCGAGGCTGATCCGAAAGCATCCAGAAGGGCCACGCAGGCCGGCAGCGAGGTCCGCGGGTCGGTAAGCATGAGCAGCATGTCATCAGCAAAGGCTGCTACTCTATGCTGATCCCCTCCAAATGGAATCCCCTGAATATTCGCTGCCTCCCGGATGGCCTGGAGGAGTGGCTCTAGATAGAGAGCAAATAGTATTGGGGAGAGTGGGCAACCTTGTTTTGTCCCTCTCTGTAGAGAAATTGCCCTTGAGGCACTCCCATTCACCATCACCCTGATGGAGGGAGTCTGATAATTTGCCTTGACCATCCTCAAGAAGTCCCCCCCAAACCCCATTTTCCCCATTATTCGAAAAAGAAAGGACCACTCGACGCGGTCAAAAGCCTTCTCCGCATCCAAGGCCACCAGGATTGCGGGGGTGAGCGTTTTATGAACCTTCTCGATTACATGAGCCACCCGACGAATGTTGTCCGCGGTTTGTCTACCTTTGACAAACCCGGCTTGATCTGGGTGTACCAGGTCTGGGAGGATGGCATCCAGCCTGTTGGCCAATATCTTAGTGAAGATCTTAGCATCCAGATTGATCAATGCAATGGGGCGATATGATGCTAGGTCTTCCGGGTTTTTATTGGGCTTCAGGAGCAAGGTAACTTTTGCCTCCTCCATGGAAGGTGTGATGCGGCCCGTGATGCGAAATGAATTAAACAGCGATGTGAGGATTGGGGTTAGTTGCACACTAAACATTTTATAAAAAACCGCTGTGTAACCATCTGGCCCCGGGGCCTTACCCGGTGGAAGGGCCCCTATCACTCCCCGCACCTCATCTTCTTCAATTTCCCGATCCAGGGCTTCACGAACCGCGCTACTTATTTCCCTCAAGTGAACACTCCGGAGGAAGCCTTCCTGTTTCTCACCCGGGGGATGTTGGGTAGCGTAGAGCGACTCGTAAAACTTGGCAAATGCTTCTTGGACCTCCCCTTGCTCCGAGACCCGATCCCCCCCTGGGAGCCTCAGCGAGGTAATCGTGTTCCTCGCCCTTTTGCCTCTCAATAATCGCGCCAATAGAGTGCCCGATTTATTGGCTTTTGCATAATATTGTTGGCGCACTGACAGCATAGCCCCTTCCGCTTTCTTGGTGCGCAACAGTTCCAACTGCCCCACCGCCTTCCTATAGGCCCGCATTGCCCTGCGAGATAGTGTGTCCCCTGCCGCCTTCCTCGCCACCTCTACTTCATCCTCCAACTGTGATTCGAGTTTTTGCATTTGCTTCACCCGATGGGCCGAAATGGCTATAAGTTCCCCCCTAAGGGTGGCCTTGAAGGCATCCCACCGCATATCTTCCCCAGTGTCCCCCTTTTTGTTCGTGTCGAAGAAGAATCTAATCTTCTCTTCAATATCCTCCCTAAGCACTGGGTCCCTCAGGATGTATGCTGGAAGTTTCCAGCCCCAAATCCCTTTCCTTTTCTGGCCCACCCCCATCACTACAGAAACTATTTTATGGTCCGCAATCCCTAACGGTCCCGTACTGACTTCCCGGATTGCTCCTACTAAAGCGGCGGAGACCCAAATATAATCAATTCTAGATTGCGACCCATGGACTCCCGACAAAAAGGTATGGCCCTCCTCATCACCTCTAACCTCCCTCCAAGTGTCGCGCAGCCCCAGCCTGCCGATCCTTTCCTTCAAATCTTTGGACATTACCGCTCCTCCGCCCTCCCCGCTACCACCGGTTCTATCCTTCCCCTTGTCCCAGGCTATGTTAAGGTCCCCAAGAAGAACAATATGGCCCCAAGAGAACCCTTCCAAAAGTTCCACTATCCGCCGTAAAAATGGGTCCTGTCCCGTGTTGGGGGCGTACACCACTGCTATTGTCAGGGGGACCCCTTGACACCTCCCTTTTACTATGATATACCTCCCGTCCTTGTCCCTTAGAGTTCCTTCGGGTTTGAAGTCTACTGTGTTCCTAATTACCAGGGCCACCCCCCTTGCTTTGCAATGACTCGAGGCATGCCATATTTGATCGAAACCCCGCAGCTTCACCCTGCCCTGGTCCCTATGAAGTAAGTGTGTTTCCTGGAGCCCCATAATATCCGGTTGCTCTTTTTGTGTGAAGTGCTCCAGCTTTTTCCTTTTAAGGGGGGTATTTAGCCCCCGAACATTATGCGTTACCCACTTAAGGGAGCCCGTAGCCGCGAGAGACCATTTGCAACAGGGAAGGTCATTTCCACCTTCATGACCCCCTCATAAGGTGACATTGGCTTGTTGCCGCCCCCCCAAACCCCTTGAAAAACTGCCCCACCCACCCCCCTTCTCCCCTGAAGGATAAAACCTTCCCGCCCTCTCCTCCCCCCAAACTCAGGCATCTCCGCCCTTCCGCTTCCAACATGGTTGCGCCCCCCGTGACCCATCCTCTCAGACACCTTACTGAAGCCCACCACCCCTCTTATCAGATCTCGGGTCAAGGTTGCATAGCGGGAGCACCGCCAGTGTCACCGGGAGTTCCCTCTCTCGACCTCGCTCCCCCCCTAGTGCCCCTCCTCCTCCTTCCCCGGATCGTCGTCCAGTTCCAGGGTCGCGTTCCACTGCGACCGCTCGTGCTCGGAAGTCCCCCACCCGGGGGAGAATCATCCAACTCGATATGAAGCAATGTAGCCCCCTCCTGGGGGGATGTAATTCGTCTCTGGGACCCCTCCCAATCAAAAAGCAAGCCAAAGGGGAATGTCCATCTATAGCGAATCGATCTCTCGTTGAGGACCTTTATCACGGGGCCCATCAGACGCCTCTTTATAAGGGTACTGCTAGCTAGGTCCTGGAAGAGGGCAATCTTCTGACCCTCAAACATTATTGGCTCTCGTAACCTTGCTTCCCTGAGGACTGCCTCCTTTTGGGCGTAACGGGCGAAGGCGGCTAAGACATCCCTTGGTTTCGCTGCCTGCCCAGTAAGTAGTCGCCCGGTTCTGTGCACTCGGTCTAGCTCCACCGTTTCCGGGTCACCTTCGCCCAGTATGTCGGCGAAAATTCCCTGAAGCACTGCCTTCAGCGATTTATCTGAGACCGATTCTGGCAGCAATTTGACTCGAATGTTGACCCTACGAGACCTATTTTCCAGGTCCTCAACTTGAAGTTCAAGATTCCTGGTGGCGACATCCAACCTTTCTATGGCTTCGCTATTTGCCGCGTTCTCTCTGTCCGCCTCTTGGAGGCCTTTCTCCAAGATGTCGGTCCTCTCTCCCAGTTGGCGCATCTCCTGCTTCAGCTCTCCCACAGCTTCACTCAGGTCTGTGCGTAACAGTTGAAATTGCTCCTGAAAGGTTTTGGACAGGTTGGCCTGTAGGGAGTGTAGCTCTCCTAGGAACTCCTTCTTGGGCATATTTGCCAGGTCTTCCGTCTGTCCCTGAGCGCTGTCCCTGCTTGCTACTCCCCCCGGGAGTTCCGAGCCCTCCTTCAAGCTTGATGCCGACCACATGGTGCGTAATGTTGTGGATGGTTCTCCTGAAGGCTGAGCTTGCCTTCCCCTTTTGCCCTTGGGCTTTGTGGTCATGCCGAGATGCCTCCCGGTGTGCAACACAGATCTTCGCTTAGCCCTCCCGCAAGCCCTCAGCCGAAGTCCCACTCCGGCTCCGGGCTCCTTCGGCTTCCACACCACAACCTCGGGTTGCAGGGGGTCCACTTGTCCACTTCCCCGATGTCACAGGGGCGTCACTCCACCACTACTGGCCTTCCCCCTGCATCGGCTACCAGCAACTTGTAGGCTCTTCTCCCAGGGTGGAGGTCTCCAAGTCCTTCCTCCACCCCTAGGGTCGATGGAGGAAAGGTTCCCCGCACACCAGTAGCTCCAGCCGGGCCCTCCCTCCCTCCAGTTCCGTTCAGCAGGGCTCGCCGCTACTGGGCTCCGCCCCTAATTTCACCCGGCGGCCCGTTGCGGCCTCCGCGTTGCCGGCCGCCCACTCCTCAACCAGCCGTGCTCGGGGTGCCCCCCCTCTCCGCTCACACCCCGGACTCACAGTTTGGGGCTCCGCTGGCCGCCGGGATCGACCTCCCTGGAGCGTCCTCCCTCTCCGCGGCGCTCTTCTCTGCGCTGGCGGGCCGGGCCGAGGAGCGGGCAGAGCCCCCCCCCCGCGGGCCACCGCACGTCTCCTCGGGCTGCTTCCTGGGGGCGCCCTCTCCGGTGGGGGCCTCCAATCGCCCGCGCCCCGCGGCGCCGCCCCCCTCCGGCTCCCGCCGCAACACGCAGCCGGCCCGCAAGTCGCGTCAGCCGCGCCAGCCACTCCTCCTCCTGGACTCGGGGCCGCGTGCGTTGCAGCACTCCCCTTCGTGCCGCAGCTGCTTTGTTCCGCCGCCGCCGGCGCTCTTCCCGGACCTCCTGAGATTCGCGGGGGCTCGTGCAGCGCCCGCGATGGAGCGCTGGAGGGGTGGTGGGCGCCAACCCTATTTTCGGGTCCGAGGAGCGCCGTCGGCACAACTACTCAGTGCCGGCGGCCATCTTGGAATCTCTTTTTTTGCTTTTTTTTTAATGTGCCTGTGCGCAAAACTACTCTGTGCTCTATTCGGGACACATAAAAGAACAAGATGAATGAGAATTCTGAGTGCACACTCACTCTACTAGACTGCTATCAGCATCATCAGTCACAATATTTTTGGGGGGGAGACTTGGAAACATTGGCACAAAAGGAGCCGCTCTGTGCTGGATCACCATCCTTTCACCAGTAAACCCGATTCAATCACCATGGCCACCCTTACAAATCCCAGCCATGCTGTGATTGCCTGTGGACACATACATAATCGGATAAATAAACTTTCTCTGCATTTTTTATTTTTTATTGCAATTTCGCCACATTCATTTGGGTCAATTTTATTGCTTTTTTTACCACAAAAACCGGTGGCAGAATCCCTGCACCCTCCCTTTCTATATACCTTACCCAAAATTACCATCTATATTTTTTTTGTAAAAAAGCGTAAAAAAATGCGGCAAAAAAATGTTTTGGCGAAATTGCCATTCGGCAAAAGTGGCCAACAGCAAATAATCTACACGCTCAAGAACAACCTTTCAAAAAAATGCTCTCCAGAAATGTATAGAAAGGAAACTAAATCCAAATCCAAATCAATGGGAACCAAAGTTTTCGTTTGTTAGTGGATTGAGTTTGTTCAGAAAATGGATCGGAGTAGACTTTGAATAGTTGCTGCAGCTCTGGAGAGAATACGAGTGGAAGCTGAGAAACTTAACCTTTGCAGTGCCTTTTTTCCTCGTCTCGAGACAAAGAACAACAGCGGGAGCTCAGTTACGTTTACCTCTAAGCACAGTGCGGATTGATGAAAATGTCCATGAATTATACCAAGCACATTGGACATTATAGATGTGGCCAGTGGGGTATCAAAGCATGGCGAATACCACATGTACAGCACAATATGTTACCCTAGTAGTGCCCCAATAACACACTGCAACCTGCAAATGGGCCTCTGTGGACCACCTGCCAAGGTTTCTGAAAGTTGCTTATGATCTTGATCTGTGATCTATGATATGATATGATCTGATATGATAGGTTATTTATAAAGCGCTTAATACCCATGCAGCAGTGATCCCAATCATAAGTGAAACAGGCAAGCCCAACAGGTATAACTTATTTTCACTCTTTTGGTAGCGCAGTCTGAGGGCAGCCTATACCCTTCAGGAGAGGTGTGAGCTGATACAGTTGCAACACAAAAAACAATAGTACTATGTTCCCAAAATACCTTAGTTCTTGTCTTTCTGATCTCAGCATAGCCAGGCTTTTCAGCATCAGACCAGAAGCATGGGTGCCTTTGCACTGGGCTGGGGTCAAGTCGGAGAGCAGCAGCGATGGGCCCCAATGATGCAGTTCTGTTTGGCAGTGGTGCTGATTTGTCGGTAGAAAACGCTGGGAACAGTAGGCCGTGCCAAGTGGATGGCACTGGAAGACTCAGTGACCTCTGGGCCCTGACGAGGGAATACTTGCCTTTAGCGCTGTGCAGGCTCGGCTGACACAACACTACATATGGTTACAGCAAAGATGCCAAAGCTTCAGCATTGTCATTGAGCAGAACTTTGAGATTCAGGGGTGGTGGAGCGTCGAGGTCCAGGATGATTATGATGGTGTCAATGGGGCCAGCGCTGAGCAGCTATGCTCAGGAGGGCCATATGTCCGTGTGGGGCCGACAGGCCAGTGGGCAGACTGCAACAGGCCTGCTCGAGCCATCCTGCCATTTATACAAATCTTGGGCCGAGCAGCGTCTGATGGGAGAAAGGAACTGTGCTACAATCTGCTCTTCTGCTGGGCTGTGCCTGCTGGAGCTTCCCCCTACATGCGGGACAGGCAGCTCTGCAGACGCTCAGAGCGTCTGAGGATTGGGGGGTTGGGGCTGGGTCAGGGCCTGCCTTCTCAACCTCGCTTAACGGGGCATCCCAGAACTGACCCAACCCGTGCCCTCTTGCATGCAACTCATACTTAGCTGGCAGGGGAGAATGTGATCTCAAGGGCAGATCTCCCAGGGTGAGGCTTACCCATTGCACATCGGATTTGCTGACCCCTGCTATGTTCCCAAATGCGGGTTATACGACTGCATTATTACTGGTAGTGGGGGACTGCGTTCGCGCTCTCCCCCCGATTTATTGGTGAAAGAAAAGGTAAAGTGTGCACTCGGCCTGCTAAGTTGCATCTTTTAGATTGTGCTTACATTGCGTTTCTTCACTTAGGTTCACCTTTGGGTGATCGCTTTTCCACATTTTATCTGTTGAATTGAATTATGCTTCTTTCATCACCACAGAAGTAATCTGTATTAGAGATAAGCTGCCATATGTATTGGGCACACTGCACATGCTCAGGCAGCATCAATTATGCTTTGTACAGGACAATGCTGGCCTAAATTGGGAACAGCCGCCAGCATAGACATGTTGCTACAGAGGCATATTTTGGGTACAACCAGCATGACAATGTGTTACATCAGTGACAGTGCTGTCTTACACTGTGGACACATTGATCAATAAAATGTGTTGTGTTGTAAAATGTTCTTTTCTGCTGTTGGTAACATGGAATTTTCATGTTCCCCTTTAGAACTGATTGTAAACTTATGGCTTTTTGGTTACCTTTTCTGCTGTAAAATGCACCATTTCAACCCCATATTTGAAAAAAAATTCCTGGGGTGGGGGGGGGGTTGGACACCCCAAACCCTCCCTAGAACCTTGTAGCTCACTCATTACGCTTGGTCGCCCCCACTATTTCAGAAAAATATTAACACATAGACACTGAAAGAAATCACAAGCAACTAACCTTTGATCACTGCCCATGACACCAAAAGCTATCCTTGGGACTGCATGGCTATCACTGCCTGTGATGCTATTGTGTCAGAGGTCACACAATATCGCTTTTTAATATACTGCTTTGGGTGAGGTTGTTGACTTTTGGCTCGCCGGCCCACTGGGTGACAAAAAGTTAATGCTTCGGCCCCACATTCAAAAAGGTTGGACAAGTCTGACATAAAGCAACACAGGCAGAATGGAGAAGCAACCAAGCAGGGACTGGTAGCACGCAAACAGTATAAGTAGTGTAGCAATCATGAAGGAGCAGTTGCAGGATCCATCCCTCCTTTTCTATAATAATAAAGAAAGGATGCAACCAGCCAACAACAGATGTCAAAGTATGATCATGTTCCACTGCCGCATTGATCTGATCCGAGTGTTCAGTAGTGTAGGTTATGCTCTGCAAGGAATCCCTCAAGACTTTTGTCTGCCACAGATCTCCACCTGACTTGTCTTTACTCCCTAACACTGTGGCTCTTGCAAGTTCCGGAAAGTAAAAGCTCGCCATGCCATATTGCTATACTGTACATCCTCCAAGGGCAGAAAACTCCCTCCCTCCAAGTCTCGAGATTCAGAGCCCACTCGCTATGGTGCTGATTTGAAGGCAAATATGGTGGGAAAATGCAAGAGGGGCGACAAATACGTAAAAGATTTCCGCTTGCATCAAGGTGACTGGAAAGAGAAGAGGCACCAGAAGTGTCAAAAGATTGTTACTCCCATTCTTCAGGACAGATAATGTCCCAATCCATCCTCAAACCGGTGCAGCGGAAAAAATACATGAAACACATGACACTTTAATTAAGGCCCCAGTGACCAATCCATATCATAACCTTACACCCACTGACTCGATTCCGACTTTCCTGGGAAATCAGCCGGCCTATTTACAAGGCACGCTTCATTTCTACCAGTGTACGAGTAATAACATTGCGGGGGACTAAAACACTGCACACACCAAACGTATTGCAAATGATGCAGGTCTTGGGTATGTGAAGCACGCTCCTTCCATGTTGCTCTTGCTGCTTGAACACTGCAATTGATGGACAGGGCAGGTGTAGCGCTGGTAATCGTGCATTAAACCGTTCCAAAGCAAGGTGCCATTAACTCTGCAGTACACCGCCGTGTGAGGTGCATTAACAGATCTCAAAGGCAGGAGGTACTTAAGGGGTTTGGGAATTAAGTGCGTACCAAATAATGTATTTAGAATTAATTATTAGTGCCTCAGGTCGTCTCAAGGAAAGCTTACAGTATCTGTTGCCAGTCGCTAGTTGACTCGGGGCGTGCGCAAGGCAATTAGAGCTTCAAAATGAGCGCCACAATACTTTAGATTGCATGTTATGTTGTACAATCACAGAATGCTGTGTTGGGGTATACAATTCGAACACATGTTAAAAGGGAGACGCAACGGCAGTGTGGAAAGAGCAAACGGCCGGCGTATGGATACAGAGAAGCACACTCGTCCATTTCAGCCAAGGATAACATCAGCCGCTGCACTCGCGCCACGCCACAAGAACACCCGTTACTGCACCCATGCTTGCCAAGTCATTGAACGTATGAGGAATAATAATAAGTTATTTTTTTTTTTGACAACTTTATTTAAAGATTTATCAAAAGAAATATATATCATTCCAAAACAACAATTATGATAACAAGAAAACGACAAATAAAAAGAAAAAAGCATTATACAAGTTGATACAAATAGTACAGAATAAATAAGAAAAACCTATCAATTATCTCTACTAATCGCAACAAACCTAATTTGAAATGATAACTAGCCAAAAATCTGAGGAAAACAAGAGAAAAAAAAACACACACAAACACACAACCACACAACACAAGACAAACACAATAAAAAGAACACAATAGTAAATTAACCACTCTTAAACAAAAACCATCGCCCATCAGCACTTAGTTCACACATAGAGTTCATTAAAAGCCTCCCACTGTTCCTTATAAAATTCTTCTTTATGAATAATAATAAGTTCTGATCTCGGCAAGTCATCCTCTTCATGTACGTCACGTACCTCACGTTACAGCACGTCGTCTCTCACTGAGTAGGTCCTTTTCTCCAACATTTCGGTTGAGAAGTCCCGTGCAATGAGATATGAATCCAAACGAATACAAGTTCCAACGGCATTCGCATTTGATCAAGTTATAATTTTAAGCGGATGAAAACTATGAAAACAGTTAATAAAGTAAATGAACAAAACAAACAAAATGATGTCAACAGTAGCAAATCACACTCCAAAGGGCTCATCTTTTCTTCTTTCCATGAAATCCATTTCTCTGTGTGCTTGAATCTTCCATAGGTTCAACATCCAGATCAGGGAGGAAGGCTTCTGCATTACGAAAGTCAGTGAAGGAATGGGTTTGTCCATTTAAAACCACTCTCCACACTGCTGGGTAGAGCTTATAGTATTTCAAATGTTTACTTCTAGCTTTATCCTTGGCCACATTAAACGCTCTCCTTTTCTCCACAGCATCCTTACTAAGGTCTCCAAAGATCATAATTTTGTTACCTACGCAGTTTAAGTCTTTCAGCCCACGGGCTCTTCTGAAGATTAATTTGTGCACTGGAAATCGCAAAAATGTAACAATAAAGTGTCTTGGTCTCTGTCCAAAGCAGGTTTGGGCCCCAAGGATCTGTTGGCCCTCTCAATTTCCAGTGGGGTTCTTGGATCCAATTTAAGCATCTTGAATAAAGCATTTTCCAAAAACTCTGCAGGGCATCCTTGTTCAATGTTTTCTGGAAATCCCACTATGCTCACATTATTTCTACGTGAGAAATGTTCTTGTTCAGAACATTTCAAATTCAGTTTCTCTGTTAGCATTTGCAACTCTTATCTGCTCAGCCATCCTCCTTGAATCCTCATCCACTACAGTTAAATGGGTCTCTACAGAGGTAACCTTGGAAGTAAGTTCACCATATTTCTCTTCTGAAGCAAACAGTTTTGCCTTGATTTCAGCAATACCAGCAGTCATTATGGTCAGCATGCCCAAAACTTTATCGTCTCTGCTCTCACCATCCATGTTGTCACCTTCCCCCTTCTGCCTCTTGGATGGTTGCAGTTTCTCTGGTGTTTTCTCAGCCATTTTTAAAGAGAGATAAGCACAGGGCTCTCAGCCCTCAAGCTGCCATTCCCTGGAGCTGCAGGTTCTAGAATCCCTGATCGGTTTCTAACAGTAGAATTGTTGCACATAAGATCCTTGTTCAGATTCTGGAGGCAATTTAGCAAGGGGAGTAGATCAGCTTCTTAGATGTCCAGGGCGCATACTTCCACATTACAATTTTAAAGGCTCACCTGAAGTATATTTGTTTTGCCATCATTCTTGATTATCGGTTCAGTTGTCTTCCCTTTTGGCCAGTATATGGGTCCTTTCAATAGTGCCAGCATACCATCATAAGGTGGGACTCTACCTGTACTCTTACCAGGATGATTGATTGATTTGGGTCAATTCACATATTAAGCCCTCTTAGATTCCAAAAAGTGCAGCACTCTGGAAGACATAGTGTTTTCCATCAATCGGCCCAAATCTGAGCTTTTGCGGTTTTAGGACACTATCTGGGCCACTCTGGACTAAACAAGAGGGAAGCTTATACGTTTATAGTACAAAAAAAAAGATCTTCAGTCCAAGTGCTTCCTAAAGTATCTCCTCTCTTGCAGTACCTGATTTCCAGTCATCACTGCTCACTCTTGGTCACTCTTGGTTACTGTGGCAGTATTAATAGTCTGGGGGAATGTCTGGAATTGAAAATTATATGTACTCGCCTATGTGACGATTCGCAAGATGTCATTTCTCACCGGGGGAGCCCTTTCCCATGAGGCTAGGGAGGTGCAGCTGCTACCCAATAGTCCCCCTCGGTGTGGTTTAAATGGGGCAGACCTCATGGGGAAGGACTCCCCCTCTGGCGACAAGGATGATCACCTAGGGTACAGTCTGTTTGACCCATGTCACTCCCCAAATTCCTTAGCCCCCCCTTCTATACTGAGCCATTTCATCGAGTCTAAGCCCATGTAGAACGAAACATACTGAGACGAGGAACACAGCAACCATGAAGAGTAACCAACTCTTAAGTACTGCCATGAGGTGACTCACCGGAGGCCTTAGGAATGCCAAAGAGACTTTTGCAGGTATTGACGATATGCCGGGGCGGAGTCCCAAAGAAAAAGGAAAGAGAAGAGACTAAAGACTGTGTCCTATTGCAGGGAAGCTGGGAGCCTGCTGGAGCCCGGGGAGTTGCGAACTCTGGGTGAGGGCTGGAAGAAAAGCTGTGCAGGGGACACCGGCGGCAGGCTGCGGGAGTCCATTGTGGGTCTGAGGAAGGCTAAAGGGAAGAAGCACTGGCATGATTGCAGCAGGGTGGACCATCTCGTCCCAGAGCGAAGCCAAGACTGTAAGGAACGGAGTGCCGCGAAGTTGTACCAGGACTGCCAAAGGGGACGAGAAGAACAGAGGAAGCGCTGACAAGGAACCCCATCCCAGGAAGGACCGGTGATGTGCCGCATCCCACAAGCAGCTAGAGAGAGGCTCTGTAGACCCGGGGGATGCAGAGAGAGAGAGAGAGAGAGAGAGAGAGAGAGAGAGAGAGAGAGAGACGTAATGTTCCTCACACCAATGGCAGCCATAGGGCTATTGGGGAACAGAACTGTGTAGGTCCAAGTGCATTTCAAAGTGCAGTTTGGCAGTGGCGGTTGGCACGATACTATGTTGGAGCAACGTTTAGACGTTTCACTTTCCTGTATTGGACCTGGCCACTTCTTAAATTTCCATAAAAACTAGCTCCCGGCACGGATCCAAGTGCACTTCAAAGTGCAGTTTGTCTGGTGGCAGAGGGCGGTCCGTATTTTTGATTAACAATGGATGCTTGCAAATCCTTAAAGATACCAACTACAAAGTACTGTATGTGGGAAACAGCCATACAATGACAGAAGAGGAAAACGAGGCTGTAAGTCCAAGGCAAAAATGAATAACCTTCTCTCCATCAATTGCATTACCACACTCCCCTGCCCCCATTATTAAGGAAGTTAAAGATCAGGGTAAAATAACAGCATTCATGAAACAGCTTCAATTGAATAGCTCGGCTTGCAATGATGAAATCATGAAGCGCTGGCTGTAGACCGTGGTGAAGGCTTTTCTTTGGCCCCTACAGCTACATCTCTGCTGCCCCTATTGACAATAATTCCTTGTTGAATTTGTGTTTGAGTTTACAAAGAGAGTCACTGGGACAAATGCCTGCAAACATACTGCACTCAGGAATTGATCCACCAGGTAATTTTATTGGGGGTGCTAAATCGCCTAATCTATCAGCTACACCCAACTAGGTGCAAATTGTCAAAAGCGCGTACGCATCTGCCTATGATGGGTCAGAAATGAGAGGCGGACACAAAGTTGCAACACTAGACTTTTTTATTGAAAGAAAGGTGGTTGAAAAAAGGACTTTCTGTCCCTATCCTAAATCATGCAAACTGTCCTTGTGTCCAAAACGTATCTGACCCTCACACTAAAAGTGAACAAGTAAAGGTATAAGGCAAGTGTCCCTTTGTTTTGTTTAACAAACATTGTGCAAAAACCAAACGTGAAAATTCAACAAACAATCCTTGAATCCAGAAAGTAGTTCCCTTCCCCTGGATTGTCTCAGGTAGAGCAGCGCAAGTGTAAACTACACTTTCTATCTATAATACTCCTCCGATGTGCATTGTTGACTTTGGTATTTGGAACAACCCAACACCTTCTTCAGGATGAAAAGTGCCTTTTGAGAAATAACAAGTGTCTCATTGTGCAGACAGTGTGTCTGGTGGTACTGGTGTGTTTTACTTCTGCTTTCCTTGTGCTGCTGAGCAAGCTCTGCTTCCGATACTTTAAAGGCTTGCTAAACGCTGTTTGGAACTTTCAGTGTACTAAATTCTGTCAGTTTGCAGTCTGCCTTCCATTCCTATTGTCAGGTTGGCTGGATGAAAGAAGGTGGAGGAAACACATTTACTCACAACACCGGCACGATGTACCGACAGCGTGTCTGGTGCTCGCTGCTCGCCTCGTTTCGCCCATAAATATTCTACATTTAGCCCAGTTGCTGCACGGGTTATAGCTGCAGGATACTGAGTAAGTGCAGTTTACAAAATATATCTGCTGATTACTGAAACCCATTGGGGAAGTGACTGTGGGCTGTCTTTGAGCTTCCCTTTCTTGTGTTCCAGATTAACTTTGTGAAGCCTCTGTGGCGGGTGAAATCTAATCCATTCTTTGGCTGCCTCCGCCCCTGAATCGTTGGAGTTTTGTTTGGAGTGGCTGTGGAAGTGACTTTGGGCCGTGGCCTTGGAGCCCCCCTCCCACCCTCTGACCTTCTGCCGCTTAAACTACCTAGGGGCCAAGAGTTGGAATTAGTTCCGGTCGGCTCCTTTTGTTACTAGTGTGGAGGCGGACTAACTGGGTTGCAACTGTGGGCTATGTCCTTTGAGCTCCCCGTTTTGGGATAGACTCTCAAAACAAGACCTTCGGATATTAACTACTCTAACTACTCTAGTGTTGCAAACTTGGTATGCTGCACTGAATTGGAACGTACCGGTTCAGTCTTCTTATCCCTTTAGACTGATCTAAACTGTGTGGAGCCACACACCAAAATTCACGCTGCTCACATGCTGATATCTTTGGTTTTTATGTTATGTTTTCTGATAAGGGTATCTCGTTTTAGCTCGTTTGAGTCTACAGTCTATGGGCCTCATTACATGGTAGGCAGTAAGGGTTTACCGGTACCGGTATTTTACCGGTACCGGTAAATCCTTACCGCCTTACTACGAGGTCCCTTTGCGGGTTGGGGAATTTAACGCATGCTTTTTGCAGGCGTTAAAATCCAACCCGCAAAGGGACCAGGGAGCTAATTACGGTACCGCAATTTGCGCTACCGTGATTAGCGCCTTCCCCATTCCCATTATGCCTTATGGGGCAAAAATGGGAATGGGGAAGGGCAATGGAGGAAGGAGGAATTACCGCCTTCCCAACCTTGGAATAGGGCGGTAATTCCCCTTTCCTCCAAAGCGGTACCGGTAAATTACCGGCATGAACCATGGCGCTAATAGCGCGATGGTTTACCGCCTACCGTGTAATGAGGCCCTATGTGTTTTTAATTTAGGTGGACAACCATTTTCTGAATTTTTGGACTATTTGCCTGAGAAGGATGATTTTTTTAAACCTTTATTATAATTGTTTTAATCGATTTAACCTGCACGAGGCACTTTCAACTGTAAGAATATATAGGGTCCAGCTAATATCCCATGACTGAGTGCCCTCCTGTTATAAATTATTGTACTGTCCAGCTTATATTGGCATTTTGCACTTTGCTGTTCGCATACATTAGGCTGATGTATCTGCTCTTATTTGCTTAAAGAATCTATTTTGCAGAGAACTTTGTTATTATACATAGTTCTGTTTTTTTTAAACTTGCATTTTTCCACATTTGTACTCAAATTTATCCTAGTGGACGTATTTGCTCTGTAAACTCTCAGAATACACCATTGCACAGTGCACTTTAATATATTACATATGTCCCTGCCTTTAGCTTTTTCTGCGTAAGAATGTATTTTGCATCATGCAGTTTGCTAGAAATATGCAGCAGTGCCCTGTTTACATCTGCATTTTTATACATTGGAATCCTAAAACATCCTAGTGGGTCTCTTCTTGAGTTGGTTTAAGGAATACAATTCTGCACAACACACTTTATCATATATTATATAGCATTATCCTGGTGTACATCTCTTTTATGCATCTTGAGACTTGAATGTTTTAGTGGAGCACTTTTATCCTGTATTGTGCTTGTGTGGATAATACTTTTGTGAACTAGATTTTAGAACACTTGGAATATCTGTTAAGACTTCCAGACATAAGGGGGAATTACGGACTGATTTTATATATCAGTATCCCTGTGACCTAAGCCAATCCGGTGGCTGACCTTACCTCAACGATACTTTCTTCTCTATCTGAATTACTAGGAAACACGACTATTTATCATACGGGCATTCTGTCTAGTGGATTCTGCTCTAGCCTTTCCTGACTCCTAAGAGGTTCTTTCTTGTATCTCTCATTGTTTGGGCTCTTTTGACTTACTGGAGTGTGCTGAATTGAATTGTGTTAGAGCCAATATGACTCGTAAAGATCTTAGGAGCCAATTAATCTCAGAGGAGGTAAGTGCTGCAATAAATTGACAAATAACTCCTTAAATGTGGAATATAAGGACATAACTCTGGTGTTAACTTCAGACACCACTTCTCCCTTGGTAGAGGGTTTATTGTAAGGAGACGCAGCCCTGTATTGAGATTAGGGTCCCACGACAGACAGACAGGATAGCTGTAGCCCAAATATATAATCATGAGACTCCAGGTGCCTCCATGAACATAGAGTCTAAGGTTGGTAGGTTGCCGGTGGGGGCATTGGTGAATGGAAGCATTTGGAATGAGAAGGGTGCTATCTCGATTGAGGTCCAAGAGGATAGGATAGTGGCAGCTTTGACCCACTATTTGGAGGATGCAGGACCTATTTATATAGCTGCACCCATGATTGGAGGAGACAAGGAGGCTGACGACTCCACTAAATAGACTGTGGAGCAAGTGTCTTTGCCCACACAGGTTGAAAATATGTTAGTCAAGTAGATATACAGGTTAGAGAGCACCAGGAATGGGACGGGAATAGTAGTATTCAGCAGGCTTAAGAACGGGAATAAGGAATGGGAGTTTAGCTGTAACTCAACTAATGGGTACAATGTCACTGAGGTATCCTAAAAGCTAATTCCCCCTAAAAATCTGAAACAACTTTTAAGTAACGAACCACTGTTGGAGCTCGGCAGAGATTGCTCTAGGTGGAGAGACAATGCGTTTAAAACACCAGTAACTAACAACCTGGAGGGTCCAGGGGGGAAATTATACCGAAAGCAGACTAAGACCTCATTAGGGGCCCCTATAGCAGGTACCAACATTTCAAACTATTTTGGGGAAATAAAACTGCCACAAGTACTGAAATAAAACCTGCTGTACCGGTTAAAGCGACAGCCAGATTGGTTCATTCATTGATGGACAAAGTGGCAAGGAAGCTGGAAGTGAATGAATCGATGGACAATGAAATTAATGACTTGATCATTGGCAGTTGTACAGAAAAACTTGATCCATTCAGTCAATCTAACAGTGTGGTACAGCAGACATGTGATGCCTCCCATATAGAATCACTGTCTGAACTCACCACTTTTATAGATGAATACACAAATAAACAAAATTAACTTGGAGAGAGATGACTTGCCGGAAGCCCCGAAAGAGCAAGTGGATGATGCGTCAATACATCATATGCTAAGAGAAGCGGATGATCGAATCCGGCGTACCCAGCCCGCGGTATCAGCATTGAATATGGTCCTTGGCTCTTTCGTAAATTTATACGAAAACATATAGGCAGAGGTTAGATCTCATACTGAACTGCTGACCGAAATCTATAGCAGACTGGAGGGATTGGAAAGACTGTATGGGCTAGTACTGCAATTGGGACAAGCCGGATGCCCCCCCATGACTTCAATCCACTCTACATGCAACCAAAATCTGGATTAGCCAAGACGTGCGGGTTGGGTGGGATAACATGGGGTGGACACTCACATGATCCCCGAAGATGCTGCAAGAGGGGAAGTGATGGGCCAGGATATATCTCGAGCTGGATTGATAACACAGACAAGCAAGCCTGAGATAGCCCCTGATATCCCTTTTGTTGATCTGACTCAGCAGGAGCACCTAGACTTTCACCTAGACTTTCAAATGGATAATCCCCATATAAGTAAGGGGTGCCCTATTACTGGTTTAATTATAGAAGCTACCCCAAGTAAAGTGAAAACCTCTGTAACTAAAAGAAAGACTCAGCAAGTTAGGAAATCGAAAAATTAAAAGGATATAAAAAAGTGAAACTTCTTGACAAGAAATGACTTGCGTAACCTTACAATTCCTGAAACCCTCCCGACAAACAGGCAAGGGGGTTGGGAGTAATATGGGAAGTGTGCCTAAAGTACAAGCATTTAGTGCAGGGGTTGAAAAGGGAGTGCAGATGGATTTAGGGCACACCTTTGCTAACGAGCATCCTGTGGACGTAGACCCGCTTGTCCTGCGAGTGAATATTGGTGTCGATAAAGGCCCCTGCCTCCCAAGGGAGGATACTGGTATCCAGAATGACATCTTGGCCTTACCTGCCATAATGATTAAGGCTCCGGTGAGGGTAGATCTAACCTGAGTTGTAGAGGAAATAAGAGGGGAGACCTTGGACAAGGTGCCAGTCATGGGAACTACCGTTAATGGGGAGGAAAGAATTCAAATAAACACTACAATTAATAATTGGAAATGAACAGATTCAGCCACATCCCTGATCGGTCCGGCTGCACCGACGGAACAGCTGGCTCCGGAAATAAAAAGTCCAACTTTAATTAATATAGCATCAGCTAGGCGACTATTTGAAAATGTCCAATCTCGTATAAGTCAACTGACTGAGGCGATCCCTAGAAAGACCATTCCGGTCTTTATACAGATTCCAACCTGCAACCAACATTTTTGGCCCCCAATTATGTTGGGAAACTAGGGGTCAAAGAAGACCCCACTAAGTCAGGCAGCTCTGAAGAAAGAAGACCATTAGGCTCGAGAGACCTAGGGATAGGTAGTATTCTTAGGGTGGCAAAGGGAATTGATTCACAAGATCTAGCTATGTATGAATCACAGGGGAATGCTGAGGGTTATCCTACGAAATCGTACGGCGAAAAAGGGACAATCAAAGGTAGTACAAATTTTCTCTGAAATGCCTACCTTGGCTCTCCTATCCACATGTGATTTGGATAGGATACAATTCCTGGAGAGAAATCGATGGGACACGAGTAATATATCCTTCAACTCTCGGGTGGTACTAAACTTAGTGATGGGAGAAAAAGAGGCCCTAAGTGAGCTTGGATTTGAACTTGAGGCTGTGAAGGTGGAACAGAAGCCCATTGAAGGGTATAAGGGCGCTAACTACAACAAGAATCTGAAGGTGGTCTTTTGCCCGGAAAGGAATAGAATGGAACCAGGGAGGCAGTCCCCAAGGGGATAATAATATAGAGAGATTCAAGATTGGACCCAAATTACATCAGCCCTCTGGAAATGATGATGTTATGCGGAGTGCAGACTTAACTGTTTTACTAGTGGATATAGTCAACCTGAAGTTTATCTCATGGAATACGAGAGGAAATATACATCTGTTCACAAATTCGGACACTGCCTCGATGTTGAAAGAAAACAACTGTATCTTCTTGCAAGAGACACAGCTTCTATCAAATCAATCTGTAGATGGATTTGAGATATTCTCACAATTGGCAAAGCAGAGTAAGGGAGGCAGACCTTCGCCTGGCTTAATAATTTCACTTAAGACTACTTTGGGTCTAACCGCTGTTGCAGTCACAAGTCTCCCGTTAGGGATACTTGCAGTTAAAGTATCTTCCATAGGGGGCCCAGTGAACATTCTCTTGATTAATATATATTGGCATACGGGGAAAGCTCGATTAATATAATAACTTCATTAGTTCAGGACAGGCAATGTTCCTTGCTGTATGGGAAAGTGATTGTAGCTGGCGATTTTAACTCAGAATGCCGTATCCCCTTTGATGAGGATTATTTAGATTTGGGGAATGTGATGCCAAGTGGATCTGAGAGGGTCCAGAAATTTCAGTGCGGTAAACTGTGGAATCTCCCTTGAATCTGTGGGATTGGTGTTTTGTTTAAATGGAGTTGGACCCAGTTATCCCAGCCACACCTACGTGCCATGGGGGGGGGGGAATTTTTCGCTATAGATTATATATTTGCAGATGAAGCACTTGCAAAACTTACTTCTGGGGTTACAATTACCTCAAATACATGGAGTGACCACAGCACTAAAGTAGAATTCGTCCTTCCCGTGAATAGGACCTACATAGGAGGTGGCACTAACCTTAAAACTCTGGGACAAGGCAAAGGAATAAGATGGACCTCTAGTAATATCGAAGTCTTAAACAGCGAACTGATGGAAACTAGAGGTCTTTAATGCCCCAAAACTTGATTCCTTCTTGAGCGATGTATTTAGTAGGGCTTCCCATAAACTAAGATTCGGTGGGCCTCCAAAAAAACAGACGTGCCTATGACCAGAATGTTGGTAGGGAAAAATCTCTAATGCTCCGGACTCCAAGATTGATACGCAATTCTAATTGCGATCAATCAGAGAAAATTAGCAGAACCAAAAGCGTTAAGCAGAAATATATGAATTATTGCTGTTTTATTAAAGCAATAATGATGCAAAAAGATGCGTAGAAGATGCTGGGTATATTGGTTAAGAGAAGTGAAGGCATTTTGGGTATTGATTAATCAATAAGACATTCCAGTCATGGTGGGGTAGTTGAATGGGGTCTCAGAGGTACAAGGGGTTTCCTTTTTTTCTGACCTGTATGGGATCATAGGGATGGCCGTCATTGAAATTATAGTAGGGTCAGTGGGGCGATGGAAAGATGGGGCCCTGATATTGAGTACGCTGAAGTACTGGAATTAATTAAAACATCGAAGACATCACATGCGGCAGGCCCGGACAGATTAACTAATAAGACACTAAAGGCAAATCCTGCCGCTTGGGCCCAGATACTCACAATGCTATTTGGAAGCATTATAAAAAGTGGAATTACACCATGTAACTGGCAAACGGCCAATGTAGTTACTATTTTTAAGCGGGGCAACCGCAAACAAGCGAGGAATTACAGACCAATATCACTAATAGACACAGACTGTAAACTGTTTGCGTCATTTCTGTTATCGCATATAAACAAATGGATGGCTAGCTCCCATCTATTAAACAAGCGCCAGACCGGCTTTAGAGTATGGCACTCGACAAACCTAAATAGGCTGGTAATGAGAGCCCTCCAAGATTCAGCCTGGGTAAAATTTGGAGGCGAACTATATGTGGCCTCCATCGATTTATCAACAGCCTTTGATAGCGTAATTTGGTCACGTCTCTGGGCTAGACTTGCAAAATGGGGAGTCGCCGAAGGATTGCTGCTTTTAATAATGGCCATGTACGAGAACTCAGGAATCCGAGTGCGTCCTAAACTTAGAAGGAAATCTCTCACGACAAATTGAATCTCATGTAGGATTGAGACAGGGATGCTCGCTGGCTCCCTGTCTTTTCAATCTTTACATGTCAGATGTCGGCGAGTTCTTGGAGGCAGTGGGTCTCGTGACTCCAAAGTTGGTGGACCTGAGGATATCATGGATGGCTTATCCCGATGATTTCCTCCTCCTGGATTGCACTAGGGTGGGCCTGCAGCAGCTAATTAATAAATTCACAGGCTTTGCGACAATAAATGGGCTAAAGATTAACCCCAGGAAGACTCTAATTTTGGTTGTTTCGAAAGGGAAGAGAAAGAAAAAGTTTGGTTGGACCCTGGGGGTGGGGGAGGGGGCGCCTGTCTACGGAAATCACATCCAGGATTTGATATCTAGGCTTCCAGATAACGGCACACCCGTCGAGATCTGGGCTCTGTACCTTTTTGAAACAGAAGGCTTTACCGCTGCTAACCCAATTGCTTAATTTAGACGTAAATTCGTCCGATTCTCAGTGAAACCCGCAGTGTCTTTTTATGACAGGAAAATAGTCCCAAAATGTATATATGGGATGGAATTGCACTACCTTCAACTGCAGAATTTTTGGGAAACAATTGAGGGTATGATCTGGAGGAAAACACTAAAACTGCCCAACAATATCCCCATGGCCGCTATCCGCTACGAACTGGGTTTATTAACCCTGAAAGTGAGGTCTCAATGGCAAATGTTTGTCCCATTCCGTATCCTTTTAGACCCCATTTGTGAAACCTTATATGAAGACCTAGGCAAGTTGGGGCCTATATTGGGAGGGTCTATGCCGAATAAATAGCTGTCCTCATTCAGAAACATCTGTGACCATATCTTGGGTGAATTAGATAGAGACAGGGAGACGTTGGTGACTAACCCAGAGAGATTGAAAAAATTGTTGTATGAAAGGGACTGGATTAATACGATAGATAAGTTCCACTCCTAACCATCTCTTTTTGACTTAAAAATGTGAACACAAAAAACAGGGTATGACCTCCTTTATTATGACAGTTTCCTAATCGATACTACCGATCTCTCTTTAGATTGAGATGGAATATTCTCCCAACAAGAGAGGTAATGAGGAGAAGGAAGTTAGTGGACGACAAGAATGTCCTCCGCCGATTCTGTCATAAAATAGGGGAAATGGAAACTAGCAAACATCTGCTGATTTCATGGCTAGAATTAAAGACGAAAAATTACATTTCTTGAGAAATTTGCTAAATAGAGTATCGGGGTGATGACTACTATATTTGGTCTAGTTGTATATCAATTGAAAATACTATCTTTGGACCTAGATACTGATCCCTCTTTGGCAATGGAGAACTCTTTGAGTTATACAGGTCTTTAATCAATGGCTTACTGTTACTGGTGCTGGAGGGATGAAATTAGGTCTGTATCCCCTTTCTCAGAACTATCACATGCTGGGGTAAGTGAGCCACCAGCAGAAAGCTGAGTATTGCTACTATTGGAGGGACTATATTAGGTGCCTTTATTTTAGGTATATATATTTCTGATGTTTGTTAATCTGCTTAGAATCACATGCTGTGCATAGGTCCGACATCCAGTGGTCACTGCGGAGTATTGCATTTTGTTTTTCGTAGTCGAAAAAGGGGACGTCGACAAGGCGTGTCTGTAACACTATCCCTATAGTGACGTGCGTCGTACCCACAATCCCTCACGCGTCGAGGTCCCTCAGATTGTTTTTTTGCGCCCAGCTTCTGGTCGCCTTACGCGGAGCTCCTAGAGAGACATTGCAAAATACTTACTACGGACCTCCAGGACTATGTGGAGCTTATACAAAAGAAAGGCACTTTATCTTGTAAATCATGTAATGATGAATGTATTTTAGGTACTCTTTCTTGTAAAATATGTAATGATGATTGTATTCTAGTTATTCTTTTGTGAAGTATATCGTTGTATTCTATTGTAAAGATTTCTTATGTAAACCATATACACATTTTTAAAAAAATTGTCTCTTTTATAGAACAACTTTTTAAGGATGGCAAAAAGTCTTTTCGATAAATGATTCCTCAAAAGTAGTATACATGTCTCTCTCTCACACAACTCTTTCCTAAGGATAACAAAAAGTATCTCTTCCAAATAATAATTCTTCAAGAATGGCAGAAATGTCTCTTCACACAATACTTTCTTCAGGAGGGTTTCCTGGTGTACTCCCCTGCCAGGAAACCTTGTAGGTTTTGCAGACCCCCTGGTATATTCTCTTGCCAGGTGCCTTTGCTCTCAAAGGTTCTTTGCCTGATGTGCTTCTCTCACCATGGCTTCTTACATTGTTCTTTCTTAAATCTTAAATGGATTACCTAGTATGCTCCCCTGCCAGGAATCCCCTTCTGGGCTTTACAGATCCCCCTGGTATACTCCTGTGCCATGCATCTTCTTCCCAATGCTCAACGGCTGATGTGCTTCTCTCACCAGGACTTTTTTACAATGCTCTCTTTTTGTATAACAGTTGTACTCTTTCGCTGTTTATACTCCATTTACTTTAGGCACTACTTATTCCAACTTCCCCCATATTGACATGTATATGAAGACTTGTTCTGTTAACTTCTTCACTGACTTTCATTTGCTTATGGCAATGCTTGTTCCAACTTTCCCCAAATTGACATCTCAAATATCGAGATTTTGCCCTTCAACTTCTTCATTAATGTTAATATGCTGCTGATAGTTTGAAACGGGGGGCACCTGATAGTTTTTCATGAAATTTTACTGTGGTGTAAATTCATTGCAAAATATTCTTTTTAAATTGATTTTAGTTGATTACACCATCTATTAGTTGTTTCACTATTTCAGTATTGTGTGAGTGAAATATCTGTGGGGCAACCCTTACCGCTGACAACTGGACTTTTGCCTCGATAGTGTGCCAGTCCGCTTTCTATTTCCTGACGCTGCGCGCTGCCTCCAGGCATTATTTAGCTTGAGCCATGGAGCAGATGCGTACTGTCGACGCGCCTTGAGAGCGCAAAAGGCAAGTGCGTCTGGGTGTGTCCGGGACTAGACCGGGTCCTGGGCCTTTCTTTGGCCTTTTTGATCTCGCTGCCAGCCCTCTAAAAGCATGTAAGAAAAAGGCCTCTATGCTTTATTCTCGGGCAAAACTCCTAAGCCTGGCACTTAATGACACTGTGCTTTATGAGGATGTCATCTCTGGGGTGGCTAAAGGGAACACTTTTAGACCTAGCACCCCTCTGGGAGGGGCTTTAGGGGGGGAGGGTGCTAGGTGCTATCTCTAACTCATTGACCTGCCTGTTGGTTAATGCAAGATCAGCTGCTGCACATAGGTTTGACTTGCACACTGTTTTGAAAGATTCCATGCCGGACTTCATGTACATTATAGAGACCTGGTTCTCTGAAAGTTCAGGCCGGATCTTTGTGAACATTTGCCATCTTCCTATGCTGCAGTTCATTTGGACAGACCCCCTCCTAACAGAAGGGGTGGCTTGGCCATAATTTACTGAGACATGTTGCAATGCTTGCTTAGCCCTTTGACACAGTCGCTCCCCTGTGAAGTGTTGTGGTTGAGAGTGCAGGTTAATGCTAATGTAGCTGTTCACTTCTTATTAGTATATCGGCCACCCTCTACTAAGCATGCAGACTTTGCTATTCATTGTTACCAGTTTGTGGAAAATTTGAATTTGCTATACTCCAACCTGGTGGTCCTGGGGGATTTTAACTTCCGTCCTAGTGATCCCTTAGATCTCTGTGCTAAGAATTTGGTGACGTGTATGTCAGACCTTGCCCTGGATTTATGTAACCATCTCCCCATCCATAAGAGTGGTAATTTACTCAACCTCATCTTTGCTGAGACGGGAAGGATTGTTCGCGGCACTCCTGTGCCGGTAATTTGGTCTTACCATTTTCTGGTCCCTTTTCTGGCACAGGTACCTTCATGTCACTCTAAACTCTCACAGGATTCACCTCCATAGACAGTGGCACAAAGTGGATCAGGTGGGCATGGCAGAGGCACTTTGTGAGGAACACCGGCTCTCTAGAGAGACTGGTGTCGATCCTTTTTCTTCCCTATTAAATGCCTTGGAAAGGGTTGCCGATAAAGTAGCCCCAAGCCACCTCCATTTTAGGAGAATTAAACCCTCTGAGGGGTGGTATACGTCTTAGTTGAGATCCCAGAGGCAAATTTGTAGACACCTGGAGAGAAAATGGCGCTTGATACGATGCTGATGCACATAATCTCTATAAGGAAGCTGTCCTCGGCTACCATCTGATTTGCTTCGCTAAAGCTACGTTCTATGGTACTAGGATTACGGAGGCACCTTGTGCCTCTAGAGAACTGTTCCGAGTTGCTACGGAGCTGTCAGTTGTCCCAACTAGGACTAAGATTAAGCAGATGCTCAGCAGAGATGCAATGAGATCAGTATTTTTTTCAAGAAAAGATTGTTGACATCTGTAAGGCTATTGCCATTCGTCAAAATGGGGAAATAGTGTTAGTAGCTATGGAGGAAAATGGAGATGTCTCCATACCTCCTGTAAAGTACTTTGAACTTAATCCTATTAGGATGAAATTATAAGTAAGGCCCTGTTGAGCCTTAAATCAGCCTCCCTGTTAGATGCAGTCCCCCTGCACGTTTTGAAAGCCTTCCCTCCCTGAGTTATTGGTATGCTGACTGAGGCAGTCCAATGTTTATTTTTCAAGGGGTGGGGTTCTACCTGCTCTGAAACATGCTGTGGTCCTGCCCCTTCTAAAGAAAAATAATCTGGATCCCAAGGTGTCGGCAAACTACAGACCCATCTCTCTGCTTCCCGGGATGGTGAAGCTCCTGTAGGCAGCGATTAATTACTGTGCAAGTCTCTTCTTTTCTAGAAGAGAATGACTCCCTGCATCCATTTCAATCAGGATTCCGTCCCAAGATGGTGACGGAGCATGTGATGACCTCCCTGCTGGATGATCTTGCATTGCTTCAGGTCTGCGGAGACAGCCCTTATCCTCCTTGATCTCTCTGTGGTATCTTTGACACAGTGGATCACGAGATCTTATTATATAGACTTGAGCAGCCAGGCATAACTGGCCCTATTTTGGCTTGGTTTCGATCCTTTCTGACTGGCCGGATTCAAACGGTCTAGTTTCAGACCTGCCATTCCTCTCGGTGATGCTACTGCATGGAGTCCCTCATGAATCTGCCCTCTGCCCCCTGCTTTTTAACCTGTATGTACAGCTATTGGCGGGTCTTATCACTGCATTGGAGTTCTTTTTTACTTCAATGCGGATGATACTCTGCTTATATTTTGCCTGGACTCTTTACAGGCTGCCCAGCCTGAGAAGCTGCGAGACTGCCTAGAAAAAGTGGGAAATTGGATGGCAGCCAATTGGCTGCAGTTAAATGGTGGGAAAACAGAGGTCTTGGTGGTTGGGCCCCGGGAAAGGAACCACGTTTGGAATTCGCAGTACTGGCCAGAGTCACTTGGTCTCTGTCCCACCCCCCTGTGCATCAGTGAAATGTTTGGGAGTTAAACTCCTACCTAACGACTTGCGAGAGGCTCAGATCTCTGCCATTTGTAGTGCCGGGTTTGAAAGACTGAAGACCTTAAGGAAAATTCCCCCTCTGCTTCCCCCTGAAAATAGGACAACCTTGGAGACATCCACCATAATCAGCTCATTAGATTACTGCAATGGCATCTATCTGGGTCAACCTAAATACCAGATCCAGCGGATGCAAGTATTGCAGAATGCTGCAGCCCGGCTGGCACTCAGGGCACCTCGTTTCTCTTCGTCTTCAACTTTGCTGCACCGCCTGCATTGGCTTCCAGTTGCAGCTTGCATTGAGTTTAAGATTTTGTGTGCTGTCCACCGTTCCCTGCATAATGTGGGGGCCTCACGTTTTGAAAAATAAACTGGAAAGGTACTGCCCCACGAGAAATCTTCGATCAGACTCCCACCAGCTTCTCAGGATTCCCAAATTTTGCCGCGTACGCCTGGGTGGCCGCTCCTTTTCTGTTTTGGCGCCTAGCCTATGCAATGCCCTTCCCTTGGGCCTAAGGTTTTTGGCTGATTTTTTTCCCCCTTCATGAAAGCCCCGAAGACGCATTTGTTTAGCCTATCTTTTCGTCTCTGAGCTTTTGCAACCAGTGTAAATTGAACCGCCCCCCCACCCCCGCCTGTCAGCGCCTAGACTCCCTTGGGCCTTAGTTGCAATTTATACATTTAAAATAAATAAATGAATAGTATTTACTCCAACTTGCACCATATTGACTTCTCATATATGAGGACTTGTGCAAATTCTACTTTTCTGATTCACTTGGTCGGTATTCCAAACACGTTTTTACCTGTTTGCTTGCCTTTTGGCACACTCCAGGGCTCCCAAGACCTATGCAGACTCACCGTTGTTTGATGGTGTTTCCGAATCGTGGCACGTGTCCGGCAGCTACCTGCCGTTTTTTATGGCACGATTTCTGCCGGACTCGTAATGAGGACCATAGTGTCTTCTTCATGTGAAAGGGAAGAATACCTTGTCTCTCCTAATGGAGTCACCACTTCTACCCGACAGCCGTACCCCCTGGTCCCCCTGTGATCCTCCCTCATAATACCATCCCCCAGGGTCAGCATCAGGTAGCGGCTGCCGTCCCCTGGCCACAGGAAGAGATTATAGACTCGGGATCAGTGATGCCACCAGATTCATCGCATGCCCCATATACCTCATCACCTCAGGGTCTTCGTATACCAGGGATGAGGAAGCTGAATTCTCGGAACAGTTGACAATTATAAAAGCCCTGTTCATACTTTAAAATAACATCTACAAGGAACAATGGATTATCAAAGATGGCATAATACGATTGGTGGATATTGTTTTCGCTAATGACATGTGAAACGAATAGCACACAAACTGAGGTCATCATTCAGATCATAGAGGAGGCACCACAGAATGCCATTGTTTCTACTTCTAATAGTGGGCCTCTTCATTTGAAAATAAATGAGCCACAGCATAACTCTGAACACCTGGCATCAGAATAATCTGCGCTAATTACTTGCTCACCATCAGATAATGTTGAGTTCGACGTGTTAGAAAACGGAGAGGCAAAAATAAAGGGCTAATTAGTGTTATAATGCCTGAGCCAAATTACAAAGCACAAACTGTGACTGGCCTACAATTGCATTCTGTTGCGCCCTTGTCATGGGCCCATTGCTTACCAACCAATTTGAGCTGCCGGTAAACAACCCGCCTTCTCCTATTAATCCATCTTTAATAGCATGATACACTTCCTGTGAAAGAGTATTTAACAACTGACCCGGCTCTTCAAAAGCAATTTAGTAACCATAAAGGCCCTGTCCATTATCCATTGGCAAAGGCTGCTACTGCCCAAAAACAAGATGCTAAATATTTACAGCAGTGTAACCTATCACTACCTTGGAAACTTCTGGATAGTAAACTGATGATTGTGGAACTTTTTGCCACATCATAGACTGTTCTTGAATCGACCGCCCATCACCCTAGCACCACCACGGTAGCTATAGCACCAACTCTCCCTCACTCTGACAATATACCCCATCACAATTCTTACCTCCCTGCCTCCAAGCTCACTCTTACAAGCTATTCAAACCTTCCCCACCAACCCAGCCCACGCTCACACCCACACAATGGATACATCTATTTACTAGAAGGCCCACCTCAAACCAACTATGCCCAACAGCGAGCAGAAACTTAAGACTAGGATCTAGAATACACAGCAGCCACTTAATCACCAACTTAAAACACAAAAGAACTACCAAACACACTGACTCTAGTCCCATGGTGTTAAACCATGTTCAAATAAATACCATCTGATTATGAATGTTGGCCTAAGCACATTCGCATTTGTATTAAAAACTGTGGTTAAACAGATCTAAATAGAGTTGACTTTGCCACCATCTTGGAAACATACGCCATTTCGATTCTAACCCCTGCTTTCTGTCCTGAAATGGTTAACTGTGTTTTCAGCTGCCACTGAGCAGAGTGAACTTTGAGCCTATGTCAACATTAAGGCTGCTGAGAGCAGAATGTTTGTTCAGTGTAAAGAGACCTTGGAATCAAGATGAACTGCCATTCAAAGTGTTATCTGTGTCTACAAGCCTCATCTTCATTCAAACAATGGAACACAATGCAAATCAACTAAAGCCGTGTGCTTTGGGGGAAACCCTTTGAGCTCATCTCTTGGAACTAAACTTACCCTAAAGCTCAAGAACAAGGAAGAGTCTATTTGGCCAAGAAAAGCAAAGTTTGTCATAATTGTATTTCGTGTGTAAAGGATTGTGTCTTAAACCTGGAAACAACAATGCTGTATTTACTATGTGAACTGGGAATGAACTCTAGAAACTGTAACTTCAAGAGGGGCTGGACAATGTAACCGGGCTTGGGGAAGAAAGTATAAATACTGTGAGTTTTGTAATGTCCAGTACTCTCTCCCCTCACAGTGTCTGCTGGTACACACTGCGAGGCGATTGAGAGCCAGATAGCTATCTGCTTTCATATTTGTATCTCTACAGAATAAAAGTTATACTTATAACTTTGACTGGCAGATTTCATATTTGGTGGTACTAGGCCTCCATATTCCTTGCTGATCTATCAGATGGCGCCCGAATAGGGACCCTCAAGATTGATGTCACCTCGCTGATCAAGGACGCAGCTACTGGACCGGGATCAGAGTGTGAAAAGGGGCACCTATTTATATGAGATGCGACACCTCGATAGTACTGCACGATCTGTTCCCTGGACGGTGAGCAAGCAGTTCGAGAGGACATCTCGACGAGGGTCCCCATATCGAGGCAGGTATTTTTGCTGAAATTGCCAGCCACGTCGATCCTTTGTAATCCGATCAGACCCTTGGTATCTTTGAAATCAGGTGAGGCGTGCCCCAATTCCGACGAATAGTGATATTGGTCAGGTAACACCAGTGATCTGACATGCCTGGGAAATTGTCTTCCTGTTTCAGGGTTTTATTCTGCAGAGAAAGACAATCTTCGGGACGAGGCCAACCGGTGCCACCCGTTGGGTTGCCGGCTTGTTTAATGTACTGTAAGTACAGGCTAAATAGTATTGTATTTAATTATATTTGGCACATACAGACTAGACATGCTCCCGAACTTCAGTGGTCTGTCTATGGTAGTTTTGAAATTGCTCACATAGAGTATTTAGAGTCGATATTGTTGAAGGAACAGTCTAGGCCTGCAGCATCTGATGTAATTAAAGATTGGAAAAAGGAAGCTATGCAAAAACTTAAGAGTAAAGAAAAACATGCATGTAGACACATGTCAAATACTGAAAAGGCATTATTGTATGATCAACAGAAACAGTCGGAATCTATTTGAAGTATGGATAGGACTTTTCAACTTTGAGTACAGAAAATATATCCGTCTCAGGATTTTAACACCTTAGATGAACTGATTAATAAGCTATTAAATGAGCGTAGAAATGTTGCAACCGCACCTCCTCCTTATGTGCCTCCTGTTGTTGTTCCTGCTCTTCCTGCTGCTATTCCTCTTCTTCCTGCTGTTGTTCCTCTTTCTGTTATTCCTTCTCCTGCACCCTTACCGATAGTTGCTGTTCCCATAATTTCGTCTCCACTGCCAGTGGTAGTGTCTCCACTACCTATTGAACAAGATTTGTCTGAAGTTTCTTTTCCATGTGGTTCTGCTCCACTTGTAGTGATTGAAGGGGCACGCGCTGATTCAAGAATAGTGACTCGTGGTACAGTAGCTAAAGCTGGTAAAAGAGAATTGTATGCATGGGCTAAGAAATATATAGAGGAGGGTGAAGAATCAGCTGTTTTAGTTGCGTTTTCTGTCCACGAAAGTATTCCCAAACAGGCTATTTAGATAGAGTGGATGGGAACGCATTTAGCTGATAGATGGAGTGATTTGACGGACATGAATGTCCCACAGAGGGTGAGGGATTTGAATGTCCTTGCCCACTCAAGGGACACTGCAGAGAAAGTGCATGAGCATGTTGAGAAGGTATTTGAGTTTAAAAGGTAATAGATTGCAAGCCTCATATGTGCAGAAACTATTTCTTCCTTCATTGAAACCAGTGAGTGAAGAAACGTGCATTTGCACAAGAGACGCTTTTAGATGGATTTCGGATGTTTCAATTTCTCCCATTGAAGTGCATGACACGTTTAGTCAGTATGCTCCGGCTATGCAAAGGAAAGGGTTACAGGTGATGGTAGAGTATCTACAAGATGAGTTTATGAAGAGAAAGGTTTGTTGTCCCACAGATTTGATGGTCCTTTATAAGAGCATTTTCGCCTGATACTGCTTTGACTACTTTGTCACTAGATTTAGCTATGTTGCTTAATAAGCGTACAGAATTGCCTGCTTTACAATTGCCATTGAGGGAGGTTCCTCTGACATTTGTTCCCAAAGTACAAATCCCAGCTGATGCTGCAGCAGGCACACCAGCCACACCAGCCACTACTATTGAAGCGCATTATGTCTCAGTTTGTGCATGTCCCATTTTCTAGACCGGAAGTGAATGCCATTAGACAAACAATTCCAGATGTTAAGAAGAATCCAACAGGATTTTATAAAGACATTGAATCTGTCTTGCATTCATCAGTTTTCACGCTGGGTGATATAGATTTGATGTTCCCTGTGATCCTACCTGCTGATTTATGGAAACAAATTAGAACTGTAGATGATCAGCAGGGGTGGGTGATACATGGGTTAACTCGGTGTGAATAGACGGGGAAAGAAAGGCTGGTGAGAAACATCCTCCGGTGATATTGAACTTGCCAGACAGAATAATAGCTAAAAAGAAAGAAGAATAGTTTGGGACAAGCTTACAGCTTGCATCCAAGGGAAATCTGAAGGTGCTACTGAATTTTTTAATCGATTTGAACAAGTGTTTTCAGATTTCAGTGGTCAAGACTTAAGTACAGAGTCAGGGAAAAGGCTGTTTGTAGACAGGTTTGTGCGCAGATTGTTGCCTGAAATCCAATCACAAATGATGACATCCGAGAGCGCTTGGCAAGTGTAATCAGTCTGAAGTATTACATATGGCTCAGTACTATGAGAATAGGGTTAATACTGAAAAAGAGAAGGTAGAACAGAAGGGAGACTTAAACTATTGTTGCAGCAAATAGTTAGAGGAACTAGGGGTGGGAATACGCAGTTTAGAGGTCAATTTATGCCACAGAGTAATGCACAACTGGGTCCTGTACACATGAACCAATGTGCCTATTGTAGACAGGAAGGCCATTGGCGAGCACAATGCCCAGTCCTTCAGCAAAGATTGAATAGCACATATGGTGCCATGGATAGGCGATCCAGGGGCCGTCCTGGGATAGGGGGTCCTGATAGAAGTCAATTCACTCAGAATCAGCAGTCATCTTCGCAGGATATTCAGCAACATAGTGTCAATAGTGGGAACATTTTTGATAATCCTTCGACTATTTATTTTTCTGAGGATCTTGCATTTGATGTCCTACTGTTCCGCTAGGACAGCCCAAAGCAGTCTCTGGAACCTGTACCTATTCCCGTCAGTCAGAAAGGGCCCTACGTTGAGATGCAGGTGGGGAATAGGAAGCATCTATTTTTGATAGATACAGGAGCACAGAAGTGTCCCATTGATCATTCACGGGTTCTGGATAATCCTCTGTCGGGGCAGAACAACATTTCTGGAGGATTTTCTGGTACGCCAGTGGTTAGTCTGGTCTCTCAGCCGGTACCAATTGCACTGGGGCCCTTTCCTGATTCATGTCCATTTCTTTTGACGATAAATCGTGGCGAAAATTTGTTAGGGTTAAATTTGTTGAAAGAATTTAATGCTGTTATTTATTGTTTTCCGGATGGAGTGCATTTAACGATTTCACCCCAACAAAATTCCGTTCCACAGCTTTTGTCTAGACCTTTACCATCTGAATAAGATAAGGTTCCGACATGTTTATGGGCAGTCAATGACAATGATGTTGGCCTTTAACAAATTGAACCAGTTAAAATTGTGTTGAAACCAGGTGTTAAATACTGCATATTCCACAATATAAGATTTCGGTTGAAGGTGAACAGGCTTTGAAGAGTATGGTTTCTGATTTTGTACATGTTGGTTTGATTGAGGAGATTGCAGGGAGTGTGTGTAGTCCGATTTTACCTGTATATAAGAAGGGGGATAATGTGATTCCTTTTCCGTTTATTATTGACTTTTGCGCTATCAATAAGGTTATATGCCCCACAGTTTCCGATTGTACCTGATGTGACTACAATATTGACGATGATTCCAGCTTCAGCTACTCATTTTAGTGTTGTGAATTTAAAGAATGCCTTCTTCAGTATTCCTGTACATGTTGACAGTAGATATGTTTGCGTTCACCCTAGGAGGACGCTCGTTTACATTTACTCGTGTACCACAAGGGTACACTGAGAGTCCAAGCATCTATAGTAGAGCATTGAAGGAACAGCTTGATACACTTGAGTTACCTTCTACTTGCACGTTATTACAGTTATTACAGTATGTAGGCGTTTTACTTTCAGCTGCTGATTCTGAAGTTGCTTGCAAGGAGGGCACTGTGTTGCTGCTTACTCATAGAAGAACATGGGCATAAGGCTTCACTAAAAAATATTCAATATTGTCAACAGGAGGTCGCCTATTTAGGCTACCTCCTTATGAAGCAGTGAAGAAGACTGACACCTGAACAAAGCATCTCTAGCATGTCTTTCCCAAATATACAGAAAGAGGTCAGAGCCTTGATAGGTATGGCTTCATACTGTAGATAGTGGATCCCAAATGTTTCATTAATGATAAAACCAATGTTGGCATTGACAAAGAAGGGCATTTCTTTGCCTTTACGTGGAACATGTACTGCCAGAAAGCTTTTGATCTGCTCAAGGCTGCGTTGTGTTCAGTGCCAGTTTTGGTCACATAAAATTATGAAATGGCCTTTGTGTTGTATGTGCATGAATGTGAAGGATGTTCTTTGGCTGTGTTAACGCAGAAGTATGGGGGAAAGAATCAATGGTGCTTTTTATTTCCCTCCACGCTTGACTCTGTTGCATGCGCTTTGCAGCAATGTTTGAGAGCTGTTGCTGCTGCTGTTGTATCTGTAAAACAGAGTGAGGGTATGGTTCTGGGCCACCCCCTAACTGTGATGGTACCTCACTCTGTAGACATTCTATTAAACAGAACGCAAACGCAACATCTTACGTCAGCATGCTTAACAAGATACGAGCTGATTCTATTTGCACCGCATATTCAAAATAGGAGATGTTGCTCATTAAATCCAGCCGTACTATTGCTGCTTCTGCAAGAAATGACTTGCAGTGACAAGACGTCCAATGGCTGCCTCTATACCACAGAGCAAGAAACTAAAGGCAGAATTGATTTAAATGATACACCCTTAAAGAAACCACAAGGGGAGCTGTTTTGCAATGGCTCCTGCTTCAAACTTCCGGATGGTACATCCACTGCTGCTTATGCAATCACCACTTTAAGCACAATAGTGGAAACCGAAAGAATTACGCAAAATTCTGCGCAGGTCGCAGAGATTATTGCGTTGATCAGAGCTTGTGAACTTTCTGAAGGGCCTAGTGTGAACATATATACGGATAGCCAGTATGCCTTAGGGGGTGGTTCCCAACTATGGGCAGAGTGGTTTCTTGACCTCGCATGGAACCAAAATACAACATGGCACCTTGATTGTTCGGCTACTTCCAGCACTTGCGCTTCCTACACAGTTAGCAGCAATGAAGTGCGCTGCACACCAAAAAATAACAGATGATTTGGGAAAAGGAAACGCTTTTGCTGACAGAATAGCCAAACAAACTGCATTGATTTTTATTCAAAGATGTATGTGTTGGACCCTACAAAAGGGGTCACTAAGACTTGTGTGATAGATGAAGGAATTGGTTGCATAAAAGAAATTCAAGCTGATGCTACTCCAGATGAAATTAAACAGTGGGCTGAGGGTCCAGCAATCACATATGTGCCAAAAAGATTTGCAAAATGTTAGAACCTGTCTGGGTTAATGTAAAAATACCAAAAACTGCTGAACGTCTTGTCCAAAATTGCATGGTATGCCTACAGCATAATATTGGTAAAGGAACTTTGATGCCAAGGGGTAGTCTTGGTCCCCCCTCCCTGCCTTTTGAAGTCATACATTTTGACTTCATCGAAATGGAGCGTTGTCAGAATTATAAATATGTTCTGGTAGTCATCTGTGCCTTTAGTAAATGGGTCAAAGTTTTTCCTCTAAGAGATGCCACAGCAATGTCAATGGCGAAAGTCCTGCTTAAGGAATATTTTCCTAGGTTTGGTTGCTGAGGGTCATATGGTCTGATAATGGCCAACATTTTATCGCTGCTGTCATCCTGCGAGTATGTGCGGGATTACAGATCGATAAACGGTTCCATTTGGCCAGGCATGCTCAGAGTGCCGGACTTGTAACGCCATACGGAAAAATAAGATCGTCAAGATTTGTGCAAATAGCAATTTGAAATGGCCAGACGCCTTAACAATAGCCCTACTGTCGATGCGGACAACTGCACACTCAAAGACAGGGCTCTCTTCCTATGAAATCATAATGGGAAGACCAGCCATCTTGTGGAAGATCCCAAAACCCAAATTACTGAAAGATGTTGAAAATGTACTTCTTTCTGACTATTGTGACCAGTTAATTCGGCACTTGTATTTGGTTAATCAACAGGTGTGAGAAGCCCTCCCAGTAAAGTACAAGGATCCAGGTAATCGACTTCGACCTGGTGACTGGGTGCTTGTGAAAGCATTCGAAAGAGCTTTCTGTCTCGCACCATGCTGGAGAGGACCGCATCAAGTCCTCCTGGCTAGACAGACTACCATCCGAGTGCACGCAAGAAGAACTGGATCCTATCAACACATACAAAGAACATTCCTTTTCCTCTGGCTTATGACGGAGGAGAAGGGAACTGGTGACCCTGATGCTCACAACAAGCCTGTTCTAACCGACACCAAAGGTGTCCCGGAAATCCTTCCTGAGCCGTGGGGCCTGGGGAGATTGTTGCTTCTTCTGCAAGTTCTTTTTCACCATCGAGCAATCTTGCGTCTGCTCCCCCATTGTCTTCATTGCCTTCAGGAAACGACGACACTCTGTTTGCAGATCACACAATACCTGGAGTCTTGAGGTACGATCTGCGACCAAGAAATTAGACTTAAAGTACATCATCGGCTGTACCTACAAGAAGATCATCGTTGAGTCAGTCCCCTGTCATTCCTCTGCTGCATCAAATAAGAGGAAGGGACGGACAAAAGCTACCTACAACTAAAATAAACCACGTGGCCTGAAGCCACCGACGGATGAGCTAAAAAAGAAAAAAAGCCTAACGAAGAGGCTTCTAAACAGACTTTGAGAAACAATGCCTATTCCTAAACTCGTTATTGCTGGAAAAGATATTATTGGCCACTTGTGTAATGATGAATCTGCCCATTGAAGGTCATAGTCCCTGAGAACCTACTGTTTTCTGGTCATAGTAGTAACTTACTTAATAATTCTATTTACACTTGGGTTTTGGTATCTGGAAAAAGTGCATCCGCTTGATATTCTGCTACCCACTGAAAAAATCCCCACTGTGTCTCCACCCTTCGTGCATCTGCACACTCTTCCTCCTCGAGACTTCCAACATAGATGGGGTTACCATAGTAACACTCGCTTAATGATTATGAACGCTACCCATGCGATTCTGAATAAAACAAATTGCTGGGTGTGTTCACACCTGCCGTAACATGGGGAAAGGGGACTGGGGTGGTATATTCATCCTCTTCCTTTAACCACTGCCTGCTATGCCTCACTTAGAGCACTATTCTTTGGTCATTGGAACGATAGTATTACTGGGAATTTTGATGGAACTAACCTGAATGAATTTGAAAAACGAGTCTTAACACCTTTAGGCTGTTCTCTCTTTGCGAATAGGAGCAAGCTCAATGTTGCTTCTATTTGGCCTTCCGATAGATTTTCTAGACCTTTTCAATCATTGATCTCCTTCAAAGTGGCTCCCGTAGGCAACCGGGATGCCATTCTCAGACGTATAGGCAGAGAGCACAGGGCAGAGGCTATCTCTCCCTGTATGCAAGTAGATTTAAGGGAGATTCCGGAGACAATGCTAGCAAATAACAGATTAAAAGGTACATACCAAGCTGTTAGTTGAAACAGGAATTCACAGGAACTGCAGGAGCAGGCTGTAAACAAAGAGACAGACAGAGAAAAGGCAAAGACAAGCAAGTACGCTGGGCAACTTGGATTGATCAGAAATAAGGGTGTACTGGAATATGATAAGGGGTCTCCAGGGATTAAGGAAAGCCCTTGGAATAGGTACCAGCAGATAACTCGTACAATAACTCTGTACATTCAGGAACCGGACAAAGCCCCTTTTATACCATATATGGACACCAGACTCGGGTGTGGTTCTAGGGACTTCTTACCTGGGACTACTTTTGAGGCTATTTAAACCACGCCCGACCAGCAACACACGCTTTGCGTTATTCTGCATCCAGCAGTGTAACGCTCACCATGCCTGCAGCCTGCATCCAGTCTTCTGCCACGCCCGCCTCGAATCCGGAGCTCCTAAAACAAAGAGGAAAGAAAGGGACAAGGTTAGAAAACAAGCTTATTTCTATTCCACACCTGATTCTGGATCCATCTCGTCTCCGGACCTCTAAAAAACATCATTTCTGCACGTGCCGCACCTCCAGCTGCAGCGCCGCGCCATACTCGCCAGTCTTGACAGCATCCTTCGGGTCGGCGCTGCCTCCATCATTTCTTCAGCAAACTTTGGCACCTAGGAGACAAAAGAAAACCACAAGGTGAGCCGAGGGAACCAACAAATATAATTCTTACCACCATAGACTTACCTGATTTACCACCGGAGGCATCCTTTTGTGACTCTCCATATTTTCACGTGCCGCATCTGTAAAGAGAGACAAAACAACACGTTTTCCACGTGCAACATTTACCGGACAGCGCCGGGTAATACAGACTCTTACCTGAGCGCCACCAGCTGCCACAAGAGCATCTTTTCACGAGCCACCTGCAAGACAAGAAAGGAAGGGGGGAACAAGAGTGAACATCGGACATATTGAACTCTATGAACTTAATACTTACTGGTCCTCACCAGGAACCTCAGAGTCAATACTCTCCGGACCTCTCCCGAGCCTTCAAACCAGTGAAGTAACTGGAATCGACACGCCCCTGCAAATCCACGCAGGATGGAGAGCTCATCTTTCAAGAATATAAGGTGAGATTCCTGTGAGGGTATTTCGGAAGTGATTAAGTTGGGGAGGACTGTGGGGGTGCCATCACTTGAATCCCCAAGTGGCTAAATCCATCTCTCCACTTGCAGGATAATATTTCTACGGGTTAAGCAGACAAGATTAGGAGGGCAGATCCAGTCAGTCATCGCTGCACTACGCATCACGTGGGTGGAGACCGCAGCTGTCCGGGTCCGACCGACGCCCCTGTGGGAGCCAGGTGAGCGTAACACCGCCTGGCGGCTCTGCCACACTCTGCTACTTTCCGCCCCGCTCCTCTGGTCTCCCACCTGACTGCTCTGCCGTACTCCGCTGCCTTCCACCCTGCTCCTCTGGGCTCCCACCTGACCGCTCTGCTCCTCTGGGCTCCCACCTGGCGGGTGTCAAATGTCTAGATGCCTGCTCCCGGGGCTGATGGGCTTGGTCTGGATGCCTGGGGGTAGGCATCATGACAGCACTCCTCCCTCCCACCCCCTCCCCCCCAAGGCCCCTCCTAAAGTTGTTCTTCCCCTGGGCACTGGTTTGTCTGGGAAGTTCCGATGGAATCTTTTCACCAACCGAGGTGCATGGACGTGGTCACTAGGTTCCCATGACCTTTCTTGTGGTCCGTAGCCCTTCCAATCGATTAAATAAAGTTTTGATTTAACCATCTTGGAGTCCAGGATATTTTTTACCTCGAATTCATGTTCTCCATCTATCAAGATAGGGTCGGGTGGTTTCGTTAATCTTGTTCCTGGTTGAACTGGTTTTAAAAGTGAAACATGAAAGACAGGATGAATGTGCATATTAGAGGGTAATTCCAATTTGACGGCTACCGGGTTGATAATGGCCTTAATAGTGTAAGGTCCCAAATATAAAGGGTTAAAAGTCCGAGTTCCCTTCAGAGGTATGTGTTTTGTAGCCAGCCAAACTTGATCCCCAATCTGGTATTGTGGAATTTCACTTCTATGTTGATCAGCACTTTTCTTATATTTCTCTTTTGCCTGTTTCAAATGTTCTGTTGCCTCCTTAAAGGCTTGTGTAATAGTAGAATGCAAATGACTAACTGCAGGCATTTCTAAATGCTGAGGCGAATCTAGTTCTGAGGTTCGAGGGTGGTGTCCATATATGGTATAGAAAGGGGCTTTATCCGGTTCCTGAATGTACAGAGTTATTGTATGCATACTCGGAAATCCATAAAATATCTTTCCAATTACTTTCGGTCTGGTGTAGCATGCAACGTAGGTACTGTTCAAGGGTCTGGTTGGTCCTCTCCGTCTGACCATCGGTCTGGGGATGGTGACTGGTTGATAACCTCACGTCGATTTGCGCCAGTTGACATTTCTTCCAAAAATGTGAAATGAATTGACTACCTCGGTCAGAGACCAATACGGAAGGAAATCTGTGTATTCGAACAATGTTTTCGAGGAACTCCTTGGCCAGAATTTAAGCAGAAGGTAATCCCTTTAGAGGAATAAAGTGGGCCATCTTGGAAAAAAGATCCACAATAACTAGAATGGTGTTAAATCCATTACATGGAGGTAGATCTGTAATAAAGTCTAACGATAAGGTGTGCAATGGTGTAGGTGGAATATCCAAAGGTTGTAAGAGGCCAGCTGTTTTTTTCTTCTGACTTTTGTTTTGCGCGCAAATGCTACAAGACATTACAAAAGACTTTACGTCTTTTCACCAGGTGGGCCACCAGAATTGTCTCTTAATTTTAGCTTCAGTTTTTGCGATACCTGGGTGTCCTTCCATCAGGTTGTCATGATAATTGGAGATGACTAGTTCTTGTAGTTCCTTGTGTGGTAGAAATAGTCGCCCTTGATAATAAGGTAGGTCATTGATGACTGAGTAGTCCAAGCCTTTCTTCACCCAGTCCTGCAGGGCTGTTGGATCGAAGAGTTGTTGGATCTTTACTTGAATATCCTCTATTGTCTGTAGAGTGGTTATGCCAAGAATTCTTTGTTCTGAAATTATAGGCACCGGTTCCGGGTTCGCATATGCTTCTCCCATCCCTATTCGGGATAAGGCATCTGCCTTGCCATTTTTACAACCTAGTCGATACGTGATCACGAAATCGAACTCGGCAAAGAACAATGCCCATCGAAGTTGACGCGACGATTGGGCCTTGGCTGTTTTTAAATACTGCAAGTTCCGGTGATCAGTGATTACCGTAATGGGATGCCTGGCACCGAGAAGATAATGCTGCCAAGCCTTGAAGGCGGATTTGATGGCTAATAATTCTTTATCGGTAACCGCATAGTTTAACTCGGGTGCCGAGAACTTTCTGAACCAAAATACTACTGGGTGAAGTTGACCGGTTTCAGGATCCTTCTGGGACAGGACAGCTCCCATGGCTAAACTGGATGCATCAGTTTCAACTATGTATGGAAGTTCGGGGTGTGGATGCTTTAAGACAGGTGCAGATGTGAATTTCGCTTTCAGCTCTTGGAAGGCCTTTTCAGCTTCTTCGGTCCACAAGAAGCGTTTGTTTTTTCGCAAAAGTGCTGTGATAGGGTGTATAACATGTGAGAAATCCGGAATGAATCTGCGGTAGAAATAAGCAAATCTGAGCATGCTTTGTACCCCTTTAACTGAACTGGGTGATGGCCACTTGCAGATTGCATCCACCTTTCAAGAGTCCATTCGGACTCCTTTTGGAGTCAGGATAAATCCAAGGAATTCAACTTCCGTAGCATGAAAAACATATTTTTCCAATTTCGCATATAACTTGTGCTGGCGTAGTTTCTCAAGGACTGCATGAACGTGCTTCACATGGTATGATTCTGAAGAGGAGTACACTAGAATATCGTCTATGTATACAACAACACAGACGTCAATGAGTTCACGAAGGACATTGTTCATAAAAATCTGGAAGGCTGCTGGTGCATTGCACAACCCGAAGGGCATCACCTGGTATTCGAATAACCCGTACTTAGTGCGAAAAGCAGTCTTCCATTCGTCGCCTTTCTTTACACGTACCAGATGATATGCCCCTCGGAGATCTAATTTAGTGTAGATGCAAGCGTCCTTTACTTGGTCTAGTAATTTGGGGATCAGAGGCAATGGGTATCGGTTGTTAACCGTGATCTGATTTAATGCACGGTAGTCTATGCACGTTCTGAGGTCACCTTCCTTTTTAGGCACGAAGAACAAAGCTGAATATGCAGGGGACTTGGATGGACGAATGAAGCCATTAGCAAGGTATTGGTCCAAGTATTGTCGTAGGTGAAGGTTTTCGGGTTCCATAAGGGCGTAGATCCTACTACATGGAGGTTGTGCACCGAGTATGAGATCGATTTGACAATCGTATGATCTGTGAGGTGGTAGGGTGTTTGCCTGTTCCTTTTGGAAAACATCCTGAAATTCTTGATATTCCTGAGGTAACTGCACGACTGGAGTAGCGACTGTGGCCAGGCCTTGGTTCAAGGGTTCTTTCGGGTAACAAGTATGTGCACAATCCGGGAAGGTTATTCTCTTCTCTCGCCAATCAATACAAGGATTATGTGTTTCCAACCAAGGTACCCCAGTATTATTTGGAACTGCGGTGCTTTGATTAAATCAAACACAATAGTCTCTCGATGCCCATCCTGACCCAATAGTGTCATCTCTGCGGTGGAATGAGTTACAGGCCCAGAGGCAATTTCAGTTCCATCGACTGTGGTGATGACATCCGAAGTGGTCTTTTTGCAGAGAGATAGATTCATCCTAGAAGCCAACTCGTGGTCTACATAGTTTCCTATGGCCCCGCTATCAATGTATGCCCTCACTGCGTGCATACGTGATGGCTGCCTTGGATCTATAAGGACCATTGGTATGATGAAGTGCGAGGTCTGAGTATCCTTCTTCAAGCTCGGCAAGCGGACCTCTACGCTTGTTGGGCGTGGTCGTTTCCCGAATCAGGCTCTGTTTGATTTTTATCAGCAACTCCGACTACTCTTTTAGATGTTTTTATAGGGCAATCCCGTAGAAAATGTCCTGAGGCCCCACAGTACAGACACAATTGCATCTGCCGTCTTCTTTCTCTTTCCTTTTGAGTTAAGCGTCCCTTGACCCCACCAATCTGCATCGGTTCTGATACATCTGTCCTTTCAGGGTAACATTGGGTTTAACCAATACCCGATTCTCGAACTTGGCTCGATCAGCCTTTCTATTCTGAAGTTGGTGGTCTAACTGGACCACTAAGTCTATATATTCTGCACAATCCTGAGGTGGGTTCACAACTTGGGCCAAAACGTCTTTGAGTTCACCTCGACGTCCACGATGAAATAATGTAATTCGCTTTACCTCTGGCCATCCGGTTTCCACCACTAACCTATTGAAAGTGCCGATATAGGTTAGTAGATCCTGGTTACCTTGTCGTAATGATAAAAGTTTGTTATCCAGGGCCTGTCCCTATGAATGTCTGGCAAGTAGTCTTTCCCTGCTCAATTGAAAACCTTGAAAATCCTGAAGAAGAGGGTCATCCTGGTTAACTAATGGAATTGACCAATTCGCTGAGCTGCCACTAAGATATGATAGTACAAAGGCTTGGTTTGGTCGTTCGGAAAAGCTCCAGGTCTGCATAAAAAGTGCAAGCGGCATGGGTTCATAAACACGGCAAACTTTTTTGGGTCCCCAGCAAAACGTTTGGGTGGAGCTAAAGGAATGCTCCCTGGTAGAACCACTTGCACAGGATTGCTCGATGAAACGGGAGTTGGATTCCCCCCGAATCCAGGTAATGGTGTTTGCCCAGCGTGGTTTTGCAGTAATTGTCTAGCAAGATCATCAGTGCGCTCCTTTGACACAATCAGTTCTCTCCTGAGGGCATTAGTCTCTTGGCGCGCGGAGTGCACTTCTGCCCTAAGTTCCCCGAACAATAGGGCTAGTTGGTCGATTTCTGAGGTTTCCATAACGCCCGGGTGGGGATTTGTAGATAGGCTTCGCGTTCTGTTACGCTCACCTCGCTCCCACAGGGGCGTCGGTTGGACCCGGACAGCTGCGGTCTCCTCCCACGTGATGCGTAGTGCAGCGATGACTGACCGGATCTGCCCTCCTAATCTTGTCTGCTTAACCCGTAGAAATATTCTCCTGCCAGTGGAGAGATGGATTTAGCCACTTGTGGATTCAAGTGATGGCACCCCCACAGTCCTCCCCAACTAATCACCTCCGAAATGCTCTCACAGCAATCTCACCTTATATTCTTGAAAGATGAGCTCTCCATCCTGCATGGATTTGCAGGGGCGCGTCAATTCCAGTTACTTCACTGGTTTGAAGGCTCGGGAGAGTTCCGGAGAGTATTGACTCTGAGGTTCCTGGTGAGGACCAGTAAGTATTAAGTCCATAGAGTTCAATATGTCCGATGTTCACTCTTGTTCCCCCCTTCCTTTCTTGTCTTGCAGCTGGCTCGTGAAAAGATGCTCTTGTGGCAGCTGGTGGCGCTCAGGTAAGAGTCTGTATTACCCGGCGCTGTAAGGTAAATGTTGCACGTGGAAAACGTGTTGTTTTGTCTCTCTTTACAGATACAGCACTTGAAAATATGGAGAGTCACAAAAGGATGCCTCCGGTGGTATATCAGGTAAGTCTATGGTGGGAAGAATTATATTTGTTAGTTCCCTCGGCTCACCTTGTGGTTTTCTTTTGTCTCCTAGGTGCCGAAGTTCGGCGAAGAAATGATGGAGGCAGCGCCGACCCAAAGGATGCTGTGAAGACTGGTGAGTATGGCGCGGCGCTGCAGCTGGAGGTGCGGCGCGTGCAGAAATGATGTTCTTTAGAGGTCCGGAGACGAGATGGATCCAGAATCAGGTGTGGAATAGAAATAAGCTTGTTTTCTAACCTTGTCCCTTTCTTTCCTCTTTGTTTTAGGAGCTCTGGATTCGAGGCGGGCGTGGCAGAAGACTGGATGCAGGCTGCAGGCACGGCGAGTGTTACGCTGCTGGATGCAGAATAACGCGAAGCGTGTGTTGCTGGTCGGGTGTGGTTTAAATAGCCTCAAAAGTAGTCCCAGGTAAGAAGTTCCTAGAACCACACCCAAGTAAAAAATAGTCCCTGTAGAAAAATAGTCCCTTTCAGGCTTCATATTGGATTGGAGTCATTTGCAGCATGGTCTGCCTGAGGTAAGTAATGACTAAGAGCATGGTGCCTTAGGCGCCAGCACTGATTTCTACTATGAGCCTGGCCCCTAAGGCGCCAGGACTGAACCCAGATAGCCCCTAGCCGGGGCTGCTGAGGTTTTACTAAATGTCTAATTGCCTGCTCCCGGGGCTGATGGGCTTGGTCCGGATGCCTGGGGGTAGGCATCATGACAGGTGGAAGCCCAGAGGAGCAGGGCGGAAGGCAGCGGAGTGCAGCAGAGCCGTCAGGTGGAAGCCCGAAGGAACCGGGCAAAAGGCTGCAGCAGAATGGAGAGGGAGCTGCAAGCATCAACAGGAATCAAAAGGCCAAAAGAGGAAATCCAGGAAAGGTCAAAAACTGCTAACAGGAGCACCAGCACGAACTCCCAGAGCAACCAGTTGACTGACAACTGCTTCTGTTCAGAGTGAGCTTATAAAGGCCCTCCCAGCCAGAAGGCCAGCAGGGTGTAGCTGATTGCAGACTCTAGCAGCTGTGTTCAATTAAGTCCAGCCCTGGCTTCAGTAGCCTGCAGCAGTGGATTCTAATCAAGTGCTCTCCAGCTCTCTGCAGCCGAGCCTGCAGTAGCTTGGAACAGGTGATTGCAATCAGGCCCTCTGCAGCTCTTAGTAGCTTGCTGCACACAAATGTATTTAATATGCCTCCTCCAGCCCTCTGCCTTTTGGACAGCCTACATGTCCCAGAATGCACCTGCTGGTTTAATACAAAGTCCGGAATGGAACATGCAATTAGATTAGTCCAAAACTGCAGTGGTAAAACAAGGAAATAAAGGAATAGGCACATGTCTGGGAGGCAGGCAAGCAGAATCGTGACAGCCATGCCTCCTTCTTATACTATCAATCATAGTCCCAACTCTGTTCCTTTCAGCATACAAAGATAAGGTTCTCAGCCAATGGGTACCTTCTGATGATTGTACTAGCATTGTGAATCTAACCAGTGAGGACAGACCTTTGTTTGTAGGAGATCTGGTTTATTTTGTTTGCGGCAATGAGACATATCCTAAGTTACCCAGAGATTGGCAGGGTACTTGTAACTTAGGTGTATTATTGCCAGGAGTGTATGTTGCTACCACCTTTGAAATCTCTAAAGCTCGTCCAAGGCGGGATGAGAATGGTGATACACCTTCACAAGTCTTGGGTGACGTAGCAAAATCCTTCGTGCCATTTTTGGGTCAAATAATGAATTCTGAACATATCAGAAGACTAGCAAGGGTACTGGAAAAGACCATCAATAGGACCACTGATATTTTGTACAACATGACGCTAGAGCAAAAGACAATTAGGTTAGTATCCCTTCAAAATAGAATTGTGTTTTTGTACCCAACTCCTCCCCTACTATATTCAAGACAATTCAAAGTTTACATACCTTGAGTACTGAAGTACATGTCCCAGAGGGAAACTGGAATCTTAGTACTTGGTTCTGGGACTAGTTTCGATCATGGGATTGGAACATTTTTGCAATCCTTATGATAATCCTTGATATTATACTGTTTTGTTGTTGTTGTGTACAATGTCTCCATGTCATATGTTCCATGACAGGAGGATGTTGTGCACAAACAATGGGTACACTGGGACCTAGGATACAAATGCCTGAGAAAGCTACTAATGCCTTATTAATGCAGGTTATTAACATCAAAGAGTAATGGCAATTGATGTTTTTGAAGACTATGATTCAGGATGTACTGATATTAATGCATGGTTTTTGAATAATATCAATGTTTGAGTAAAGCTCTTGGCTTAGGCCAAAAGGAGGGTTTGTTAAACCATGTTCACATAAATACCATCTGATTTTGAATGTTGGCCTAAGCGCAATCACATTTGTATTAAAAACTGTGCTTAAACAGATCTAAATAGAGTTGACTTCGCCGCCATCTTGGAAACATCTGCCATTATGATTCTAACTCCTGCTTTCTGTCCTGAAATTAACTGTGCTTTCAGCTGCCACTGAGCAGAGTGAATTTTGAGCCTATGTCAACATTAAGGCTGCTGAGAGCAGAATGTTTGTTCAGTGCAAAGAGACCTTGTAATCAAGATGAACTGCCATTCAAAGTGTTGTCTACAAGCCTCTTCTTCATTCAAACAATGGAACACAATCCAAAACAACTAAAACCGTGTGCTTTGGGAGAAACCCTTTGTGCTCATCTCTTGGAACTAGACTTACCCTAAAGCTCAAGAACAAGGAAGGGTCTACATGGCCAAGAAAAGCAAAGTTTGTCAGCATTGCATTTCATGTGTAAAGGATTTGTGGCTTAAACCTGGAAACAACAATGCTGTATTTACTATGTGATCTGGGCATGAACTCTAGCAACTGTGTAACTTGAAGAGGGGCTGGACAATTTAGCCGGGCTTGGGGAAGAAAGTATAAATACTGTGAGTTTTGTAATGTCCAGTACACTCTCCCCTCACAGTGTCTGCTGGTACACACTTCGAGGCACTTGAGAGCCAGATAGCTATCTGCTTTCCTATTTGTATCTGTACAGAATAAAAGTTATACTTATAACTTTGACTTCATGACTGGCAGATTTCATCTTTGGTGGTACTTAGCCTCGTTATTCCTTGCTGATCTATCAATGGCATCTACATCACCAACTAATGTCGTCTCAGACAACAATATTTCCAACATCAATGTCAAGGCACGGACCACCACCCCAATGATCAAGGACGCCTTAATAAATGCCAGATCTATTCCAGCCCATGCCTCAGACATAACAGATATCATAACCAACTATAATCTTGATTTCCTTGCCATGACGGAATCATGGCTCCAAGCCGCATCAGAACCTACCCTTACACAGGTCATACCTGACAGTTATCGCCAGTACAGAGTCTCAGCAAAAGGAGGTGGGTTGCATTCATTGCTAAAGCCACACTGAATTTAAGGCCTATACTCAAACCTTCCCATCAATGGAACTTTTTCCATCAAACTACCCATATCTCACACTAAAACACTCACTATGCACCTCATATACATAACCCCCGGGATGACATCCTACTTTGAAGATGACATTGCTCTCCTACAACACCAAACCCAACTTGCAGATCTTAATCTTAGGCGATTTCAACCTAGGCTACCAGGGCACTACTGATGATAAAGCTTCCTCACTTGCCAACACTATCACTGAGCTAGGTTTTACACACCGTATTACGCAGTCCACTCACAATAAAGGCAGAACTCTAGATGGGTTAGCCGACTTGAACTGTGATACCAATATACTATCTAACACACCCTCCGCATGGACCGACCACATCTCGTAACATTCTCCATCAGTAAAGATAACGCCTCACACCAGCTTACACCCAATGCACCACCCTCACACACGAGAAACAACAAAATCACTGTCGATAAATTACTCTCATTAATTCAGCCCATCATCGACTATTCGCCCACGCACGCTGCCCCACAGTCTTAGACTTCTACAACACCACCATGCTCAAAGCCATCAATACCATTGCACCCCTAAAACTACATAAAGCTAAACCACGCTCTGATCTCAATTCTTGGTTCCCCCCAGAACTAAAAACACTATGCAAGACTTAAAGACAGGCCGAATCGTCATGGAAAAATTCGACATCAGACTCCAACAAGATAACCTACATAATTGCCTCCAATAACTACAAATCAGCCATCACTCAAACTAAAACATTTCCAATGAGAGAATTATCAAAGCTAAATCTAATAGCTCTTCAACATTTTGAGAGAGCTCGAATCTCTACCGGATTTGTGCACCAAAGACATTTCTTGGTGCACCAACATTGAAAAGGCCCTACTCGACAAAATGTCATTGTTACAATCTAAAATTGAATCCAAAAGTCTAGTCTAACCCTCGACGAAAGCCAGAATCCCTCATTAAATAAACAACCAAACACCAACATCCTATTCAATTTCTCTACTCTATCTATTAAGGAGTTAGAGGATATAATCTTGACCTTGAAAACATCAAAATGCCAGGATGACATATACCCTGCCCCAATAATCAAAGACGCAGCTAAAAAACTTGCCCCATTCATCACCATTCTAATGAATGTGTCATTCACATCAAGCGTTGTTGCAAACAATCTGAAAGACTCCTGGGTCATGCCCCTTCTTAAAAAACCTTCCTTAAACCATTAAACCTTCCTTAGACCCCAACATCCCCACCAACTATCGACCAAGCACAACTGTGCCTTTCCTTTTAAAAATCTTGGACAGAGCAGCTTACCTACAGATACAGAACCACTTAGAAAAGCACAACCTACTAGGCCTCAGACAATCAGGCTTCCAACCTAAACATGGTACAGAGACCGCCCTGATTGACCTCAAGACACACATTTAAAGACCATGGCAAACTTGCCCTCCTACTTCTTCTAGACCTCTCGGCTGCTTTCGACCATCTAAGCCACGAAGTTCTATGCACCCACCTATCATCAGCAGCCCTCTTCTCCAACAAAGCCAATGCCTGGAATCAGTCCTTCCTAAACAACCGCTCCATGAGGGTCTTCGAACCCTCGGCTGCCGCTGAACCTGCCCCGTTTTCATGTGGTGTCCCTCAGGGCTCTTGCCTATCACCAACATTATACAATGTGTTTACCAAACTCTTGTTTGACAAACTAGATAATTTGGGTGTCACCTACACTAATTACGCAGATGACACCCAAATATTCATCCAGCTAACAGTAGACTACACCAAAGATTCTAAAGTCCTTAACGACATTTACTACATCATCCAAGCCTGGATGGCCAAACACTGACTTCGCCTCAATGACTACAAGACTGAGCTACTTCTTCTAGGCTCCCAATCTAGACTTAACAAGCTTGACAAACTCTATACATCCTTCAACATAGACGGCAACCACATCACAGTATCTAAGGACGTCAAAACTTTAGGAATCTACCTTAACTCTGCCCTCACTCTGACTAGACAAATCAACACTATCTCCTCATCCACAGCCTACACCTGTAAGCTTATCAATGCCTGCAGACCATTTATATCTACCAATTGCACAACTATAGCCAGAGCACTAGTACTGTCTAAAATTGACTATTGCAACACTCTCTATCTAGGTACTAGTCAACGTAACCTTAATAAGCTGCAAGTGATTCAAAAGAATGCTCTAAGAGCAGCCTTGAACGTTCCAAGATCTCATCATATCTCGGACCCGAGACGAAACACCCAGTGGCTCTCAGTTCCGCAAAGAATAGAGCATAAAGTCTTCTCTCTCACTCATAAATGCTAGCCCAATCAAGCACCACAATACCTATTCGACAACTTCATACGCAATACCGCCTCACGTCCTACTAGATTGGCACAAGCCCACTGTCTGAAAGTCCCTAGGTTCAAGCTCCAGAAAGCAGGAGGCTCCAGTTTCCCTGTGCTTGCTTCCAAACTCTGGAACACTCTACCGCTGATACTCAGAATAGAATCATCCTTCAACTCTTTAGAAAAAAACATTCCTCTACCTTATCTCAACCATGACTGCCTCATTTGTAAATTACTTTGCTGTGCTACAATTCATTGTATATTATTGTATATATCTGTATATTTTTACCCTGTATCCATCCTTGTATGTAATTGCAATACAATGGGCCTCATTACGAGTCCGGCGGTAGCCGTGCCGGAAAAACTGGCAGGCTGCCGCCAGACCAGTAATACCATTCCGCCTCTGTGATTGCCGGAATCACTGGGGCATTACAACCCTGGTGACCCGGTAATTCTGGAGGCGGAATTCAGTAAATCCCCATTCCCATTCAGTAAATCCCCAGTCCTATAGGATGGGGACCATGGAAACACCGGTTCCGTCTATGACAGAGCCAGTGTTTCCATGTCTGCCTGCAGGCGAGTAGTGTTACTTCCGCCAGGTTAGACCTGGCGGGAGTGACATCTCCCGCCTGCAGGACTCTGAATCAGCCGGTCTGGAAACAGTGGCAGCGGATTTACCGCCTCCGTTGTTTCCGGACCGGCTGACTTGTAATGAGTCCATATGTCTATGTAACTAAGTAATGCACTCTGATGCCTAAGGGCCTGATTTTTTGCGCTACATAAGGAAAATAAGCAAATATTACAATTAATTCATAGCCTTTCACAACTTCAATTATCTCCACCAAGGACTTGACTCTATGGGAAATACCTAGACAATTAGCAACACTAATTAGGCATTGCTGAATTTTGTATCACCTATTATTGTGGACTTACTCGTGTCCTTCACACAGAAATGTTTAGGAATTGGGATATGATTGTTTGCAATATCATAGTAACTTCTTGCGACAGGATGGGCTAACTTCTCGCGACAGGATGGGGCACTGGGTGGAGAAAATGCCCACATAGTGATAGGCCATCATTTAGCCTTAAAGATGTTGAAGCTATAGTGAAGGAGGTCCTTAAGGCCATAAGCGAATCAAGGGATGCTTCCCCTAGTTCGGTTTATGAATTTTTTCCAAACACACTATACCCTTTTTGCTAATTTCGTGGAATACTAGGGGCCATGATTATTTTGATAATCCCCAATGTGAAAACATTTTGCAAAAGGCTGATATTTTTTTTTTGTTAGAGGAAACTTGGCTTTCATGTCCCTACCATCTAGATGGATATGTGATCAGTGAGCATCTGGCTAATAAAGGGGTATGGGTAGGCCCTAGGAGGACTAATCATAGGAGCACATCATGATCTCGGCATGTTAGAATTCCTCCCTTTAAGGGCTAATTAATATGTTTTTGTGGCAATAGTAACTACTCCCTTGCCTGCTCCCTATGAGCAGATACTAGTGATACATGTTTGATTTTCCTGGAGGCTTAACTACTCACATATTTAAGTCACATAGAAATGATTATAAATGAATGGGTTTATGCCTATCCTCAGTTTCAATATATTATGGTGGGTGACTTCAATTTTCAGTGGAATTTTTGTTTTAATTTTACATTAAAATCTAAAGTACATTAAGGTCCTAGTAACAATGCAGGGTGGTTGCGCTTGAAGAAGATGTGTTTATGGAATCAAAGAATCTTCATGTTAGTAACTATAGTTTCTTTTTGGAAAGTTTAGGTTTGGGTCAGTTATATTTGAAAAATGACTTTGCCCCAAAACCTCAATACATTTGGTCTAATGCTCATGGATAGATTGTTTTTATGACTCTGGAGCTTTTTCAGCGGGTTACAGATTTTATATTGATAGCCAATAGTTTGAGACCATTTGGCCCTATGTTGTACTTGGTCTAGGTATAGAGAAGTCCAGCAAAAATATTTGCAAGGCATTTATACTACAACGAGTCGGGGTAACAGCATTATGTGGACAAAGAAAAATGTTGCTAAAAACCAAATACCAAAGGCAACTATGCGCATGGACGTGGTATTATAGATAGAAAGTGTAATTTATTAAATCATAACAAATGGAATATTTCAATTTTGACTAGAGCATCAGGGCTAAGGTAGCCTACATATGTTTAGGGCTAAGGTAGCCTACATGTGTAAATTGGCATATTTGGCATGGAATGATGAAAATTGAAACATTCTGAGAAAGCAGCCAACAAGTATTTCGACCAAAAGAAGGGTCTCTTTCAAGGCTGTAGTGCAAAAAACATTGGACGGCCAATATTAAACATTGAAATAATGATCACCAGAGAAAAAATGTTGAGCTGTTCAATGACATCTTATCTGACGAGTGGGAAGTGATCCCTTGATTAATTTCAGTATTATAAAAAAATTTAACAGATGTATGTACAGATAGCTAAGCAACAGAAAAAATAATAGTCCCCCAAACAAATCCTGGGTAAATGTATGATGCGCTTATTGCTAACAAGAAAAAAGAGCTTTGGATACATTTGAGAATATTAAAGTCACAACCATTCACTGTTATGGAAATACATTCAGCATACAAGCGACATACAGAAATTGTTTGAGAACACGTAACAGCTCAACTGCAGTGGCGCAATGGCAAATTATCTTTGGGGACCTGAGATCTCAAAATACGCATACATTTTGTACTACGTATTACCGGCATATGACTAGCCTGGTGGGAAAGCCCGAAATCAATCCAATTTCTGAGAGGGTTTGGAATGAATATGTTCATATTTTTGTGATAAACAGCCTATAGGACTCAGCAATAGAATCCAATGTGACAATAGAAGTTTTGAATTTACAGTGGATGACATTTGCATACTAAGCAATAAAATAAAAATCTTGCGAGCACCGGGCCCGGCGGGCTTGCTTAATGTTAACATCAAAAGGGCACCTGATATGGGCCGCAAGGCATAAAATAAGCGGCATCGCATCGCAAATCACTATATAATAATGATTAATTATTTTTCATTTTATAAATCATATTCCACTAACTGCAATGTGATTTCAGAGAAGATGAGCATGTTTATTATTCTGTGCACAAAGCATCAGAACAGTACGGGGCCTCTTCAAAGGAAAGCAGAGATCCAGGCTGCAGGCTGACCCCCAATGGTAACCTTTATTGAGCACTTTGGCAGATGGAAACTGCAGATAAGAGTGACTCCTGTGTGGGAGTTTGCCTCAGTCTTCTACTGTAAATATTGGGAGGGACCTGCTGTCAGAATGGTGCTAAATGAGTTAACCCTTCCTTTATCTGTCATTCCTTCCTCCCCTGTTCACTTTTGTATTTTTTATTGGTTTTCTTCTCCTTTTGTACAGTCTTATCTCTCATTTATCCACCAGAATCTATAACTTTCTCTTGTCCATCCCCCTCATCTATTCTTAGTTGCTCTTCTTTCATATATTCCTTTGTCACGCCTCTAGCTTCCTAAATCAATTCTTATAATGTGCCTCTCTTCTCTTTGCTGAGCTTTACATTCTGCTCAAACTGCAATGTCCTTAGATATGATAGGTTTTCATGTGCACATGGAAAAGGCTATTGTGTGCATGTATATGAAAGCATGTGTATTACATGCATGTGAAAGTCAGAGTGTACACATGTGAATCTTTGGTGTGCATGCATGTGAAAGGCTACAGTTTGTGCGAAAAATCTATATTACATGTGAAAGGCTAGGAGTGCACATGTAAGGCTCTGGTCTGTGCAAGTGAAAGTCTGCATTGTTTGTGCAAAGCTGCATTGCCCTGGTATGTGTTTCTGTGGTTATTGTACATTTTACCATTTGGGCACCATCCTAATTCAATGAGAGGATAGTTTTTTTTTTTTTTACCTTTTTTATTTGCATTTTCAACATAAAACAAAACCACTTAAGACAACCCCCCAAACCCAACACATTTCTACTGGCACGTTCAGGTTTGAGTCCATATTATTCTTATCTGTTTGGTTCACGGCTAGGCCTCCTTTCTCCCATCCATACCGTTATGATACCATGAACAGCTTAATTGAACTATAATAACTGTCATGTTGTTTAGATCGGTATACCGTTTTAGGGCCTGCAGCTATTAAGTGAGCTTTTCAATCTGATTTAGAAAGGCTGCAGTAAGCAAGTGCTGCACATTCTGGATCTTGCCCTGTGGGATGTGGCGTTTGGCAGACAAGAGCATAGGGAAAGTGAGGCTGCATTAGTAAATACAGCTTTGACGCTGTGATCGCTCTTTCTCTGTGATCAGTAGAGTCGGGTAAAGATCAGCCGATTTGTAGTTTTCCCACCAATATGAAAGATGGGGAACTACACATCCCAGAATTCAACTGGGGAATGAACTGGATGCCTTTCTGATGCATGTCCACAAAAAAAGTTAGCTCTGTAGACTGTATGAACACTGGGCCTATCAGTGCTTTGTGCTAGTATATAAACTGCCCTCCCCCCCCACTGTACTTTGTGTAGTTTTACAGATTGGCACTAGAGTTGTTTCTTCGCTTGATCCTTCACCTGCCTTCTGCATATGGCACTGGACTCAAGCAGGCAGGACAGATTCTACATTCAATTTGAAGTATCCAGAGCAATGGGGGTGAGCGATTTCTCAAGTCTATCCTCGATTTGTGACACCACCCATGAATGCATTCCTCCGTCTCAAATCACATGACAAGGGTCCTAATGCGCTCAGACCTGGGGAAAATGGTAATGATGGGCTATGGTGATGTGGTGTCTAGGCCACATTTGTGCCGATATGTATTTTAACTTTGTCATTTTCAAAAAGTTTTGGTGCCACTATCTTTAATATGGTAAATGAACATGTATTGCAAGAATCGAGAACGAAATCAGCAGCGCCCATTGAACGCGGTCCTGTTCGAATTGCATGGTAATTGGTGACTCCAACATCAGACCTTTATAATACACCAGGCAGATGGTAAACAAGCTATAGTGATTTGATCAATATGCAACCTTTCGGTGAGTGTGTTGGCTATGAAATTTTGACAAAAGCAACACATTGACATGGGCTTTCAGACCTCACGAGTGACTTTTCTCCCTTTAATGGGATAAAGCGTTATCAAAGCAAACTTATATGACTGATCGCAGCAATGGGTCATGATGCCCATGCCATGTGGTACCAAAATAATGCAGGTCGAGGCCGATTTTCAAAGCGATGACCCGTGACTGAGCAGCAAGTTAATTGCTCAAAATGTGAATTTTAACACTTCCATGAGGCACTCCTTCATTCAAGGCGATAAACGAGCGAGTGCCATGAAAGACCAAATCTGCAGCCGCCTTATATTCCTGGAGGATCAGCTGCCTGTCTTCACCCTTGCCCTTGGATCCTTGTATAAGAGCTTGATCCAATGTAGGAACCCTTCACCTATACCAAAGTGGGCGAGAACTGCCAGAAGCCAATCCCAGTTCACCGAGTCGAATGCCTTTATGGCGTCCAGCGATGCTACTGCGCCCCCCCCCTTCCAGATTTGTCTTGTCTATGACGTGGTGGAGTCTGCGGAGATTCCACGCGGTATTCTGTTCCGGTACATGCCCTGTTTGGTCCGGGTGCACCAACGTGGGTATCATCCTTTTGAGCCGGTTGGCCAGGGCTGCTGTGAGGATTTTGGAGTCTTGATTTATCAGGGAGATTGGTCTATAGGACCGCACTCCAGAGGCGGGTTCCACGGTCTTAGTATTGGTACTATAATGGATTCCGACATGCTACTCGGGAGCCGACCCCTCTCATATGCCTCTTCTAACATCTCTAGTAGTCTTGGGGCCAGGCTGTCTTTGTATTTATTGTAGAATTGCCCTGGTAACCCGTCGGGTCCAAGGGACTTTCCTGTCGGTAGCTGGGTTATGACCGCCGACAGTTCACTGTGAGGGGCGTATCTAACATACGGGCCTGCTCAACTTTTAGTTGTGGTAGGCTTATTTCCGCCAGAGCATCGGCTATGTCTCCCTCTTCTGCCTCCTGGACCTGGGAGTATAGTTTCTCGTAAAATTGTGAGAAAATCATGTTAATTCCATCCTGGGTCCTAATCAACTCCCCCTGTTCATCTTTAATTACGTTTTTCGGTTCCCGCTTGCCCTCCTGTTTAGTTAGCCAGGCTAGGAGCCTGCTGGGCTGATCTCCCTCAATGACAGCATAGTTATGGTTAACCCTGCTACTGCAAGGTTCTATAGTCCGGACCAAGCGTGCAAGGAATAGGCTAGTCGTTTTTTATTTAATGTACATGCCATATGGTAGGAACTTGATAAAGTGCATGCTGACGTCTGACGTAAATGCCAAACGTGAACTTTTCTTTCCATTTGAAAGCTGCCAAGTTTATAAATTGTGTAGCTATGCAAAAATAAATGAAGCCTACCCTCATTTGCATATCTATTCTGTGAGAAACCTGAAGGTACTCTCACATCCACTCCCCAGGGATCCTCTGTACAGGTGGCCAGGGAAGGGCCATTGCTTTTAGATCCCGACCTTGGTGGTGGACTAGCGGGGGAAGGATCACCTGGGTAGAGAGTCCTTGGGGATTGTAGAGAGGGTGTCTGAAGGTGAGACATAGTATTCCCCCTTTCCTGATATTAACTTATCCAACACTCCCTCAATCTTTGTGAGATATTGTTGTTCATATCCTAATGCTCCCTCCCTCCCCCCAAGTTATCCAAAGTACTGTAAAGAAGGTGCCCCAAAGAACGGTACAGACCTCCTATAGGAAACACCACTATAATACTGGGAAGAAGAGGGTACTGGAAGGCGAGACACGATATTCCCCCTTTTCTGACATTAACTTATCCAACCTCTCCTCAGTCTTTGTAGGATATTGTTATCCAGACCCTGCTTTTCCCCTTGACGTCAGACCTAGTACTGAGAAGAAGAAACTAACCCCAAGAGTAATGAAGATTACCCATAGGAAACACCACTACAATACTGGGAGGAAGAAGAGTGAACCTGAAGTCTATAGAACTGAAGGTCAGGCATAGCCTTTTAATTGGATTCATTGGGGTCAGGCAAGTGTGCCTAGGACTTCACGCCTGCAGCCTGTTAAAGACTCCCAGGTGTATAAAAGCCAGAGGAGAACGGGACGTCGGAGGAGAACGGGACGCCGAGATGCTGAAGGACAGCAGAGCGAGAGAAGCTGTCATTGCCTAGCGAGGGAGCCATGTCTCCAAGAAGCGGCAGAAGGGTATCGTGGAAGAGAATGGTCCCTTTGGAGAACTATCCCGGGGTATCTGAGGGGCAAATCCCAGAAAGCATCTTGTCAAAGAAACCGAAGAAAACGACATTGCTGCCGGTGTGTTTTAAGGGAATGCAAGGAAACCAGGTGTGTGTGTATGAAAGTGAAAGAATTACATTGTAGCGGAGTGGTCACGTACGGTCGACACGTTCTTGAAAGTCTCTGAGTGAAGTGCGGGAATGAATCAAGCAAATGCAACACTTGAAGTGAAACTTGCAGAAACATTGTGTCAGAGTGAAACACGCTGAAAGCGATGAGAGTAACCCGAGAGGAGGCCAGTGAAGGGCGAACAAAATGATAAGTCAAAATAAAACTGTATTTGATAATCAAGCTAGCACATTATGGAAAGGACAACCAAAGGCGCATAGCATAAAGAAGGGCAAATCCTGCATCTAAAGCTGGGAAACTCTGTAATTCGCCAACGTGGTAAATGCTGGAAACGGGCAACTGGTTGCGTGACCTGTAATGGGTGGGCCGTGTGGCCTATTAACTGTGCCTAGACCAGGACGCCCCAACAAGGAGAAGTGTGAAAGCAACTTTGAAATACGTTAAAGCTGAACATTGGTGTTTTCAGAAACAAACAGTATTTGAGTGAAAGCAACTTTGAAATACACTAAAGCTGATCAGTGGCGTTTTGAGCATCAACATGTGAAGCTTGGGGAAGGGAAACCCTGGACGCCTATGAAATGTTGTTTTGGACATTCCTGCTTGAAGCTTTGGGAAGGGAACTCCTGAGCTCCTCTGGAACATTGTTGTTTTAGTGAAACAGTGCTTAAGCTTGAGGAAGGGAACCCTAAGCACCCTTTTGAACTTTGTGGTTAACACTGTATACTGAACTTGGGAAGGGGGCTAGAGACTGCTCCATATATTATGTTGAACTCTCTTTAATTTGGAACATCCCTACACTACATGTCTGTATTAGAGGTGAGGGCAGGCAAGCCAGTGATATATGGGGCATCGACTTTGGGGTCGTATCGGCCAAAATCATGGCATACGCTGATGACATGTTACTCCTAGCTACGGACCCCCTGAACACCCTCCAGGCGGCAGCGCGGAGGCTAGAGGAGTATGGCAAAGTGGCAGGGCTAAAAATCAATCCTAGAATATCAAATTCTAAATCTCTCCCTTCCCGACGAGGATGTATCACTTCTACGCTCACATACCCAATTTGGCTGGGCACGGGAAGGGGTCAAATTGCTGGGGTCACCACTACTTGCACATTTGGCTAAATGAGGCAAATTATCCCCCCTACTACAAGAAATCAAAACCCAACTCGTGAAATGCGGCCCACTATCTGTCTCATGGCTGGGTAGAATCAACACAGTAAAGATAGTAACGCTACCCTAAACCTGTTCCAGGCACTGCCGGTCCGGGCCCCGGGCTCTTTTTTTCACAAACTGCATGGTGCGATCTCTACATTCATATGGAATAACAAGACCCAGCGGTTAGCTCTTTACATACTAATGGCCCCCAAGGCTAAGGGCGGGTTGGGCCTTCCGAATTTCATCAAATAGCACCATACCGCACATATAAGGCCCTAAAAGAATGGTCCGGAGACACTGTGGAGAAAAGGTGAGTCCAGATGGAACGGGCATTGGGGGGGCCACACATGAAGGATGCACTCTAGTTGCCTAAACCAGAATGTCCCCCAAAAGTTACATATGAGTAAGATCAAAGGCTTGGTAGAAGATGCCTGGGATACAGCAGTTCGCGCATATCACTTAACGACTTTTCCCTCACCCCTCACACCTAGATTTCATTACCCGCAGTTCACCCGTGCCTCGAGCCCCAGGCATTTGATAATTGGAAACAGGCCAGGTGTCAGACTGCGGGACATGTTTAGTGACAAAGAACCGAAACCCTTCACACAATGTAGGTTGGAACTGGGACTTCGAGAGACCAACAGGTTCCAAATCTTTCAAGTCACACTGGATTCTCGCACTCTCTAACAAGAAGGCAGCGACCAGAGAGCTCACCCCCTTTGAGAAATGTCATTTCTAATCCAGGAAATAATGCTCTCATTTCAAACATCTGCAAGATCATGGCAGACACTACCCTTTTATCACCACTGAGATACAAACACAGCTGGGATCAGACTCTAGAGAACCCGGTTCCCAACAATGAATGGGATAGACTTTGGAGGGAGATACCCAAATTTACTAGATCCATCCAAATTCGGGAATTCTAGTACAAACTCATGATGCAGTGGCACTATACACTGGCCCGTCTAGATCAGATGAGGCCTCAATTTACTGGCAGATGCTGGAGGGACTGTGGGCAGACACCAGGGACTGGCTGCATGTATGGTGGGTCGGCCCAGTATTGGGACACTATTGGAAAGGCATCAGTGCCTTAATGATGCAAGTGTTCAGCCTACAGACTCGCAGGTCTCCCAAGTCCTGCCTATTAGCATTCATTGAGTAGGACCTGCGTCAAAGCTCTAAACAAGTCTGCAAAGCTTTTGTTATACTGCAACTGGCCGCTCTTCTGGTAATTGCACAGAACTGGAAATCGTAAGACCCGCCAAGTATTGGCGAATGTTTCTCCAAAGTGTGGAAATGTCTAGCGCTGAAATGGATCACATATTCTATACAAGTGGAGCAGTCCAAATTCACGAAGGACTGGGCCATAGTTCTGAAAGTTCTCCAGAATGACTATAACATTTCTTATTGTCATCAGAAGCTCAGGATTCTGGGTGTTACCTAAACCTCTTTTGTACATAACCATTTTCATTCACTTCGGGAAGGGGGGCCGAGGGAGGGAATTCAGATGATCAGGGGGGGAGGGGCAGGACTTGGAGGTAGGAGCTGCAATGGTTTTTGAGTTTGTGATAAAGCAAAATTCCAATAAAATTTTTTTTTTTTAAAGCAGTGAGGGCAAGCATAGGTTTTGACACACAGACTTCTTAGTTGAATTTACGGACTTTGACTTTTCTTAGTTTCTTTAGTTAAGGCTATTCCCACCATAGCTGTAGATCAAGTTAGGCATTACACCCATCCTGACATTGTAACAAAGATTTTCAAAACTGTTACATCTGTTGTCTGTGTCATGTCTTGATACCATGCCTGTCTCACAATTGACATCACTGGAAGTGATACCACAGAAAATGACGTCCTATGCGGTCTTTGATACTCAATCGAATGATGGTAAGTTGCATTACAAAACATTTCTATACCTAAACCAAGAGACAAATAACTTGTGACATGCAGACTAACAAGTGGCATTGTCATTATTATATCCCCTGCGAGAGATTTTTGGTGTAGTGTACACATGTGAACTGAATATCTTGTGGGCGCTTCCCATTTTGGCAGGTAACACACACACAGTGAAATACAATTATTTGCCCAGGATCACACACTTTAGTTAATTGTGAAGCCAGGATTTGAGAGCAGTCTGCAACATAAGGCACTTAACCAAATATCTCCCCAGCTTTAGTTGGTTGAAATGGTTATATTGTTTTAAGAAAATACTCTGTTTGGAAGTGATGACTTAAAACTTACAGAAACCATCAACCAAGCTGAAAAATATATAAATCCATATAGAAATATGTTAAGCATAAATACTATGGTCATAACTTTATTTTCCCATTCTTGAATCAAAAACTACAAGAACTAGAATGCAAAGTAATGTGAAGCTAAAAACATCCTCTGAGTTTTAGAAATATACATTCAAAATTTACACACAGATTGAAAGGTATTGTATGATAAGGTTACCTTCTTGTATTTATTGTTTGACACTCATGCTTGCTATTACATATCTTGTGAAGGAAAAGGGAAGTGAATTCTTGTCAGAAAACAATGATTCATCAGTGAACCATCATCGATGAGCGTCACATTTAAATGGTCTGCCGATAAAATAGTGTGTTAACTGTTTGTGAGGCCCTAGTGGAAGCCCTGTTGAATTTGCAAGGGTAGCGGTGTCCGATCAGATGTCCAAAAAAGACATTCTCTCCTAGCACCAGTGCTGAAGCAAGCCTGCAAAGTCCCAAGAGTCTCTGCTGCCATACAGGTCAGGCACACATCTTGCACTGGCCCTTATTGAAAGTAAAGCTATGCACATTTTTGCTAATCATATACTTTGAATTGCAAATCAAAATATTTTTATTTAGCAGTCTCGACAAATCAATTTTTCACGACTAACTCATGCCTTGGGCCCGGATCATATATCAACTGTTCTCACAGATTATTCTGAATGGTGTTGTCCCGGTTTCCTCAAAGACTTTGATTTCAATACCTATATTTAAAAAGCGTTCTTGTAGTCTCCCAGGAAACTACTGGCTATGGTGGACACCCTATTGAAAATACTCTCATTTTTTTACTTGAAGATTAATGCCTGGATTCTTGAACATGTTATTGTTAAAAACTACCAACCAGCTTTTGTAAAACGGTTAATAAAATGACAAACCCATGCAGTCTTTTGTTTCTGGCTCGAAATACCCTACAGTCACCAAATTAATCCCTGTATGTTTGCATTGTAGACTTTGCTGGTGCTTTTTGCACCATTGACAGATCTACATTGTGGGGGAAACTTGAGAGATGTATTTATTTTGTATTTATTTTAGTGGTAATTTATTATGCACCTATCCACGTGTGTCGCAAGGTGAAGCAAGGCAGGGGGACGACAATCCTACTATGCCATGTACATTCGGATCGTGCAAGTTCACGTTTTTTATAGCGCACTTAATCCTGAGATCGGTTTCAAGCGCGGATCCAGGGTTCAAAACTGTTGCTCAGCGTGCCCAAGACCCACGTGTTGTCACAGAGCTATCCTGTCTTCACAATTGGGGGCCTTAGTAAGTAAATATTACATTTAATCCAGGAGTTATACTCGAGTACTAGTGCCCTTCTTAGACTCAACCAGTAAGGTCTGCTTACCTCCCCAATTCCAGCTAATGTTGCCTTAAAACAAGGTTGTGTCCTTGCCCCAGTCTTACATAATGTATATGTGTCAAGATCTAGATGATACAACACTGTAGTGTAACAGCTTTCCACCGAAAATTGGCCAGCAGATGATGGCTTTGCTTTCGTATGCGGACGACAAACTAATATTGGACTGCACCCCAATTGGCCTACAATGCAGTATCCCAGCTCTACAGCAATATTCAGTTAAAAATTATCTGCAATGATAACTTCTTCAAGGAAAACATCTCTCGTTTTGTCTGGAAAATAGAGGACACCCCTTCGGAAATTGTTCATAAATATATATTATTTGTGAATCCCCTTAAATGCCAGTTTCCTATCTAATGACATAAGCTCCAAAGTAAGTAATATATTTAGAATGATTTAAATCATTTATTTCCAATGGTGGTGGCTATTCAATAGAAGGGCTGTTGAATATTTATAAGGCATATATTGTTCAGTGTGTGTTACATGGACTAGAGGCCTTCCAAAGCAAAGAAGTAGGCTGGTTAAATGTCCTGGACAGTAAACTGTGGCGTGTTGCTTTGGGAATTTCAAGTTCCACTCCACATGAGGCAACCTGCCTCGAATTGGTCCTGACATCATTACTTACCAAAGGGAAAATGGCCAGTTGAATATTATATCTAAACGTTTAGCTGGAAGGGGAGATGCCACCCTTGTCACTTTCGAATCTTACAAAAGACTTTTACCACTGTTATAGGAAAAAATATTTTCAATGTTTGGATAAAAGATGTGGTGCATATTTTTGCTAAAATATATTTTACACTGAGTTACTCAAACAATCTTGCTTTGGTGTGTAGAGAATTGAAAAGTAAGGCTGTAATATGGGACCGAAGTAAGAACTTTTGTAACTTATCTTAGAAATCAACTTTTAAATATTATGTTTTACAAGGTGTTTCTATAAATTGTATTTTAAGTAAGATGCAGAGGTTTCTAATGTGATTATGCTTTGAAAAGCTGCTTACTAATAATCGATTGTGGGCCTGACAAAAAGTTCCACGTCACAAGAGAATTTGTCATACTATGCAAATCTGAGGTGGAAACTACTCATCATCTCTTTACCTCATGTGCGGTTTTGGAAGACGAATGTACAAAATGTTAAAGTAAGCTGATGCATAACATGGAAAATATACTAACTGAGCAATTTTGAGCTATGATGTTTGCTGGAGAAACTTTCATCTTGAATGTGACAGTTTTCTATATCTGGTGTAAAATTGACATAGTATGTACATTTGTTGAAATAGGAACTTTTACAATTTGTATGTCTTTTTTATTAATAGCATTCGGATCTATAATCCATCTAAGCTCTATTCTGTATGATTTCAACTGTCTCTATGTATCCTACATAATGCCTTGTTTTTAATGGTTTTGTATCTGTATGGTGTAAATGGTTTTACCAAATCACCAATTAAAAAATAAACTGTAGAGTGCATCAGGAAGGATCTCCCTCGTCGCAGTAGTAACGAAATAGCTACTGGACACTTGATGAGTGAACCAAACATCAGAGGAGAGCGCGCTTATTGCAGTGGTAGCAATGTGCCCACTAACCAACAGAGAAGGGTCGTGGACCCTAACAAAAGTAAAACAAGCTTCCAAGGAGAACTTCCTCATCACACTTGCAGCAATAAGCCCACTGACCACCAGAAAAGGGTCTGGGACCCCAACACAATGGATCCGAGAACCAGAGCAGAACATAAGTCCATTGACCAGTAGAGAAGGGTTTAGTAGCAAGAGCGAGTGGCAAAACATACAGCAAGTTGAATGACACAAAAAATAAAGTTTCTAATACCAGGAGAAGGGAGCCATTCTCCTGGGGATGGCACAAACACCCTTAGCACATATTTAAAAGACGCTGGGGAAAGGGAGTAACTCCCCCTGGATTTATTGTGAACTGTACAGACCAGTACCAGAAGGGAGTCATTTTCCTTGTCCAGAACGTGAAGTTGTGCAAAGATTGTTTGGAACCAGCAAGCCAGGGGAAGGGAGTCATTCCACCTGGCAACCTTTTTGCAAGAGAACATTATTATGAACACCACCTGAATACCAGGAGTAGGTAGTCCTTCTCCTGGGGAAGGAACTTTCTGTTGGATTATATTAGTCTTTAGTTGTAGTGTAAGGCATAGATTTAGGCTGTGACACAGGACAGTGGACTTTGCTTTTGACTGACATTCGGACTGATGCTTTAGTATTAGTTTGAGGCAAGGAAACCCCTCTAGATAATAGGGGTAGTGAAGGTCTTTTTCCCCATAAATAAGTCTCTAACAACCACCATGCCAGCTTTGTGTCAGCTTCCTTCTTCGATGCCCTTACACCAAGAATACTGCTGCATCATAATATGGAGTAGGTACTGCAAACTGCCAAGGTATAAACAACTGTTTCTTGCCCGCGCAATACAAGGCTTTACTTTGCATTTCCTTGCGATGAAGGCTTTTTGCCTAGTGTGCAGTCATGCTTGCCTCCACATCTCTCTCTTCTGACGTGTTTCCCAATCGGCATATGCAAGTGTGTTTAAAGCTCCCGCTTTCTTAGGAAACGCGGCTTGAGCAGACGGAAGTCATGCTGTAAGCATGCACGCCTGCCTCACACTTTGTGTCAACCTCTGAGGAGTATATTCAACTCAACTAAATGTATCACTTTATGCTGTCATTCCTGATAACACTGTCTCAACGTATGTGAAGGCAGCTGGTATCAAAGACTTGTATGCTGGTTCTTTCTTCCCTGCCTGTAACATTATTTCAGTAAGATTCCCTGACCTGTCTGGACCTCCCCTTCCATTGAAATGCAAATTCTCCTTTGGGTATAAGAGAACAGTGCTTGGAGGGAGGGGGTTCTCACTTGTGTCAGAATCTGGTACTGTGGTTGGTTGTTTGTTGTGCCGTTGCTTGCTTTTTTCTAGTAAATTGTTCACCAATCCACTGGAATAGTCAGTGGTCATTTTTCCACAAGAAGTTTGGTTCCTGCATTGGCGGATGCCCACTACCCTGCAGCCAAGCTCAAGGGTCATTGGACACACCTCCCGGTGATCTTTGTGGACCCAGGAGAGGCAATTTAGTCGGAGGGAAAAGCTGGCCAGAACGCCCCTCTGGGTAGGTGTACAGAGCAGAGGCGGAAGAAGCGCCCACTGTAAATCGTGGGTTGGTGAACACCGGTAAATGCATCAGTGTATTATCATGTCTTGTATAGTATTGTTTGAAACTGGTTGGGGTACATTTTTGTGTCTGGTGAATGAATTCTAAAATCTGAAAGCTTTAGAAAAGAAAGGTACACCAACGGCAATGGGACAGCTATCTAGACTGGTACACCAAAGCTACTAATAGACAGACTGATTGCAAGACCCACACTGAAAGACACTCAAGAAAAGCTCCAAGAGCAGGTTAAATCCCTGAAAACCGAATACTCCAACCTGCAAGTACAGGCCCACAAAGCTGGGTGCAAACATGTATATCCTGTAATCCAAAGGCAGACCCCCGCCAAATCAGAATTTCGAAGGGATTGTGTCCTCCGACGTATTCCTTATCTTTGATGTTATCCATTCCAGCTTGCTGGCCTCGGAAGTTTTTTCAGTAGAGGGTGCTGCGCGTCGATGTCCCTCTGGTTGGTGTACCTCGACAGCCTCCGTATCGGCGCCGACGTCATCGTGCGTATAAATAGACTTGCCCAGCGTCCGTTGCTCAGTTCAGTTCTTTCTGCGCTTTGTGGGCCTCAGAAAAGTGTGTTGCTCGGTTCCTTTAATTCAGGAAGATTCTACTTATTCTTTGAAGATATCATCTAAATTTGATGGCTTCTTAATCCGAACCATCAACCCCACGGTCCGGTTTCAAAAAGTGTTGTGACTGTGGGAAGAAAATGTCATTGATGTATCCTCACAGGATCGGTTTGTGGTGCCTGGGATCGGAGCATCACTGTTCAGAATGCGAGGACTGTATGTCCATGACCGCGAAAGCCTTGAAGGAACGTAAGGGGAAGCTAGAAAGAGGTAAGACTCTTAAAGCTTCTACACCCTCAAAAGTTTCTTTGGCAGAGTCGAGACATTCGTCTCCTCGTCGTCACAAACATTCCCGTTCAAGGTCTCGAAGCGGTTCCCATTAGTCTTCGAGATCAAAACACACTAAGAAGAGGCGTTGTAAATCTCCCTCTTCTTCTTCTACCTCCCCAGAAAGGGTCACCTGCCCCACAAAACACAGCTCTCCAGTTAAGTGGGAGGAATTCCGTAAGAAAATGCTTAGCGTCTTCGAGAAAGCAGCCTCGACCCCCTCAGAGACGTCTAAAGGTGATACCGTGGGTGAAAAGCCCGAAAAATCAAAACGCTGCGAGTCGTTGAACCCGGCGAGAGAAACTGCCTGAGTGCGTCATGAACCCTCGAGTAAAGGCAGTAAGACCGCGTCATCGACGCCGTCGTCGAAGGGCACTTCGACGCATAAATCGGTTACTTCGACGCCACTGTCGACTCCGATAAAAGACAGACCTACAACTGTCGCTACATCTCAGACAGTAGAGGTGTCGAGGAGTTCGACCATTACATCGCGGATGCCGTCAACAATTTCGACGACACCGAGTAGGATACCGATCCTCTCGAGTGCATCGAGGTCTTTTCAAACTTTTCCGACGCCCTTTTCGGGATTGTTAAAGCCTTTGACTTCCACATCGACAACCTCAACGTTTTCTCAGCCAGTGACAACCAGTTTGGCTCCTTCTGCTCTAGAAATGGGTTTTAAACCATATCCTAGGTCTGACTATTTTAGAGCCTTGTCCTCTATATATGAGGAAGGGGAGGATTCCGACCGAGAGACCCTTTGGTTTACAAAGGACTACAACACCCATGCCAGAGGAATTAATCTCTGAAGAGAACAGGTTAAAAGACCTTCAGGACTCTCTACATGAGGCAAGTGGTTTAGATACTTCTCCAGAAGTAGAGTTTGCTAAACCAGACCCTGGGGAGCATGCTGAGACCCCTTATAGGGCTCTGATGGCCAGGATAGTTGAATTCATGGGGTGGTCTACACCTACACCTTATTTTCAACAGGATGACCTTACTGATATTTTAGATAAAGGTCCACAGGAGGATCCTGTAGTTCCCTTTCATACTGCCCTGCAGAGCAAAATCTCTGCAAATTGGGAAACTCCTGAAGTTATCCCGGCAGTGAACAAGAAACTTTCCGCTAAATACAGGGTATCTGCTTCAGATCAGAATATTTGAGCAAGCATCCAACTCCAGAGAGTTTAGTTGTACAGGCAGAAACTTAACCAAATAGTAGGTCTGCATACCCTACTATTCCACAGGACAGGGATGATAAAAGATTTGATGTCATGTCAAAGAAGGTCTTTTCGGCATGTAGCATGGCGCTTAAATCTATTAACGCCACTTGCATGCTAGCAAGATTCAGCCATACACTTTGGGAGTGTGCTTCATCTGCGGCTGTCTCATGGAAGGAGAGGAAAGGGAAGCATTCTTAAACATCATCAGGGATGGAAAGGATGCAATGTGTGAATCCCTTCAAACAGGCATTGATTCTGCTGACAGTATCAGCAGGGCCATGGCGGCAAGTACCACAATCCGCAGATTTGCGTGTTTGCGGAAGTCTGATTTTGCTCCAGATGTACAAGCCAGACTTTTAAACATGCCCTTTGACGGCACTTCTTTATTTGGTAAGAAGGCTGATGACAGCCTGGAGAGATTACAAACATCCAAGGCAGCAGCAAAATCTTTTGGGGCTGAAATCCGGCAGACTCCGAATCGTCCCTCAGGAGCCTCCTGGAGGGGTAGGTCCTTTCGCTTTTACTCCGCATTCGGAAAAGGCAGAGGACAGTCAGCTCAAAGGGGCCAGAAACGATTTACCCGTGGTGGACGAGTCAAAGGTACAAAAGCCGCAGCAGCAGGCGCCACTTTACCCTCGGCATCTGCGTCAGCCGCTTCTAAACCCCTCTGAGGTCTCCCCTCACAAGACACCTGTAGGGGGCAGGTTAACTCAACATCTAGCAGAATGGCAGACTATTACATCAGATGCTTGGGCATTAGAAACAGTTGCCCAAGGTTACTGCCTGCCCTTCCTACACACCCCTCAGAGTCATCCACCGGGGAACAACTCTTTGAAGTTTCCAGACCCGCTCCTTATGCAGGAGATTGTAGAGCTGCTAGAGAAGGGTACCATAGAGCCTGTACCCGTAGCGGAGAGGAACAAGTGTTGGTATTCCCCCTACTTCCTAGTACCAAAGAAGGACGGAGGACTGAGACGCATCTTGGATTTGCGAGGATTGAACAAATTCCTCAGGAAAGACAAGTTCAAGATGGTAACTCTTTCTCAGATCCTCCAGGCCCTCCAGCTTCAGGACTGGTTGGTATCTCGAGATCTTCAGGATGTTTATTTCCATGTGCCAATCCATCTCAAACACAGGAAATACCTGAGGTTCGCAATTGGCAACTCTCACTATCAATTTCGAGTTTTGCCATTTGGGCTGACCTCCGCCCGAGGGTCTTCACCAAGCTAATGTCAGTAGTGGCTGCAAGTCTAAGGAGGGAAGGGATCCACGTCTACCTCTACCTGGACGATTGGTTGATCAGAGCAGTATCTTCGGAACAAGCTCAGATCCAGCTAGATTATGTCTGCCATTTCCTTCACAAGCTGGGCTTCTCCCTCATCTTAAAGAAGTCACAGATGATACCATCACAGAGATTCCAGTTCATTGGAGCGGTCCTGGACACTTCCCTGGGGAAAGCCTCGCCACCAGAGGTGAGGGCTCAAGATATTCTGCAGATGGTCACCATGTTTCAAAATGCCCAACGTCTTCCAGGCTTCGACTTTTTGAGGTTGCTAGGCCTCATGGCATCGTGCATCTTCCTAGTGCCAGAGGGGCACCTGAAAATGAGATCCCTCCAGTGGGCACTAAGAACCCAATGGTCGCTATTCTCAGGAAGAATGTCAGATCTCCTTCAAGTCCCGCACAGAGTGGCTCGAGACCTTCAGTGGTGGGCCTGTCGGGAGAACATTTTGAAAGGAGAACAGTTTTGGCAACCATGCCCGGAGATAACAGTAGTCACAGATGCCTAACTCACGGGGGGGAGCCCATGCCAACGACTTGACCATCAGCGGTCGTTGGTCTCCATCGGAGTCCAGACTACATATCAATCTGTTGGAGCTGTGAGTAATCAGACTAGCGCTGAAAGCTTTTGTGCCATCAGTACAGGGGAAAAATGTCCTGATAATGACGGACAACAGAGTGGCCATGCACTACCTCAACAAAAGAGGAGGCGTAGGGTCACTGCCACTATACAGAGAGGTAATGCAGATCTGATTTTGGGCAATTCAAGAAGGAATCTCTCTATCAGCAGTTCACCTAGCCAGAGAGAAGAACTTGACACGAGTGGGAGCTAGCTCAAGAAGTCCTTCAAGAGATCTTCGCCCTTTGGGGAACCCCTCAAGTGGACCTGTTTGCCACCAGCATCAACAGGAAGTGCGATCAGTTCTGTTCAAGGGAATTTCCCCCGAGAGGAGCTCTAGGGGACACGTTCGTAGTAGACTGGGAGTTTCCACTTCTGTACGCGTTTCATCCAGTCCCTGTCATTCCTCAAATGATCAGGAAGTTGAAAAGATTCCGGAAAACTATGATCCTAATTACCCCAGATTGGGCCAGGTGAACGTGGTACCTGGACCTTCTGGACATGTCCATCTGCCCTCCAATTCGTCTTCCACAAAGGGAGGATCTTCTCTCGCTGAAGGGAGGTCAGGTTCTCCATCCAGACATCAGAACCCTCAACCTTCACGCTTGGTTTCTGAAAGGTTGAGATACAATGATTGGGATCTCCCGGATGATGTCATGGAGGTGTTGCTTTCAGCTTGAAGGCCAGCAACAAAGACTTTATACCGCTGCCGTTGGAACAAATTCTGCAGCTGGTGTAGAGAAAAGAATATCGAAGCCTTCTCCTGCAGTACACCAATGGTGTTCTCTTTCTTACTCTACTTAGCAAATTCAGGACTTCAAGTTGTTATGATCAAGGGTTACCTCGCAGCGCTGTCAATCTTTAAGCACACTGCGGAGGACCCATCATATTTCAAATTACCCCATGTAATCCAATTCTTGAAAGGGTTAACTAATGTTTTTCCCCCAAAGCCTTTTCAAGTTCCATTGTGGGACCTAAATCTAGTCTTAAATTTTCTGATGGGTACTCCATTTGAACCACTCCATTCTTGTTCATTACTGTTTCTCACTCTTAACAGTATTCCTAGTGGCTCTAACATCTGCCAGAAGAGTAAGCGAATTACAAGCTCCATCTTGCAAACCTCCTCATACAACCTTTCATAAAGACAAGGTTGTTTTACAAGTGAAGCCTAATTTTCTCCCAAAGGTAGTTTCTGAATTCCACATTACGCAGAAAATAACTTTACCTTCATTCTATCCTCCTCCGCACCCAGGGAAAGAGGAAGAGAGGTTACATAGGCTGGATCCAAGGCGTGCCTTGAGTTTTTATATCAGCAGACTTGCTAGGATAAGGCAAGCAGACCAACTGTTTGTAGGTTATGCAGGACTCAAATTAGGATTGCCAATCACGAAACAAACCATTTCAAAATGGATTAATTTAACCATTTTAGAATGCTACAAATTGGCAGGGAAAGAACCCCCTCAACATCTTAGGGCTCATTCAACCAGAGGTATCGCAGCCTCTTTGGCTCTCCAAAGAGGGGTTCCGATTCGAGACATTTGTGCGGCTGCCACATGGTCGTCCGCACATACCTTTACAAAATCTTACAGCCTGGATTCCTCCTCTAACCAGGAGACAAGATTTGGGAAAGCTGTGTTACATTCTGTACATTCTTAAAGGGAAATATTCCAATTTTACTCCCACCTCCTCTTTTACATAACTGCTATGGGAGTCTATCAAAGATAAGGAATACGTCGGAGGACACAATCCCTTCGAAGAACAAGTTACTTCTTACCTTGTAATGTTCTTTCGATGGGATGTTCCTCCGATGTATTCCTTATCGCCCCTCCCATCCATCCCCGCAGTAAAACGTCCTTTGTAGTTGCAGTTTACGCTGTTTCAAGGTGAATAACCAATTCATGCACAGCTAATTTTAAGCTTCAAAACGGAACTGAGCAACGGACGCTGCGCGAGTCTATTTATACGCACGATGACGTCGGCGCCGATACAGAGGCTATCGAGGGACACCAACTCGAGGGATGTCGACGCGCAGTGCCCTCTACTGAAAAAATGTCCGAGGCCAGCAAGCTGGAATGGATATCATCAAAGATAGGGAATACGTCGGAGGAACATCCCATCGAAAGAACGTTACAAGGTAAGAAGTAACTTGTTCATCTTTAAGGAGTTTGGACACTTACAACCCTGCCATTTTAAATGGTGCATCCGACCATGAACAGGCTAGCTCAGACTCTACACAACCGCCAACCTATCATTCCACCCGAATAAACCCTATGGTCGGCCCATTCAACCCTGAAATACAAGCCCAGATCTCCACACCTTTTTCGCTTTCCTCCACCAAGTGTGACAAGTTCCCAGATGAGATGCCCAAAACCAGTACTGGTGCATTTCCACTCTCAGCTCCTTGGAGGAGGCGATTATTTAGTTACTGTTCATAGCGCCTGGAGCACTACTCATTTGTTCCGTATTATTCAGAGATTCATAAAGATATGAGAGCATCCTGTTAAGTTTCAAGAGGTGCATCTGGTTATAATAGATTGCTTTAACCCCATATGTGTTCATTTGAATCCATTATTGTGAGCAATGCTGCCCACATATATGTTTACCCTGGTGAAAGTGCACACCACCTGGCCAGTTGAACCTGCCACCTCCAGGGACCTGAAAACCTTTACTGACAGGCTGGTACAAACTGTCACTGAAAAATGCCCACAAAAGACTGACTGGTCTCAAATTAGAGCAGGCAAGCAAGCCAAGGGTGAACATCCTGCTGAATATTTTGAGCTTTTAAAACAATTTCTTGAACAGTACTCTTGGATTGCTGACACAACCGTTATATCCCCATAGCTATAGTGGTTCAGTTTGTTATGGGTTTGCAACCTAAGGTATCGGAAGGAATAAAGGCAGTGCTAATAGGGTGGGAATTAAAGTGTTTGGTTGAGGTTTTACTAGGTGCACAGTACTTCCACGAAAAGGTTCAAAGACAGAAAAAAAAGTACTGAAGCCAAACCTATGGAATTGCATACAACCTTCCCAGGGAAAGGGAGGGTTTCCGCCCACATTAGGAGAGCAAGGACAGAGAAGGAGAGTAGCACCCCACTCTCATCAACCAGGGCAAATTGCTGAGGGGTATTACACAAACACAGTGATCAGTGTAATTACTGCAAAGCTTGGACACTGGAAAGCTGTGTGTCCACATCAGCCTTGGTATAACTGTCGCGATGGACAAACAACCACCCCAAGTGAATGAATAGCTCCCAGCCTCCTCTGACAACACTCCAGACTGATGGTTAGGATTGCCAAGGGGTCTCTGAACTTGTTGCACCGCTCATACCGATTGATTCTTCTGCCCCGTATGTTGATTGTGTTATTGCTGGCCAGATTATTTCATGTTTGGTTGATACGGGAGCATCACGCTCCACATTAAAAGCCTCAGACTTTCCATGAATGATACACTCTGATGAAATTGTTAATGCTGTAGGTATAGAGAGTATGAAAAATATAAGGGGACAAGGGATCCTCTTTTTTTGTAGAGGGGGACCTGACTCTGGGTGATAATGGGGGACTATCAATAAACAGTATAGAGTCAACGGCTACCCCTTTCATAGACGCACAGGAGGTGCTCTAAAACTACAGTAACGCTAGATTGTCATATGCTAACACAGAGATCACAGGAAGGGGATATAGCATAAAACAAAATGTATTTTTTAACTAGGAAAACACAGTTTAAAAAAAATATATAGGCAAGGGCCTATGAAACAAACAGGGTATAGGACACAGAGTGAACCAAAGAAAACATTTCTGTATAAATGACAAAGGAGTGCAATTTCATGTACTACTGTACAAATAGCAGTACATAATCATTGTCGACACACAATTGGTGTTTCTGTTTCGGATGGAGGTGTCACATAACAGATAGTGAGATGGAAATGCAGGTTTTGTGAAGGTGCCGAACAGTCGTCAGGGCACTGTTAATGGTATGGGGTAGACAACTATTAAGAGGGCTTGATTCACGAGAGGGGTTTAAAAATGGAGTGTTTTAAAATGTGATCATACCTTTTTGTTAAGGAGAGAGGACAAAAAACTGTAGTATGTGACCTGCCTAGGCATTTAGATTGCGTCTTGAAGAAAATGGGTGAAGGCTACTCTTGGCTGTCCATATGTCAGGCAAAAATGTCTGATAGATTTGGCAGAGGCTGGTATCTTGGTAGAAAATTGAGGCTGAGTATTAGCCGTTAGGAGGATCAAAAGTGAATGAAAAGAGTATCAACTGGGAAGACTTCAAAAGCCTACCTGGCAGAGATAAATGTTATACTTGACAGAGGACCATCTAGGTAGGAGGCAGCATGTTAACAGGGTATCCAATAAACCTGAACAGGTGCGGCCAATATTGATGCACAAGGGCAGACCTGCAAATGTTTGAAGGCAGGATTTTAGTAGAAGGGTGTCTAGGCATTAGTGGGAGTGCTGGAGGATATCAAGCAGATTAGCCTACTAAATACAGTGCCCAGAAGCGGACCTAGAGGTGTGCCAAAGGGCAGACCTGCAAATGAATTAAGGCAGGATTTAAGTAGAGGGGTGGGCGGTTTATGGTCATAAGACCGAAAAAAAAAATCTCGAAAAATAAAAATCTCTCAAAAAAAGGGCGAAAAAAAGTCGACATTTTTTTAATGACTTTTTTATTCGAAATGGGGGGGGGGTTCCCCCCAACCCCCCCCTTTTTTTTAGCATTTTCTTTTTAATCCCGGACCCCAAAATAAATATATAATTAAAAAAAGAGAAATTCGACTTTTTTTTTGGTCTTTTTTTTCCGACCTTATTGTTAGTCGAGATTTGTTTTTCGAGATTTTGACCGATCACCGTGCCCAGGCATTAGTTGGAGTGCTGGAGGTATAGCCAGCAGAATAGCCTACTAAATATAGTGCCAAGTAGCAGACTTGGAGATGTGCTGCAGCACCTTAGAAGAACGGGCATTGCAAATAATGCCGAACTGTTAAAGCTGTGAAAGGCTGACAGTGTGAGGCAGAGTGCAATTAGTGGCAAAGTTGAGCTGCGCAGCCAGTCGTCGTGCCGGGGGTAGCTGCTAAGTGCTAGTGCGAGGTGGGAGACTTATTTTAAAAAGAACCCGGAAGGGTGAAGGCGGAGTAGTTGTATCAGCGGTGAAATGCAGGGTACAAATTTAGAGGTAAACATGAAATTGAACAAGGAAGGTAAGCTCAGTGCGCAGATCCCAAAGTTCTCATTGAAAGTCCATAAAACAGCGTATTGATATGGCTTCAAGTCCAAATTTATTGGTCACAAAACATCCGACACGTGTTTCACCCTTTCAGGTCGTTATCAAGGCTGTACATTAATCAAAAATAATCATAAATTCATGTTTTGAAAATAAGAAACCATAGGTCAAAAATTAAATAAAACATCCCAAACATGGTAGAACACATGAAAAAAGAATAACATACCAGTATTCAGTGAATGGTTGAAGCCAGTGAGAAAGAACAATATTGATCCAAAATGAAACAAAAGGAAAATCAAAATTAGTATGAGCTGCTTAAGCATCATTGTTATCAAAAGAGAGAAAGAAAAGGAAGGTTTACACCTTTGATGATAATGGGCATGTGGGAAGTTGCAACATACCGTTGTTCCAGAGTCGTGAAGAGCAGATTAGTATGTGAAGCAAGAAGTTTGTTTCCTAAAACAATGATTGAAATAAAAATACAAGCGGTTAGCTAATTCAGTTAAAATAAATATTAATGAAAAAGGTGATTGCAGTAGATTAAGAGTAAATGTGCAATACAATAGTAATGTTTGAAAGTGAACTGACTTACCCTCCAATGGGTATGTGTCTTTCAAGTGAGTAGGAATATCTAGGAAGTAACATTGTTTGGGATAATGTAAGTTCTAGTCATATTATGATATAAATCTGTAAATATTCAGAAATCCGAGTATTGGACTATACCTGAAGCTGGTAGCTCCTGGGTGTAGTGGGGTCAAATCCCCATGACAAAGTAACAGCAACAAATGCGCATGGGAGCCGTACAGCAAACCCAGTGTAAATGCCGCCGAAAATGCGCAATGCGACTGCGCGCGTGACGTCATGCGCACGTTTTGCGGGTGACCGCACGCACCACGATTGACGTCATCGCGAGTCATCAAGTGCGGCCCGCAAGCGTTATATATCAAAAACAAAATAATATGAGGAAAAGGTATCGTGTTGATCTATTCTCGGAAGTAAGTATAGCGAGAAAATCAAAGTCGCTACAGTACATATTGCAAAGGCAACATGCATAGTATAGTTAATCTGAACTTGGTCACAGGACGTGACTGGTATAATTGACATGCTGCACTTATGTCATATTGCATAAGCAAATCATTAAATTGAGTGTAAATGATGGGACCAAAGATGAAAGAGACTACAAGGTGGTTGTGCAGATTCCCACAGCACATTATGGGGTGTGAGAAAGATCTCAAGGCCACAATTGTTTATGATAACAAAGATCAGCAAGGCGTGCAGGGGAAGCTGGGACAAATCACTAAATCTATGGGTGCACTCTCATTAATGACTCTCATTAATGACATTTGACTTGGGTTAAATATTAATGCCAAATAATATATGCTTATATGCTTATATTGCAGGTATGCAATATGACATACATGCAGCATGCCAATGAACCAGTTACGTCCGGTGCCCAAATTCAGATTAACTATACTATGCATGTTGCCTTTGCAATATGTATTGTAGCGACTTTGAATTTCTCCCTATACTTAATTACGAGAATAGATCAACACGATACCTTTTCCTCATATTATTTTGTTTTTGATATGACGCTTGTAGGCAGCACTTGATGACGTGCGATGACGTCAATCGTGGTGCATGCATGCGTGACCTCACCCGCAAAACGTGCGCGTGACTTCACGCGCGCAATCGCATTGCGCATTTTCGGCAGCATTTACACTGGGTTTGCCGTATGCTCCCATGCGGATTTGTTACTTTGTCATGGGGATTTGACTCCACTACACCCAAGAGGTACCAGCTTCAGGTATAGTCCATTACTCAGATTTTTGAATGTTTACAGAATTATATCATATAATATGAGCAGCACTTACATTATCCCAAAAATTTTTACTTCCTAGATATTCCTACTCACTTGAAAGACACATACCCATTGGAGGGTAAGTCAGTTCACTTTAAAACATTACTATTGTATTGCGCATTTACTCTTAATCTACCGCAATCACCTTTTTCAATAATAATTATTTTAACTGAATTAGCTATCTGCTTGTATACACCATTAAGGGTTATTTCAATCATTATTTTAGGAAACAAACTTCCTGCTTCACATACTAATCTGCTCTTCACGACTCTGGAACAACGGTATGTTGCAACTTCCCACATGCCCATTATCATCAAAGGTGTAAACCTTACTTTTCTTTCTCTCTTCAGCTCATACTAATTTTGATTTTCCTTTTGTTTCATTTTGGATCAATATTGTTCTTTCTCACTGGTTTCAACCATTCACTGAATACTGGTATGTTATTCTTTTTTCATGTGGTCTACCATGTTTGGGATGTTTTATTTAAATTTTGACCTATGGGGGTCGATTCATGGAAATAATGTGCGCCGAAAATTCCCGCGCAGAGTTGCCAAAACGTCCGAATCGCAGGAAAAGTGCGAAAAATGGCAGTGCAAGTGCGAAAATCGCAGGGAAACCAGCGCACAGCGATTCATTGAAGTCCGTGCGCGAGAAAAACATTGGATGTGCGCTAAAAATGTGCGCCGCACACGCCGGCGCACAGGTCATCCAACAGCGTGCGCCATGGCCACTGCGAAATCGCACATAGCGCGGCGCACATCACAAAAGTAGGTGGAACACGGGGCGTAACACTCGGAATGGGGAACAACGCGTGAAAATATGGGCGTCACGGGGGAAGTACAGGAGGCAAGTGCGCGGAACGCCCACAAGCTCGCCTACAATCCGTATTCATGGAATCGAATAGGGCAAACCAGCGCACGGTCAAAGACGCGCACAGGGCCAAACAAGTACGCCACAAGAAAGCAGGCGGTAGCGTCCCTGCGCCTGAAAAAAATGTGCACCAAAATGTGCGATAACAAAAAGCACCCATATACAGCCATGATGAATGGTCCATACAGTGGCCCTCTAGGACAAATGAGGTGCAAAGGGGTACCGACAAACACGGACACCCGCTGTGTGAAAAATAGCGTGTGCGTGTGTACCTGGGTGCGCGGGAAGTCCCACACGTGATTGGCCTGGGTACGTGTACTTCGGGGTGCGGGCCTGGGTACGTGTACTTCGGGGTGCGCGGGAAGTTCCACATGCGATTAGCCTGGGTATGTGTGTTTCGGGGTGCGCGGGAAGTTCCACACGCGATTGGCCTGGGTACGTGTACTTTGGGATGCGCGGGAAGTTCCACACGCGATTGGCCTGGGTACGTGTACTTCGGGGTGCACGGGAAGTTCCACACGCGATTGGCCTGGGTACGTGTACTTCGGGATGCGCGGGAAGTTCCACACGCGATTGGCCTGGGTACGTGTACTTCGGGGTGCGCGGGAAGTTCCACACGCGATTGGCCTGGGTACGTGTACTTCGGGATGCGCGGGAAGTTCCACACGCGATTAGCCTGGGTACGTGTACTACAGGGGGTGCGAGAAGTTCTACACGCGATTAGCCTGGGTACGTGTACTACGGGGTGCGCGGGAAGTTCCACACGCAATTAGCCTGGGTACGTGTGTTTCAGGGTGCGGGGGAAGTTCCACACGCGATTGGCCCGGGTAAGTGTGTTTCGGGGTGCGCGGGAAGTTCCACACGCGATTGGCCTGGGTATGTGTACTTTAGGGTGCGCGGGAAGTTCCATACGCGATTGGTCTGGGTACGTGTACTTCCGGATGCGCGGGAAGTTCCACACGCGATTGGCCTGGGTACGTGTATTCCGAGGTGCGCGGGAAGATTCACAGGCGATTTCAGCAGGGTACGTGTATTTAGTTGGTGCCGGGGAATGCTACACGTGATTTGGCCGTGTGGGTCCTCCCAGGTGTTCCCTCTACACCCTCCACGGCCCCTGCAGGCAGCCCACACCACAGGGGACTACCCTGCACCCCTGCTCATGTCCCACAGGCAACCCATCCACCATGGTCATGCCCCCCAGCCAACCCACATGTCACCTTGCACTACTGATCACCAACACATGTCTCCCAGCACCCCCACCCCCCAGCATCCAGGGGCAGCCTCCACCAGGCCACCAATCATGTCCCCCTGCACCCTCACCCCCCAGCAGTGCAGGGGCAGCCTCCACCAGGCCCCCACTCATGTCTCCCACCACCCCCACCCCCCAGCAGTGCAGGGGCAGCCTCCAACAGGCCCCCACTCATGTCCCCCTGCACCCCCACCCCCCAGCAGTGCAGGGGCAGCCTCCACCAGGCACCCACTCATGTCCCCCTGCACCCCCACCCCAGCCACCAGGGGCACCCTCCACCAGGCCCCCACCCATGTCTACCACCACCCCCACCCCCCAGCAGTGCAGGGGCACCCTCCACCAGGCCCCCACTCATGTCTACCACCACCACCACCCCCACCCCCCACCCACCAGGGGCACCCTCCACCAGGCCCCCACTCATGTCTACCACCACCCCCACCCCCCAGCAGTGCAGGGGCAGCCTCCACCAGGCCCCCACTTATGTCTACCACCACCCCCAGCCACCAGGGGCAGCCTCCACCAGGCCCCCACTCATGTCTCCCTGCACCCCCACCCCCCAGGGGCAGCCACCACCAGGCCCCCCACTCATGTCTCCCTGCACCCCCACCCCCCAGCCACCAGGGGCAGCCTCCACCAGGCCCCCACCCATGTCTACCACCACCCCCACCCCCAGCCACCAGGGGCAGCCTCCACCAGGCCCCCACTCATGTCTCCCTGCACCCCCACCCCCAAGCCACCAGGGGCAGCCTCCACCAGGCCCCCACTCATGTATCCCTGCACCCCCACCCCCCAGCCACCAGGGGCAGTCTCCACCAGGCCCCCACCCATGTCTCCCTGCACCCCCACCCCCCAGCCACCAGGGGCAGCCTCCACCAGGCCCCCACTCATGTCTCCCTGCACCCCTCAGCCACCAGGGGCAGGCTCCACCAGGCCCCCACCCATGTCTCCCACCCCCCAGCCACCAGGGGCAGCCTCCACCAGGCCCCCACTCATGTCTCCCATCACCCCCACCCACCAGCCACCAGGGGCAGCCTCCACCAGGCCCCCACTCATGTCTCCCTGCACCCCTCAGCCACCAGGGGCAGGCTCCACCAGGCCCCCACCCATGTCTCCCACCACCCACACCCCCCAGCAGTGCAGAGGCAGCCTCCACCAGGCCCTCATTCAGGTCTCCCTGCGCCCCCACCCCCCAGCCACCAGGGGCAGCCTCCACCAGGCCCCCACTCATGTCTACCACCACCTCCACCCCCCAGCAGTGCAGGGGCAGCCCCCACCAGGCCCCCAATCATGTCCCCCTGCGCCCCCACCCCCCAGCAGTGCAGGGGCAGCCTCCACCAGGCCCCCACTCATGTCTCCCTGCACCCCCAGCCACCAGGGGCACCCTCCACCAGGCACCCACTCATGTCCCCCTGCACCCCCACCCCCCAGCCACCAGGGGCACCCTCCACCAGGCCCCCACCCATGTCTACCACCATCCCCACCCCCCAGCAGTGCAGGGGCACCCTCCACCAGGCCCCCACTCAAGTCCCCCTGCACCCCCAGCCACCAGGGGCAGCCTCCACCAGGCCCCCAACCATGTCTACCACCACCACCACCCCCACCCCCCAGCAGTGCAGGGGCAGCCTCCACCAGGCCCCCACTCATGTCTCCCACCACCCCACCCCCCAGCCACCAGGGGCAGCCTCCACCAGGCCCCCACCCATGTCTACCACCACCCCACCTCCCAGCAGTGCAGGGGCAGCCTCCACCAGGCCCCCACCCATGTCTTCCACCACCCCCACCAGTGCAGGGGCAGCCTCCACCAGGCCCCCACTCATGTCTCCCTGCACCCCCACCCCCCAGCCACCAGGGGCAGCCTCCACCAGGCCCCCACTCATGTCTCCCTGCACCCCCACCCCCCAGCCACCAGGGGCAGCCTCCACCAGGCCCCCACTCATGTCTCCCTGCACCCCCACCCCCAGCAGTGCAGGGGCAGCCTCCACCAGGCCCCCACCCATGTCTACCACCACCCCACCTCCCAGCAGTGCAGGGGCAGCCTCCACCAGGCCCCCACCCATGTCTTCCACCACCCCCACCAGTGCAGGGGCAGCCTCCACCAGGCCCCCACTCATGTCTCCCTGCACCCCCACCCCCCAGCCACCAGGGGCAGCCTCCACCAGGCCCCCACTCATGTCTCCCTGCACCCCCACCCCCACCCGTGCAGGGGCAGCCTCCACCAGGCCCCCACTCATGTCTCCCACCAACCCCACCCCCCAGCAGTGCAGGGGCAGCCTCCACCAGGCCCCCACTCATGTCTCCCACCCCCAACCCCCAGCAGTGGAGGGGCAGCCTCCACCAGGCCCCCACTCATGTCTCCCACCACCCCCACCCCCCAGCCACCAGAGGCAGCCTCCACCAGGCCCCCACTCATGTCTCCCTGCACCCCCACCTCCCAGCCACCAGGGGCAGCCTCCACCAGGCCCCCACTCATGTCTCCCATCCCCCCCACCCCCCAGCCACGAGGGGCAGCCTCCACCAGGCCCCCACCCATGTCTCCCTGCACCCCCAGCCACCAGGGGCAGGCTCCACAGGCCCCCACCTATGTCTCCCACCACCCCAACCCCACAGCAGTGCAGGGGCAGCCTCCACCAGGCCCCCACACATGTCTCCCACCACCCCCACCCCCCAGCCACCAGGGGCAGCCTCCACCAGGCCCCCACTCATGTCTCCCTGCACCCCCACCCACCAGCCACCAGGGGCAGCCTCCACCAGGCCCCCACCCATGTCTCCCTGCGCCCCCAGCCACCAGGGGCAGGCTCCACCAGGCCCCCACCCATGTCTCCCACCACCCCCACCCCCAGCAGTCCAGGGGCAGCCTCCACCAGGCCCCCACCCATGTCTACCACCACCCCCACCCCCCAGCAGTGCAGGGGCACCCTCCACCAGGCCCCCACAATCTAGATCCCTGGCCCTTATGGTCAGCCTCCAAATGCCAAACACCAACCCGAGTATTGCATCCACCCACTTAGAAATGGCAAAAACATGATAGAACCCCAATTGCAAGTTTGGAAAGGAACACATGTCCCTCACATACACCCAATGGGTGTCAGTGAATGTCAAAACCCATATCATGATATGCATGAAACCAATGAGATGATACTACACATTGAAGTTTGAAGAAAAAATATGTATTAAACGCAACATAAATTGAATCAAAAATAAAGAAACAATAATGGAAATTTTTTAAAAAAAGACCAGCAGGTACGTGAAAAAATGCAAAACCACAAATCATAATGCAAACGAAAGGTGTCCAAAGTCACAGTCCACAAAAGTTAATCCAATGGAACATTAAAATCGAAAACCATTGCTCCATGGGGAAATCATAAAAAAAATGAAAATCCAAAAGTCAACTATGTACAGATAAACAATCCAGGGTCCATGATCCCAACCGAATAAATGAAACCTATCTAATAACACTACCTAAAAAAATAAACTATATACAAAAATGTGGGCCATTGTCCAAAAGGTCCAAAAAAATGCTAAACCAAAGGAAACCTAATACTAACTACAGAACTATTTACAAGGGCAGCGGGCGAGTCCGACGGCTCACTTCGGGATGTTCCGGGCCAGGGCATCATCGAACTCCTGCTCAATGTCCCGAAGGCGCTCCTCCTCCATGGCCCCGAGGGTCCGCAGGGCCGTCCACATGTTCCCCCCAAACTCCCTGCGGATTGCCTCGAGGCACTCGGCATGCCTCAGGGCCCTCCGCATGGAGTTCTCCGCCCTGACCATCGTGAGCCGTGCCTCTTCCGCCCGCTGCCGCTCCGCATCTATGGCGTGGCCCAACCGCTGCCACACGGAAGACACTTCCCGTCCTGGATCCTCCGGCCGATGCCTGCCCCTCCGATGTCGAAGGCCCCGAGCCATCATGGCTCCCACCACGTTGCTGCTGCGCCTCTGCCCGTGCACTGCCTCCTGCTGCCTGCACATCCTCCAGCAGGGGTGGCCACATCAACGACTGCACCCCAGCCAGCGGACGTCCGACTCCCGACTGTGGCAGGGATGCCTCCTCCACCAGCCTGGCCGCACCGTCAGAGGAAGCTCCACAGGGCACCCAGGTGACTGATGGGTTTGAAGATGGCACGGAGGATGACTGGCGCATACGGGGTTCAGTTGAGGAGGGGGGTCGTAGCAAGCCCCATCAAACGGAGGAATCCGGCCTGGGTGACCTTTCCCAGTAGGCCGACGCCGTCAACGAGCCATTCGAGATGACGTGCAGTCTCCTCATGAAAAGACTGCAGTTCACCTCGAATGGCCCGTTGATGCAACACCACACCAGTCAGGACAGGCTCAACCCGGATAGCCACGTCCGCAGGCAGAGGAAGGCCAGTTGTCGTGAGCTCATCCCCTGCCTGAAAACGGGTCTGGACCTAGGCATCCCTGCTGGTGCAAGATGATGCAGTGACAGGATCAGGGACAGGATTGCACACATGCACCTCCGCGGCGACCTGTGTTGCCTCTTGTCCCTGGTCCTGCACTGCACCACTAGCACCAGTGGAATCCCCAACTCCAGACCCCGTCTCTGTTGCTTGCACGGCCTCCTCCTCCACCAAACCCCCCACCAACCTGGATGACTCTGTGCCATCTTTCCCCGTTGGGCCCTGTGGGGTCCCAGCTGCCCCTTCTGCTGCCGAGGAGTCCAACTCCGTCCTCCGCCTCTTGGACCTCCCCCGGCAGCTGCGGCCTGGGACGCGGCACCGGACTCCTCACTCCCCGACAAGATCACAACCTGGGAGGGGAGCCGGGCCTTGCGTCTCCGGCTGGCGGTGCAATCCCCGCCGCTGTGCTCCACAGCACCTTCTCCGCCCTCTTCATCAGTTGACGCTGCAGACAGGGAGAAATGAAACACAGGCATCAGGGCACTGTACAATGGGCACATACACACATGCCAGTTGCACATGAGTGGCATTGGCAAACCTCAGACATGGCATCACAATCGGCAACACACATGTCATTTCTACATGCACACATGAGCCATACCACAGCCACATCTCAACTGCCAGCACCATCCATACACATACAACAGCATGAGCAGGCAAAGGTGAGCCAGACATCACATGCAACACAGGGAGTGCACTATACATACATGCACGCACTCCACCACACTTGCATGCATGTGTACACCTCAGCCAACTGTCGCAGTGTTCCGATGGGCATCCATGTCGCATCTGCCAATCAGGCTTCCACATCCTGCTGTCACATGCATCCATGTTGCATTACTGTTGCACCCTTGTCAAATACACACACATGCACATGTACACAGTGCTGATACATGCAGCTGAAAACAACATACATGCGTGACATCACGACCATACCTACTTACATACACATTCATCCAAACATGTGTGCCCACGCAACTGCATTTGGCATGCAAGCCTACACACACAAGCACCATCCATGTCTCACACATGACAGCCCTCGCATGTGTTAGCCGCACGGCCCTGTACACCCCCACCCATACTCGGCCCCATACAAACATATGTGCAACCGACACACTACTGGCACATCACCACAAGCACAGCTTACAATCATGATGCATGTACACTTACCGCTCGACTCCAGACGGGTCTGCCTCTCAAGGACCTGGACGTGGAGCGCTGGGGATATGCGTTCCAGGACCCTCATCTGATCTTCCGACAAGTGGCCCCGGGGCCCCTTAGCATCCGCTGCCTTCAAGAGGCGCCGGGCCTTGTTCAGGGTCCTGGACCTGAAGTCCTCCCAGCGCTTCTTGACATGTTGGAAGTCGCGGACTGCCACCCCCTGCGCGTTGATGGCAGTCACGATGTCGGTCCAGATCCGAGTCCGTCCTTCCTTGTCGGCGCGCACCCTTCCGTAGAGGGCTTCATACTGCCCCAGGACCTGCTCCACCAGGACACCAACTTCCCTGGCACTGAAGCTGGTGCCCCTCTGCCTCTCTGGCCGGGGGTTGTCAGTGGTGCCAGATGTTGCAGTGCCCGACATGACAACCCCAGAGGCAGGAGTGGGTGGGCAACTGGGTGCTGGAGCTGGGCTGTGGAGCGATGGAATCCCAGTCGGGAGTCTTCGGTTCCAGCAGGGGTGGTCACAGCAACAGCACCCCTGGCTGATGTGCAGGCAGCAAATGGCAGGGCACGTGGGCAGCAGGCAGTCAGGCAGCAGCAGATGGCAGGTGGGAGCGTGCTCGGGGGTCTCGGGGGCAGTAATTCGGCCTTGTGGGCAGGAGCGCGGTCTTCCGTGTGCTTGCGCGTGGCCAGCTTGATACGGAGTGATTTTGCACGTGAAAATCCTGCACGTCTGCGTGTAAATCGAGGAAAGGCCCTTAGCGCGTATGCACGTCAGCACGCATATGCGATTTCATTGGACCAAAGGCCCTTAGCGCGTGAGCGCGTCTGTGACGTGACGCACGCGGGTGTTTCCCTCATAACACGTGATGACAGAGCACACGTGGATTTCCACCAATCACGTGTGAAGCTTCCCGCGCACCCCGAAACACACGTACCCAGGCCAATCGCGTGTACGCTCACTTCCCTCCGATTACACGCGATGACACTCGGACGTGCAGTTTTACCACGTGTGCTCTGCCATCACGTGTAATGAGGGAAACACCCGCGCGCGCCACGTCACAGACGTGCTTACGCGGCGTGGGGGCGGCGGAAGACATGGGTGGGGGCCTGGTGGAGGCTGCCCCTGGTGGCTGGGGGTGGGGGTGCAGGGAGACATGAGTGGGGGCCTGGTGGAGGCTGCCCCTGGTGGCTGTGGGTGGTGGGAGACATGAGTGGGGGCCTGGTGGAGGCTGCCCCTGCACTGCTGGGTGTGGGGGTGATGGGAGATATGAGTGGGGGCCTGGTGGAGGCTGCCTCTGGCGGCTGGGGGGCGGGGGTGATGGGAGACATGGGTGGGGGCCTGGTGGAGGCTGCCCCTGGTGGCTGGGGGGTGGGGGGCGCAGGGAGACATGAGTTGGACATGAGTGGGGGCATGGTGGAGGCTGCCCCTGGTGGCTGGGGGTGGGGGTGATGGGAGACATGAGTGGGGGCCTGGTGGAGGCTGCCTCTGGTGGCTGGGGGTGCAGGGGGACATGCGAGACATGGGTGGGGGCCTGGTGGGGGCTGCCCCTGGTGGCTGGGGGTGCATGGCGACATGCGTTGGTGGGCAGTAGTGCAAGGTGACATGTGGGTTGGCTGGGGGGCATGGCCATGGTGGATGGGGTGCCTGCAGGACATGTGCAGGGTAGGCCCCTGTGGTGTGGGCCACCTGCAGGGGCCGTGGAGGGTGTAGAGGGAACACCTGGGAGGACCCACACGGGCAATTCACGTGTGGTGCTCCCCGCGCACCCCTGTAATACACGTACCCTGATGGAATCGCGTGTTATACTTCCCGCGCACCCCTGAAATACACGTACCCTGCTGATTTTGCGTGTGATACTTCCCGCGCACCCCTGAAATACACGTACCCTGCTGCTTTTGCGTGTGATACTTCCTGTGCACCCCTGGAATACACGTACCCTGCTGTTTTTGCGTGTGATACTTCCTGCGCACCCCTGGAATACACGTACCCTGCTGCTTTTGTGTGTGTTACTTCCCACGCACCCCTGATGCGTTTGCTGTTTGCCAACCCTGTGAACTGGTCCAGGGTTAGCGCAGCCCTTTGCGATTATTTGGGGATTTTGACGGCTTTTCCTTGCGCGAGGGCGTTCTTGGGGGCGTAACTGGCGCTGCTGCAGGGTCGCTGCGCCACGGCTGGTTTTGGATGCGAAAATCCATGAATACGCTGTGCGCGGAAATCGATTTTAGCGCACTCGGCTGGTGCAGACATTCGCACGGGCACGCTGTGCGCCAGCCGCGTGCGCCACTTTTGTGCGAATTTCTATAAATTACCCTGATGGTTTCTTATTTTCAAAACATGAATATATGATTATTTTTGATTAATGTACAGCATTGATAACGACCTGAAAGGTCGAAACACGTGTCGGCTGTTTTGTGACCAATAAATTGGGACTTGAAGCCACATCAATACGCTGTTTTAAGGACTTTCAATGAGAACTTAGGGATCTGCGCACTGAGCTTACCTTCCTTGTTCAATTTCATGTTTACCTGTACTGGTGTTCACTAGGGGGCGCCAGTGGAAGGGTGCCTTTGCGGCCATATTATCTCCCTACATTTGTGGTATCAGCTAGCACACTGTCTATTTACGACGACCCCCAGATTTTCCTATTTTTTAGAAATTTAGAAGACTTGCAAAGCAGTCTGGCTGCTGCTTTGCGGGCACGATAGAGCCGAAATGTGAAGGAAAGGGAGGGTACAAACACATTCTTACCTCTTCGTTGGAGTGCTGTCTACTGAAGGGAACAGTGTCTCGTCTCTGCACGTGCGCAGAAGGGCTGGTGTTAGAGTTCTGTGAACAAGCTTTATTGAGACGTCTGAACCAAGCACATAGATAAAGCTGTATCAGGGGTTATGGTCAAGGCTAATGCACAAAGGGGATAATGTAAATGGACACGGGGTCCTGGGTACTATCAATAGCAAGGTAATGGAATACATATAATTTTTAAATGGCACTATAGTTCACATGAGATGTGGTCTGAGTACATAGTGAAACGGAACATTGTATGGTAGCAATTACAGGAGTATGTTGGACACACGTGGCAGTGGGCAATCTAATGTAATTATGGCAGAAAAAGCATGTACTGCCGACTAGGTGTGAGGCAAGGTGTAGTCTGAGACTGGGAGGGTAACAATAATGAGCCCGAGAGCAAGTGTAGGTTACAAAAAATTGAAGCACATGATGTCTAATTAGAGAGTAGTAAAATACATAAGGTGCTTAACTGTGCAACATGGAGGAAAGCATCAATTAGGAGACCAATACAGTAGTTGCTACGAGTCATAAATAAAAAGGGTTGCTTAGTGTTTTGAACAGAGTTGTGCGGGTACATGAGAAAAACACTACATACCAATCTTGCAAGCATCATGAAATTGAGGTACTTTGTAATGCAATTTAGATAAAAGCCCAAATTTGAAAGCCGATACAGAAATGACTTTGAGGCATGCATTCACATGGGTTGCTTAGTGTATGTAACATTTCTGACATTTTTTAACAAATTTAAACAACGATATTGGGCACAAGAGGAAAACAGTTGTACAGGCAGTGTGCAGTGGCGAAACCAAACTACATACAAAAACACAGTAGAAGGTGGCTGCTCGGAAGAGCAGTTGTTTTTAGGCGCAAGGCTTGATATATATGAAATGATGCATGTTTAATGAAGAAGTTAAGAGCACCAGTAGGCTATTCTGCTTGCTAACCTCCAGCACTCCTACTAAATTAATGTGCAGGTCTGCCCTTGTGCACACCTCTAAGTCTGCTTCTTGACACTGTATTTAGCAGGCTAATCTGCTTGCTATCCTCCAGCACTCCTACTAATGCCTAGGCACCCTTCTACTAAAATCCTTTCTTAAATCATTTGCGGGTCTGCCCTTGTGCATCAATATTGGCCGCACCTGTTCAGGTTTATTGGATACCCTGTCAACATGCTGCCTCCTATCTAGACGGTCCTCTGTCCAAGATGCCATTTATTTCTGCCTGGTAGGCTTTTGAAGTCTTCCCAGTTCATATTCTTTTCCTTCACTTTAAGTCCTCCTAACGGCTAATACTCAGCCTCATTTTTCTACCAAGATACTAGCCTCTGCCAGATCTATCAGACATTTTTGCCTGACATAAGGACAGCTACGGGTATCCTTAACCCATTCTCTTCAAGACGCAATCTAAACGCCTAGGTAGGTCACATGCTACAGTTTTTTGTCCTCTCTCCTTAACAAACACTCAATTTTTAAACCTCTCTCAGGTGAACCAAGCCCTCTCAACAGTTGTCTACCCCAAACCATTAAGTGTCCTGATGACAGTTCTGCACCTTCTGTTGTGTTCCACGTCCATTCAAACTAGAAACACCTATTATGTGTGTCGACAATAAGTAAGTACTGCTATTTGTACAGTAGTAAATGAAATTGCACTCCTTTGTCATTTATCCAGAAATGTTTTCTTTGGTTCATTCTGAATCCTATACCCTGTTAGTTACATAGGCACTTACCTATATTATTTTAGAAAACATTTTCTAGTTAACAATTCAACTTTGTTAATAAGGGGCTATATTCCCTTTCTGTGATCTCTGTGCTAGCATATGACAATCTAGCGTTACTGTAGTTTTAGTGCACCTCCCATGCCTCTATGAAAGGGGTAGCCGTTGACTCTATACTGTATATTGAAGGTATAGAGAGTATGCCATTACCCCATTCTGTGTCTGCCTCGCTTATGGTCACGATGGGTCCAATGTTTGACCAACATGCAGTTCTCCCTTGAATTTGTTTGGATTAGATTTATTGTGAAAGCCAAGTTGCTTTATTTACCGTGGTGTATACCTTGATATCCAGGTGCTGGCAGTTTTGCAAGAAATGTCCCATTCAAACCCGGGAGACTGGATGGACCCTCTCTTTTCACGACAGGGAGTGATGGACCGAGTCCCAACCAATTTCTGGGCAAACTATACAAATGATGCTGGTTACATGGTAAATGCCGAGCCAGTCAATCCTTCCAAACCCCTGTGGGGTCGGATCCCTAACAACCTCAACCTAGGCAGGCCCACCATCTAAGGAACAAGTACATGTTTTGTACGTAAAGCAACTTTATTGGACAATCATCTGGGGAGCCAAACTAACCCAAGTCTCAATGAACCACATCAGTTGATGCATTTTATACATTTTTGCAACAGTTAAAACATTCCCAGATACTTTATTCCAATCCACCCCTCACATGTGATTGGACAAAACCTCTTCAAAGAAATCCCACCTGTTTCCAATTTCTTCACTCTCATTGGTAGCCGTTATCTTAACTGGCATCTTCGGCTCATGTGTAGAACAAACCTCCTCTTAGGATTCATCCGTCGTAGGCCGTGACATGAGCTAATAAAACATTCACCTACAAACATAATTCATTACTAATAACAACTGGCCTAAGCCCTTTTAACCTTAACTCTTAATTGCACATGGTTCATATGAATAATTTAAGCGATATGAAGTATGCTGAGTAAATGAGTTCTTCTTTAAACTAGCAATGACTATCTAACCGCCACGGTTCCCCGTCTTCATTGGAACATTCTAATTTAAATAACTGCCATTTCATCGCACATGGCACATCTTGAGAATACAATTGAGACTCCTGGGTTTCAATTACTTTAGCCTCGAGCATTTACTCATTGCATGTTTTACTGCTGGTCAGAAACAAATAGCGAAAACCCTCTGTCAAGCTCCCATGCGTTCAGGATATTATATCTGCTATTTGCAATACTTATCAGATTATAAAACCTATGGCCGGCTCCATCAGCTGAGTTGACCACCGCTAAGGTCTTAGTTACTTATTCACCCAGCCTCCGGCCTTTGAAACTCTGCAGAACCAGGGAGTGCGCTGAGTGTTTTGTGTTTTGGAGAAGGACTGCCGTTTCACCCAGAGTAGTTCCCATTTGGAGTCTTTTGCTCGCTGTCTATTGCTGGAGGAGCGGTTTCCCTGCTGCAACAAACATACATAAGCTTCACTCCACGTGGAGTGAGCTAAGTATTTTGTGTTTGGCGTTTGAAGTTTGATGCTTGAGCCTGCCCCGCTGGGGAACTTCTTCTGGAAATATTTTGGCGGTAAACTTCCCTTTCAAACGAACGCTGCTGTTTAATTTCTGTTTTCGGCTTATCCAGCTAAACAATAAAGGGCAGGGCAACAGGGCCACTTGCAGCACATGCTGTAAAGTGTGCTGCTGTGGTCTGAACTGGGATCGGCATTAAACTGATGGGCACACGTAGCAACCCAGCAGCAGCATCGGAAAGTGCTGTGACAAATTCTGTGACCATTGTGAACTCTATTGCTCCAACCAATAAATCCTCCTGCTTATCGCATAATCAAAGCATCATTTATGAGGACGGAAATTCTGGCGCTGACCTTATTGGTCGAAAATCAGGTGGCACTGTCATTGACATAGACGAGGGGGCTGGGTTGATTGCAAATAACCTGAGTACTACATCTGTCGGGGACAGCGTAAACTCTTCCTCAAGATGTGTCCCGAAGTCATGTCCACGGAAGACATTTTGTTTCGCCAAAATGACCAGGATGTTTCCCATGAAGTCTCCTTCCCATATAACTGACTTTTGCTCCGCCTGAAAGGAAGTTTCTGTGTGTTCTCTAATGTGTCTCTCTACTCAAGAGCGACAGGCTACAGCACTGGGCAATGTAAGTTTACTGTGTGCTGAAGTGCTTTTGGATACACTGATTCTATTTATTTCTTCGCACGCCAGTGACACAAGTACTCTGCCTCAATGTTTGGTGTTTTGGAGAACCTTTTGTCACAACTTCTCCTTCGATCCAACGATATTTTGAATAATTTAAAATAGCAAGACAGTGTGATTTGCAGGCACACTGGTTCCCTTATTAAACTTGAGACCACTTTATTGAAACACTCTAGCTGCCTCGAGAAAATAGAGACCAGCATTGAGTCTCTTTCATTGATGAGCAAGCCGCTGACGTGTTCTAATAGTCCCCAAGAGAGTTGTTGCCCTTCCACCATCTAATGGGGTGCTCCCTTCTGTCATGTGGCCTGTTGCCTGGTATTCACATAAAAAGTGAAAAGTAATTTGCCAGGCAAAAAAGTATGGCGACCGTAAACGCTTAAGCAAAACGTCAGGAGTTATCCCCAATCCTCACACTATTGAGGGTCCAAACTTGGGGGCAGCTCCATTTGTCTTTAGAGCCAATTGATCCTCGGATGTGGGGATTCCTCCTGGTTCACATACCACAAAGGGACATGATCTGATTTTCACAGGAGGGTACGAGGAGGGTGGGAGTGCTATTTTGACTAATTGTGCTTTGCAAACATCCTTTTCCATGGAAACTATGAGTGACACATTGACTTCTAAAAATGTTACCCCGATGTGTATTGAAACTGAGGTGAGCCGTCAGGGAGCTGTATCTGTCACTGAGGCATGGTCTACTGTGAATTTCCCTGAAGTGGGTACAAAGAAGGGTGGGGCTCACCAGAAAAATCAAAAACAAGGGGTAACGGGTTCCAAATGCCAATGGAAATCGGTTCCTATCTCAACTTGAAACAACTTTTTACTACTCCTGCTGTGCCGCCCCCACCTTCAAGCCAAAGGCGCCTATCTCAGTGTTATCGGGCAAAACGGTAACAACGTGAACGTCTAAACCAACTTACCCCTAATAACTAAAAGTACACAATTGATCGTTACTGATTACGAAATTGATAACACTGAGAGGGCTCTACAAATTAGAGGACTTTTTCGTAAGGACAGATATGATTATTTGAATCATTCTCAGATAATGGAATTCTTTTTTTCTCTTTCCTTTACGGATCATTGGGAGTAGTGATATTATAATTGTATACCAGTGTGAAACGGAGGAGCTTGTAACATCTTTGGTTAACTTTTTTACTGAGGCAATGATTGTCGCTGAACAAAGAAATTATTTGCATCAATGTTTACGATCCTCCTTATGCTGGATTGCATGCTAAGGTTTTGAAAGAACTGGAGTGTCTACTTGGCACAGTGATATATGTTCCTCCGAAATTGTGTTGTGCAGAGAACTCAACTCCAGGATTGCTCGAAATCGAAATGTTGATGCTGTAACTAGTATTATTTGTTCCTCAGGTGCAGTTTGAGTCCAGGTTGGATTGCTCTTGTCCTTGTGGTATTATCTGGGCAACATTGCTCTATTCCAAGGGGTTTGCTATGATAAATGGAGCATGTCCCTCTGATTGTCCTCCTCAGTTCAGCAGGACATCCGCCAACAGTTCCAGCATAATTGACTTCGTGTTTGCAGTGAATGCTCCCACATTCATTATTGACATGTATGTTCATCATTGGACAGAAAGCGATCACTATTCCATTGTTGTAAGTCTTGATGTTTTGTTTTTGTTTGGCCACATGGAGGGACCTTGAACCTACGTCCCCCTAGACACTAACAAAACAAGTAATTGACTCAGATAGGCAAGAGATCACATTTAAACCAATAGTTATAGAAAAGAAAAATTGCTTGTTATAGGCCCTTTATTCAAACCTTATAAACACACACACAACATAAATAATCAATTATATAAGGACATAGAAAAATGCATCACCGTTATTCTGGTTGGAGAAAACCCCTTCATCTCGGCCACCACAACACTGGTTAGTCCCAGAGCAGCTACGCAGAGAGATCACTCGTACTAACGGGGTCTGGAGTGGAGTGTCCTCCATCTCAGCGAGACTGCATCACCCGGGGTCCAGTTCAATCTGATCTTTCCAAAGAGGAATACCTCTTCTCTTATGGGGAGAGTCCCCGCCCCTCTAGGTTACCAGACTGCCCTTGGCCGAAGAGCAGACAATAAGCATGAGGGGCCAAGAGTGGAAAATTCCAGTTGGAAGTGGAAAAACCCAGCTTCTCTTCCTGACCTTCTTTCCCAGTATGCCTTATCACTGCACCTGCAGACTGCTCCGACTCCTTTTCTGGCTCGTCCTTCAGCAGACAATACAACAATTATTCTGCACAGTTAGTTCAGTTGACATCATTATGTGACCTTGCCTCCGCTGCAGAAAAGCAGGTTTACTTACTGAGCCCAGGGAAACGTAGGCTTTCATTCCGTTCATGGAAGTGAATGTCCAAAATGGCTGCGCATCGGCGCCATTTTGTTTTAGCACATTTTTCGCACACGCACTACACTCCACCCCTTGTACATTCAACTACCATAACTGAATGGGCGAAAAGATGGTTCGCAAAACCTACGGAACATCCTCCACAAATTTGGGAAACACGAAATACAACAACAAATTAAAATGACCAAAACCCCAAAAATCCAAACAAAAACAGAACGCAAGGCCTCAGGAATCCACGCAAACAACTGATCCCACCAATCCCTGTTAAGCTCTTGGGTAACTCTGGCAACAAGATCTTTCAACCCACTAATGTGTTTTTCAATGGAACGGGCATGGTCCGCCAAGTTAAAACAACATATCCCTTCTACGGCATTACAACCTAAATTATGCTTCAAAAACAAATAATCGATAGCACCCCTAGTATACAAAATAGTCTTTCTAAAATGTCTATTATCTAACAATCACTCTGCCAAAGCTTGCAAAGTCTCATTAAGGCCTTTCACTACCAAGCACGCTTGCTTAATCATGGTTTTATATCTCCCGGCTGCCAGACCCCAAATCCCTATAATCAAAATCGCTAGTGCCAAAACTTCAGCTTCAGATAATAAATGCACATCAGAATTACAATCGGGTGACAGGGCGGTATAATGAACAGAACGCATTGCCTGCTGAACAGCAGGCTGAAAAGGAAACATCACTAAACCAAGACGAGTTAAAGCTCAGGGGCCACCCGAAATGTTAGCAGGAATATATGAATAGGTATAATTCCCACATGAAAACGGTATCCCTACATATTATCCCCACCAAAAATATCGCCGTACATATGGTCGTTTGTCTTACCATAGGCAATATTTTTTGGGTGGATAATTTGTGGGAGCTGGGGTTGCGGGGTGTCCCCTGCACATTTAAAAATAATGCACGGTTGCGAGGGTGTCCCCTGCAGGGTCCATGGCTCAATATTGCCGCAAAAATATGGTAATATTTTTGTATCATGATATTATTCCGGGGATATTAACACATGGAACCCATGAAAATAACCAACCCATAGGGAGTTTCACATGGTACAGGTGACTGGCAGTCAGAACAGTGAAATGACACACCATGCTTTTGGAAACCTCAACACAAACACTTAGAGGTCGCGTGCATAAGCGCTGCTGAAAACCATTTCGTCGCTCGTCATTGTTCAAATCCACCTGTTGACATTCACTGATATAATTCGGATCACAGGTCATTTGATAATAAACATCAGCAGGAGTGATATTGTAAGTGATGTGAGTCATGTTCTTCCATTTGCGGTCTGTCAGAATATCCATGTTGCACAAAAGACATAGAAACTGCAGAAGGGGGCGCGGCCTCACGCTTGCACCCTCCTTGTTTCCTCAGAACACCACGATATGCTGCCATGGACGCATCATCCGGCGCAAAGGTGGTGACAGATGTCAGTCCTCATCCAGACTCCCGATTCCATCTGTAGAATGGAGACATTTGCCACCTCTTCTCGCATGTCCCCGGACCCTCCCGAAGACAGTTCACTCCTCTCCACACAAGCAACCAGCATGCTCAGGATCTAAAAAATCTGAATTCAAAAACAAGATATTAGTGGAGTACATCACTCTTGTAAACATTTCCACTGTCCAGGTTCCATCAAAAGAACCACCTGATCCTCTCCTGATGTTGTTACATCTGCCAGGACGGGTGGACCATTATACTTTTCCACCCACACTTTGGCACCCGGAACCATTGCATCTGATGAGCCAAACACTTTCAGCCAAACACTTTATCCCCACAAGTTATTACCGTGGGTGGCTCTCCTTTCTTTACCATAGAACATTTCACTGGTACCATTATCAGCTGTGCCACCCTATCCCCCTTATGGATGGCCACATATTTTCTCCACCATTCATGAGGATTACCTTATTTCACCTTGATAGTTTGCATCCACAATCCCTCCCAATACCTGAATACCACTCAGAGCCAAGCCAGATCTGGGGGTAATTAATCCCATGTGGTCGGGTGGAATTTGCACCCCAATCCTTGTTTCAATCACTGTAATGCCCCTGGGTTCAAGTCAGGTTTCTTTCCTTGCATGCAGATCCACCCCAGCAGATTCAGTTTTGGCCTGGTAAGGAGCCAATGCCCCAGGGGACATTTCCCAATACAAAAGGGTTTCCATAGCTCGGTTAGGTTTACATTGCAAGGCTGGCATTAACATGCGCATCAATGGAATCTCACCATTCGCAGTGGGACGGTTATTAAGTATCTGAACCGCTTCTAGCACACGTTCTCGCCGCCCCTTCAGGGTGCCCTCACCAGTTTTACGCAACTGTTCTTTCAACAATCCATTCATTCTCTCAATCAGCCCAGAAGCCTCAGGGTGATATGGGACATGAAAGATCGATTTGATACCTTTTTCCTGATAATAGTCCATAACCAACCTCCCCTTAAAGTGTGACCCATTGTCACTTTGAATCTGTAGGGGAATTACATAACAGACTGGCACTTGATCCAACAATTTAATTGTGTTCAGTTGGGTGGCTCTTTTGCATGACAATACCATCAGATAGCCAGAGTATGTATCCACAATAGTACATGCATATTGACATCCTCGACTAATGGGTAGTGGACTGATAAAATCGATCTGCCAAATCTGTCCGGGCAATTTTCTCCATTTCAATGTGCCGTGAATTATGAGGAATCAATCTTTGCTTCTGATGTTGACACACTGAACATTATAAAACAACTGTTTTCACAATTTCTTATGGAAGGCTAATTCCCCTGTCTTGCGCCTACCTGATAGCTTTTTCTCTGAGATTCCCACTCTTCTGGTGGGCCCATTTAGCAATCCCCTCCAAATCATCTTCCTAAGGCCCTCATATCCATGACTGAAATCTTGGCATGTTCAACTGCAACAGAATTGAACCATCTTTCTAATGAATCTGTTGCACAACGTGCGTCCACATGATACACAGTAACTGCAGTATGCATTAGCATTTCAGAAATGTCTTGCCAGAATTCCTTTCCCCATACTACTTTGGCATGAATTTTCCATCCATTCTTTTGCCTGGTAGGCAGCCACACAACCAACCCGTTTGCAACAGGCCCTGAGTGCGTATAAATATGACAACACCCAGCCGTTCCTGGTTTCAAAGCCTGATACACTGCATATCATTCCACGAATTGGCCACTCTTCTCTTTTCCAGAAGTGGTTAACACCTTTTTCAATTTAGGATTATATGCGACAGCTTTCCAGTGTTCCTCAGTTCCCACATGTTTAGCTGAACCATCAGTAAACCAAGCATGTTCAACTTGATAACGAGTTAATTCTCCATAGGGGATTCCGCATTTAACGGGGAATTCACAGATTTCCCTCCCCTCCTCTGGATCCAGATCTGTTAACGGAACCGCTGCCACTTGCTCGTGTAATTTTGCCACTCCACCCTTTCCGGTCTTGGCATGATCTTGAATGTACCATTTCCATTTGATGATACTGGCTTCTTGTGCATGCCCTATTTGATGTGTCTTAGGGGAGCTCAGTACCCATTGCATAATAGGTATTTCTGGTTGGATCAATACATCATGACCCACCGTATTTGGTTCTGTATCGACGATTGCCCAATAACATTCTAATATTTGCTTCTCAAAGGGAGTGTATCTGTCCCCAGCATCAGGCAACTTCCGACTCCAAAATCCTAAAGGCACTTGCTTCCTGTCCTGTTTTTGCCACAAACTCCAGTTCGCATAGGTATCCTGTACGGATACATTTAGCTCCACCTCCCCGTCCCTCAACAGCCATAAATCAAGCACTTTCTGTATGGTGTCTTTGTCTAGATGGAATGTCCTATCTTGCTCTCACCCCATTCGAAATAAAATTTCTTGCGTGTCACTCTATAGAGGGGTGCCAGAATCTTCCCCAAATGTGGTATATGTTTGTCTCCGGAATCCAAACAACCCGATAAATTGTTGAGCCTGTTTTTCTTAGTCCTCGGAGTGGTATACTCCAGGATCTTTTGCTTAGCTTTTGGCACCATTTCACAATGGCCATTATGCCACTCGATCCCCAGAAAAATCACGGTCCTGCCCCTTCCTTTCGTAGTCCTTCCATGATAAGATCTAGGTGCACTTGCACGCTATCCTCATCTTTTCCCTGTATCAAAATGTCGTCAATGTAATGTACAATTTGCACATCTGGTTTACACAGAATTTTATCCAAATGCTCTGCCACCAGCCGGTAGCGGATTGTCGGGCTATGCATATATCCCATTGGCAGGCGTTTGAACGTGTACTGCCTTGCATTCCAGAAAAATGCAAACTACTCCTGATCTTCATCGGCAATTGTTACGGTGAAGAAGGCATTAGCCAAGTCTAACACTGCATACCAGGTTCCCTGAAACTTTTGTCAATTTTCAATCAGTCACTGCATCAGGGACTGCAGGTATTAACGGAGGAGTTTATTTATTGAACTCAAGATAATCTACAGTCATCCGTTAACTTCCGTCTGTTTTTTTAACAGGCCAGACCGGATTATTCCAAGCTGTGGTTACAGGGCGCAATACACCGGCTTCTACACGCCCTTTTATAGTGTCCAAAATCTCCTTTTGCCTAAATCTCCCCCCCCCCCCCCCAAGGAATACGATATGGTTTCATGGATACTCTTTTTGTGGCTAATGCAACCTGGACCGGGGACATCTTCAACTTTCCGACAATCACAGGGGTACAGGTTAAAGCACTCACCCCAAATTGATAGTCTCCCTTCCAATCCGAGGGTTAAGCCCTCTAAAATGTCAAAACCAATAATATATTCAGAGATGGGAACAACTAGCACCTGATAAGTGTCCTTTTTCAAACTTCCGTTTAGTTTAAACTGCAGGGGTCCTGTTCTCCCCCCCAGACCTGTAATCGTAAAATGTCATCCCTTAAACATGGAAGGATTCCCATGTATTAATGAGGCCTCCGCCCTGGTATCAATTAAGGCGTGGACCGCCTGCATATTTCCGGATTGCCAAAATAGTTTTACCTTAACTTGAGGCAGTCTGTCTACCTTAATTTGGCCAGTTATTACTGAAGTTTGACCACCATCCTATTTGTAGTGGAGTGCATGTGTTTAGATTCCATTTCCACCATCGCACTCATCATTTTCCTCAAATCCGCATAAGTTGGCTGGTGTGCCTGGGGACATACCCAGGGACTCATCATCCCTTTCCTCAAGAGGGGTTGCGGAAGGAACCTCACCCCGCTTGGGCTTATGTACCTCATGAGGCTTCACCTGTTTAACGCTCTTTCCCATCTAGTCCTCGCTTTTTAGACAACTGATACATTTCCCATCTCTCAGCCCCATCAGTGTCTTCCCTCAGCACTCCATCTTTTAGCAGTGTCAAAAACATATCCTTTCTGGATATGTGAGAATCTCGGCTGTCAAATCTCTTCTCGGGGGTGCGTCTTTCACTTTGCTCCTTCCTTTCCCGCTCTCGAGGTCGTTCTTCTGCTTTCTTCCATTCCCCTAAATCTGCCAATTTCCTGATAGCATCCACCATTTCATCGGTCATTCGACCAGCCATTCCCTCTAACAGGGTCATCATTACATTTTTATACGCCGGCAGGGCTGTTCGAATGATAGCATTTCTGGCTGACACAGATAATGCTACAATCCCCATATGTTGAGGAGAATCTAAATGGATCGCCTCTTTCATGGCGTATTCCCTTACTCTCTGTATGGCTTCTCTCAATGTGTACCACTTCTTGTCCTCGGTCGACCAATCTGAGGCGATAGGATATTTACGATACACCCTTGGGCCGCCAGTTGTAATAAAGACATTTGCACCTCTCCCCCATCGTATTGACGAGGAGGACCTACACGTACTATTTCTTGCACATGTGTTTCCTGCGTCACTGGTAGAAACCTGGCGCCGTCCATTCCGTAGCGTCTACCCAAGGACCCGCCGCCCCTCCATCAAATACCCTGACCATCCAGGTTAATAAGGATTCGCCAGCCCTTTGCTTTAATCGGCAAATTATTTCCCCAAACGGTTGCTGAGAACAATCCTCGAGCATTGTCAAATCCAACATCCCTCCTCTGGGATTATTTGGATTAGGACCTGCTCGTCTATGTATCGCGGGTTTAGCAGTTAACGCCTTAAGGCCGGATTCCGACCTGGGCAAGACTTCTGGCTCAGACTCACTTTCTGTACTAGTACTGTCAAATACATCCCCATCCCACTGGTTTGTGGGTCCCAATCAACCTCTGTGGAAGCAGTCACAGTTGCCACTTTACGAGAATTCACTCTCCCTCTCCTCTTTCGATATTTGTAACGAGCCACCCTCACAGCCGCTCGCTTGGCTACTGCCTGATATTTGTCCACCTTATCATGATACAACTTCATTTGGAGCTGCTGCATTAACACTATCTGTTTTTCAGCGGCCAGCTCCTTTTCCAATCTCAGGACACTCGCCTGTAACTCCAGGTTCTGTTGGTGCACCTTTCGAAAGGCATGCAACAGAATCTAGCCTCTGCTACCTAGAGCCGAACACTCTTTGCCTTTCTCCACAGGCACTTGTTGCAGGCAGCCCACTACTTCAGCCGCGTCTCCTATACTTGTTTCCCATGTCTCGCTCAAACCTGCATCACAAGCCCACGTCTGTGCGACTTTGTTATATGGCTCCTTAGTCCACCCTGGAATAGTCGCTTCAGGACAGTCTCCACCTCCGGAGATTCCTTTTTTCCCTAAAGAGCGAACTCATGATATCCAATTAATAATTCACGTCCCTATCGTCAGTACCCCACAATACACATTTCACTATACAAATGATTGCCTCTCAGAGTCCAAGACTTTACAGTTCTCTAATCAGCAGGGCTCTTTGACAACAATAGCAGCACAAAGACCCTGCCCACAGCGCCAAAATGTTTTGCTTTTGCTTGGCCACGTGGATGGACCTTGAAATTATGTCCCCTGAGAACCTAACAAAACTAGTTATTCTACTCGGATAGGCAAGAAATCACACTTAAGCCAATAGTTATAGAAAAGTAAAATGGCTCGTTATAGGCCCTTTATTAAAATCTTATAAACACACACACAACATATATAGTCAGTCATATATGGACATAGAAAAAATGCATCACCGTTATACTGGTTGCAGAAGACACCTTCATTTCGGCCACCACAACACTGCTTAGTCCCTGAGCAGATAGGCAAAGAGATCACTCGTACTAATGGGGTCTGGAGCGGAGCGTCCTCCCTCTCAGCGAGACTGCATCACTCAGGGTCCAGTTCAATATGATCTTTCCTAAGAGTAATACCTCTTCTCTTATGGGGAGTGTCCCCGTCCCTCTAGGTTACCAGACTGCCCTTGGCCAAAGAGCAGACAATAAGCATGACTGCCCAAGAGTGCAAAATTCCAGTTGGAAGTGAAACCCAGCTTCTCTTCCTGGCCGCCTTTCCCAGTACACCTTATCACTGCACCTGCAGACTGCTCTGACTCCCTTTCTGGCTTGTCAGACAATACAACAACTATTCTCCACAGTTAGTTCAGCTGACATCATTACGTGACATTGCCTACGGTGCAGAAATGCAGGTTTACTTACTGAGCCCACGAAAACGTAGGGTTTCATTGCGATCATGGAAGTGAATATCCAAAATGGCCGCGCATCAGGAGCATTTTGTTTTGGCTCAGTTTTCGCACATGCACTACACTTGATATTGATGGGTCTGTTTCAGAAATTCATACTTCTGGAATGCTCATGATCTATAGCGCTCTAAATAGAGTTGTATGGACATCCACTAAGATTGAGGCTGCAGTGGTTATTGCTCGTAAGGTCTTTCGAGATCCTGTATCTCAATGGCCTAGTAATGAGCTTGATTCTAACCTACTACTAGCAGCCTCTACCTTGGCAAGATAAGAACAGTGTGTTGCATTGATCAGAAAGAGTATTTTTCAAAAAACTGTGGGGAACAACAGGAGGGCAGTGGGGCTAAATCGTAAACGCTGATATGGTTTTGATAAAGAGATCAGGGATAAAAAGAGAATGAATCAAAGAAAACTACGTGCCCTGGCACTTTCTGTCTCTGATCCCACATTGTATTCAACTGGTCGGAAGGTAATCGGGTCCAATTATACCAAATGGTTGAGATTACATCGCTATCTGGGTAAGTGCCAACTATGGAGAGACCTGGTTTTAACTAACTATTGATTCACATAAATTCTGAAAAAATATTAACGTAAATAATCAGACTTATCTTGATATCACCAGGGTCTCTGAGCAAGAGTGGATTGAGTACATATCCTCCACTCTTGGAGGTCACTTGCCAGGGCAAATTGGCACTCCTAATTTTCTCGGTGCCTGGAAGTATACCAAAAGTAAGGAAGACATTGCAAAGCTAATTAATAATAGCAAATCTTCTCGGGCTTCTGGCCCTGTCCGTTTATGTAATCTGATAATAGATGAGGATGTCCCACTATGGCCAGCTGTTCTCCACCAGCTCTTCTCTTTGTCTTTTTTAAAATATGTTTATTTTAAACCAAGGCAGAGTGACAACCGTATAACATAAATCAAGACATGGAGATCATCCAATAATCCCCTCCAATCCCCCAACCGCCTTCCCCCAAGGCCATTAGTCAGGAGTTGCTTCCCATTAGTTTGTGTTCTGTGTCTGGTTCGGCTATGCCTCCCTCTCAGGGAGCGTCCCGGTTCCCCAAGTCCTGCCGAACATTGTTAGGCTTATAGGTCAAAGCTGGTCATAGTCCAACAATGGGGCCCAAATGTTCTGGAAGCGATGTAGGAGCACGGCCCTTGCCGCTATTACCTTCTCCGCGATCAGAATGTCCCATATTTTCCCCCACCATTGGGACAAGAAGGGGCTGTCCGGGGCTTTCCAGGAGCGGGCTATCACTATTTTCCCAACCAGAAGGCATTGGGTCAGAAGTTTGGCTTTATTTCCGGAGCACGGATAGATCCCAGGGACCGGGACCCCCAAGAGGACAGGCTCTCAGGCTCCAGAGGGAGTGTCGTCCGGGTGATCTGCTCAATGGTAGCTAGACATAGTTTCCAGAACTGTTGGATCTTAGGGCATGCCCACCACATGTGGAAAAAGGAACCCGGCCGGCCACTCCACCTCCAGCAGGCATGGTCGAGAGACTGGTTCATGTGATGAAGCCTGAGGGGGGAATAGTACCAAAGTAACAGAATTTTGTAAGCGCATTCTCTATTGGTGGCACAGGTGGATGATGTGTGCGTTCGGGTCCAGATATCCACCCAGGCTTGGTCCTCAACCGGATGTCCCAGATCAGCCTCCCTCTGGGCCATACACCGGGTTTTTGAAGCAGGAAAGTCCCCTAGAAATCGTCTGTATAAGGTGGAGATCCTACCTCGGGCTGGGAAGTCCTTTAGAGTTAGTTTGAGGGGGTTGAGGGGGCGTGTGGCTGCCTGAAGAGTTTGGGGGTGGGAGCACCAGTGACGTAGCTGAATGTATGTGAATCTGTCTCTATCTTGGAGTCGGAAAAAGCTACTTACATTGTTCAAAGGTGCGAGGTAGGTCTCCCACATAGAGCTGATCCAAGGTTTCTAGGCCCCCCACTATCCAGTTCTCAAAGTTCCGGGGGTACGCCCCGGGCAAGAAGGTCGGATTGTGAAAAATTGGAGATAGGGGGCTCAGTCCCCTCGGGATTCCCTTATGTTTCAGCGCCCAATCCCAGGAGTTCGGAGTGTGCTTAGTCGCTAGCAAGAGTCCTGCCCATCGTTCTTTGAGAGATTGCGGAATGTGTCGAAGAAATCGCATAGGGAGCGGGAGCCGTGATTGTTCTAGTTCCACCCATCTAGGGCGGTCAGTGGTTATTTGCCATGCGCAAATGTGCGCTAGTTGTGCTGCCAACCTGTAGGATTGCAGGTCGGGGATCCCCAGTTCGTCCAACCTTGCGTTGCCTAGCATTGTTTTCTGGGGGATCATGGCTTTCTTTCCCCTCCAGATGAATCGGAGCATTTTCCTCTGCAAGTCGCTTAGGGCTGGTGCCAGGGTTGCATCAGGGAGGGAGGAGCAGGCGTATAGGAATCTTGGGAGCAAGTTCATTTTACACTTATGCGTCCCATCAGTGAGATTTCTTGAGTCGCCCAGCGTTTCAGATCACCTTCCAATTTGAAGAGCTGGGGAAAGTAAGCGTGATACGTGCCCTTCGAATTTGTGGGCACTTGGACCAAGTAGGGAATAGCCCTCACTTTCCAAGAAATGGGCACATCGGGACCAATGCCTCCTGTTCCTCCGGGGAGAGGCCTACACCCAAGGCTACAGATTTGCTGAAGTTGATGGAGAAGCCGATGACCTCCACATAGCTAGTTATTTCAGTCAGGGCATGCCTTAGTGGGGAGCGGGCCTCCAAGATCGTGAGCAAAACATCATCTGCATACAGGGCGATTTTGTGCTGAGATAGACCGACTTGGGGGCCCTTAATGTGGTTATTCAGTCTGATATTCTGGGCGAAGGGTTCCTTGATAAGTGTGAATAGCAGTGGGCATAGCGGGCAGCCCTGTCTGGTCCCACAGGTAATGGGGATTGAAGCAGAGAGTGAGCCATTAATCCTAAGGAAAGTTTTTGGTGATTTATAGTCGGCCAGGACCATTGCCTGGAACGCCGGACCAAACCCAAAGGTCTCCAGGGTAAGGCTCATGAAGGACCAGTCTACCCTATGAAACGCCTTGGTGGCGTCTGGGGCCATCAACACCAGCCTCTGGGAGCTTCCGGAGGCAAGGTCTACCAGGTCCAGGGCTCTGCGGATGTCCTCTCCTGCCGATCTGTTCATAATAAAGCCTGCCTGATCGGGGGTGGATTATGTCAGGTAGTATGCGTGATAGGCGGTTGGCGAGAATTTTGGAGTATATGTTAGCATCAATATTCAGCAGGGCGATTGGCCTGTAGGAAGCCGGGTCTCTGGGGTCTTTCCCTAGTTTGGCCGAAAGGATGGTGGTTGATTCTTGCATTGAGGGGGTCACCGTAACTGGTTCCCTAAAAAAGTTGAATAGCGCAACCAGAGGGGGGAACCAGCTGGGGCTTAAAGATTTTGTAGAACCTAGAGGAGAATCCGTCGGGACCCGGGGTCCGGGATGTAAGGGACTTAATGGCCTCCTCGACCTCCTCACTTGTGATCGGAGCATCCAGGCTCTCCCTAGTCGAGTCGGGCAGTCGGGGGAGGGCCGCTTCCTGTAGGTATTCTTTCTGTTTGTTCAGGTCCCGCAGTGGCGCTGTCATTACCTGGGCCAATGGTCCGCTGCTAGCTGTTGATTTTTTGGCTCTGCATGTGGGTCTCGCAGTCAGATAATGGTGTGGTGTTGCTTTGCTTTAGCCAGTTTAGCTAAGAGCAGCTTGTTGGCCTTATTAGTGTTCACATAATAGAATTGTTTGACTTTAGCCAAAAGATGAGCAGTATGTTCAGTGTAGTGGGCCTCTAGTTTCTTTCTGGCGGTGCGGATGCCTCGCTGTGTCATAGGGGACCATCCTTTTTTCTTTTGAATTTCCTCCGCTGCTTTCGGTGAAATGCCACTCCCTGTGCGATCAGTTCTCCCCTGATCACCGCTTTCAGGGCATCCCAAGTTTTTGCTGGGGAGGTATCCTTGACAGGGTTTTCTCTGAGGAAGTTTTTAATTGCTGTTGCAATTGTGTCCCTTAGCGGCATTTCGTTATGGATTGGATCATAAAGAGTCCATCTACGCGGAGAGTTGGGCGTATGTTCATGTGCTTGGATCTCCAGGATTACTGGGGCGTGATCAGATAGGATCCGTGGACCGAAAGATACATCATTGGCGTAGGCAAGCATCTGGGGGGATGTCAGGAGGAGGGCAATCCTCGAGAAAGTTCTGTGAATGTAGGAATAGAAGGAGTAATCTCTTTCGGAGGGATGGAGCACCCGCCACAAGTCTACCACCTCTAGAGATCTGAACAGGCGCAAGAGACTGAGCGCATGAGTGAAGTCTCCAGGGTCGGGGGTGTGAGATCTAGCTGAAGTCTCCCCCAATTATGACTTGGCCTTCTGTGAAGAGGGAGGGGGTGGAGCGCAGCGAGTCATAGAAGGTGAATTGCCCGGAATTGGGGGCATACACTGAGACAGAAATGTATAAGTCTCCCAGCAACAGACATTTAGCTGCCACAAATCGGCCTTCCGAGCATGTTTTTGTTTCCAGAACCTGGGGGTACAGACCCTTCCTGAAGAGGATTGCAGTGCCCCCCTTCTTGGAGCCATCTGAGGCAAAGAGTTGGAGCGGGTAATATCGGGAGCAGAAACGCCCAAAGTCCACCGGTAGTAGGTGTCTCCTGAAGCAGAGCTACAGCCGCATCTTCGTCCTGAAGCCTTTGGAGAATCGATTTACGTTTGGCAGGAGAGTTCAGTCCATTGACATTGAGGGAGAGAAATTTCAGGGTTCGATGCTCCTGGGGTAGGTCCATCCCTGCCGCCGCGTCTGGGGGGGAGGGGTTGGAAGAGTGTGAGTTAGCCGTCATCTCAAAGAAATGCTAGGAATGCGTCAACTTGCTCTTGTGGTTTTAACACAAGCCCCCAACGGGAGGCCGTAATTTTAACTGGCAGGGGGGCCGACATTGTGGGTTCAGCTTCCCCCTTGGCCAATCGAATAAATAAGAGTAATGTGGTATTCCAAGGACACATAGGTGGAATTTGCCTTGGAAATGGGCCTGGGCTGTGAGTGGGGCCCGCTGCATTGGTTGTAGCTGTTCTTGCGCTAGTTCACGGTCGGTGAAGTTCCTTTGGGAAAGAGATGGGAACTCGGAGAGGAAGCGAGGCAGAGCTTCGACGGTTAAGGTCGTGCACCGGTCTACCTTCTCCTTTTGCTCCATGGCACCTTCGACCAGGAGGATCGCCTAGGTTTCGGCAGGGAGACAGCTCCCGCGTCGGTAGTGCCCTCCGATCTTGGCGATGTGGCCTCTTCGGGCGAGGGTGAGTGCATGATTTTGTTGGTGTCCTCAAGGTGGCTGATTCTGCGTAAGGTGCCGTTGTAGGGAAACTGTAGAGCTGTCGGGAATAGCCATCTGTATCGAATCTGATGATCCTGAAGAAAGAGTCAGAGGCTGAAGGGATTTCCTTTTCTGGAGTGTGAGTAGAGAGGTGTCTTGGTAGATCTAGAGGGGTGAACCATGGAAGGAAAGTTCATCTTGAGAACGGCTGATTGCCGAGATAGCCTCCTTTGTGGTGAAGAAGTGCACTCTAGTTATATCGTCAGGGGGGCATCTGAGTCCACTCCCTGATGCGGGCGCAACCTGTTAGTGCGATCCAGGAGGAGTTGAGGTTGGTCCAAATGTGGGAGCAGGGATTGGAAGAAGTCCCCTACATATTCTGCCAGGTTTTTGTCCAAGACAGAGGTCGGTATCCCTCAAATTCAGAGGTTGTTGCGCTGGGCCCTCTTATCAAGATCTTCTTGTTTGAATTCGAGGATTTCACATTTATCTTGCAAGGTTCTGATCGAGTGTTGGATTTCCCCCGGTGTGGTTGCATGATCCTGGGAGCGGTCATCTGTCTCCCCCAGTCTTTGTTCCACCTCGGTCACCCTTTGATCGGTGTGCTCTAGCTTTATGGTAAGCTCTATCATGCAGGATCTAAATTCAGACTTAATATCAGCCATAAAACCCTGTATGTCCTCTTTGGTAGCAAGGGCTTCTCTATCCTCTTGGGATTTCTGTGGGGTAAACTGGGGGCAGGGGGCGGGGGGGTCGTGTTTCTTCCCCTTGTCAGTCAACGTGAACATAGTGGCGATATCAGAGTTTTTACTAGCTTTTAACAGCTTCGCCATTTTTGCACCAGTCCGGGTGTAGAGTGAGTGACAGTGTCCCGGGGACGTACAGTAGGGGGAGCTATTGTCTGGAGTCAGAGCATTGCAAGTTGTGGTATCAGGTAATAATATCGCCATATATATGGTCGCCGTAAATAATATTGCCGCGAAAATGTCGTGCCGATATTATTTGGGTGACCATATATATGGGGACAGGGGCAAAAAAAAAAATGTGGGGGTTGCAGTGGTGTCCCCCGCATGTTCCATGCAATAATGTCGCCACAAAAAACGGCCATTTTTCGGCGATATTTTTGCATGGCAAGATTTTTGTGGCAACATTATTACATGGAACCTAAGTTGTTGAGTGAAGATCCCTGGGCCTTGGATGGAGTAGGTGTTTCCGCAGATTGCGGCCGCCCACAGCAGGGTGGGGAGGAGAAGGGGTCTTTGGTTCTTCAAGCAAAATGTGGGATTGTGATGTCGTCCCTGGCTCCGTGGTTCAGATTGAGGAAGTGGAAGTGTGGACTGGGGCGCCCCAGGAAGTAAGTGGAGGGAGGAGGGTGAGCGGGGCAGCCACAGGATCGCACCTGTTTAATGCGGCCTCTTCGGGGTGGAAGTTGAGGACCCAATTTGTTTCAGGCGATGAAGAGTCTCTGGTGGCAGTGAGGGTCCATTCTAATGTGTACGCCTTATGGTGGCTTGGATGTTATGATCCGGGCTGGGGTAAGGCTTTGCCACGAGTATGAGGAGATGAAAAGACACGCTGCTCCGTGAAGAGCGCAGGGAGTTGCCCGCCACAATCAGAAGCCAGATCCAGGATGTTGCTGGGTGTGTGGGGCACCCCCCAGGATGTAGCATTTCGGATTGGGTCTGTTCCGGAGCCTCAGGGGTGCTGCCACACGAGAGGTGCCTGGGCCGGGCGGGCCCACACCTGCAGTCACACAGCGTGGTGCAGGCTTAGGCCAGGTCCCAGATTGGTCCCCCTTCACTTGAATGGGGGGAATGGAGAGCAGCCGCGACAAGCCTGCTTGATGCCAGGAAATGTTCCGTGAGGAGCGTAGAATGTTGCTGCTCCCTCGCAGCTGGTAGAGCGGTCCACCGGAGCTCGAAGCAGGGAGGGGCGGAGGAACTTCACCCTGCTGCCCCGGCACCTCAGTTCCTCCCCCGCTGGATCTCACGGTCAGGGTGCCAGATGCCGCCTGGAGGACCTCTCTCCACACAGTGGTGCTGCAGCTTGACCTGGAGCCCTCCGCCTTGAGAACGTTGTGCCTCGCGATGGGTGCCCGGGGCTGGCGGGCTTAGGGCTGCTGATGTTTCCGGCGGTGGGAGGGGTCCCCAGGCAGGGGTCGCAATCCTTCCAGGGGATTGATTAAGAGGGGGAGGACAACATAGCATGGGTCATCAGGGCTCAGGAGGCTCGCCACTGGGACTTTGTTCTGCGTCGCTGCGGGCTCTGCCAGGTCTGCCCGCCATTTTGGAGGAAGGCGGCGGAGGGGCCGCAGAGTTCGAAGGCTTGTTGTGTGGCTTCCTGGGGGCTGTCAGTCCAGTTTTTTTGTTTCCTCAGGTGCCGCAGGGCTGCCGACGTCCCCGTTAGAAGTCTGCAGCGGCTCTAATAGCTGGAACTTGACCAAATCCGCTGTGCAGCGGGCCCATCACGGAGGCTTCTAGGACAGCGTCCACATTGCCGGCGCTCCAGGCCATGCCCCCCACCAGCTCTTCTCTTGCATTGCATCCACCCAGACTATTCCTCATTCATGGCACAACAGTATTTTAGTTTCGATGTTTAAGAAGGGAGCCCACACATACCCTCATAATTACCGCCTTTTGGCAATGCTTGATGTTCCAGCAAATGTGTTTGCTCGGGTCCTTCTTGCATAACTATCTAGCTGGGTGGAAGCTGAAAACATCATGCCATTAAACCAAACCGGTTATCGAAAAGGCTCCTCCACTACAGTCAATGCTTTAGCACTTACTACTGTTACTCAACAATCATGTCCAATCTGTAAAAGGCCTGTCTATGTAGCTTTCATAGACTACACTGACGCTTACAATACGGTGGACAGAGCAAGACTTGACTTGACTTGGTTATTAAAAATGATCATGTTGATGCACGACAAGACTCGGGTGGATGTGCGGTTGCGGGGCGACCGAGAGACCTCTAGGTGGATTTACACCAACACAGGAGTCGAGCAGGGCTGTATCCTTGGTTCCATGTTATTTAATCTGTACTTGTCCGGTATGGGGAAGGCAATGGCAGGTCCGACGTGCAGAACACCTAAATTAGGTGATCAGGTGTTGCAATGGATGGGTTACGCCGCCAATGTTGTCCTCCTTGATTTTACTCCAGGAGAGCTACAAACTGCATTAAATAATCTTTTACGCTTATTCAGTGTCTAACGCACAGAAGGTCAACACCTCTAAAAACATGATCATGGTGTTTGATTATAAACGGAAAAAGATGGCTAGAATTGAAAAGGAAAATGAATGGTGTTTCTATCGAGGTAGTTACTCATTATACTTATTTGGTTTACTTTGGACTCTTAAGCTCACTAGCACTGCTCACATTAACCAACTCAAAATTAGAACCGCACAAACTGTAGGCAGCATTTGTTCTTTCGCACATAAAGTGGGGGGGAATTCAGTTGAGACTTCAACAAATTTATACTCAACCAAGATCTCGCCCATTTTTACTTATGCAGCTGAGACGTGGGAACTTAGAAGTTTGGAATTTATTTCTAAATTAGAAATAATGATTTTAAAGAGAATTTTAAGGCTACCTTCACGTTTCATCAGAAATGTTTTCTCTTGAGTTTTATTTATTGCCAATCAGAGAGCGTATCTCGCTGAACTGCTTAACTATGCATTAGAAATTAGCACATGCTGAAAAAAACTCAATCCTGGGATTGCTATTTGAGGTGTTTGAGTAAAATCTCTTATCTTAGCCTTAGCTTCAATCAAAAGGGAAGCTGACCAGTGGATTTTTAGATCCCAGGGGGATCCCTTAGTATTGAATTTGAATTATTATAAAAGATTCATGAAGTTCTCACTAAAGGCTGTTACTCATGATCAGCTTGTTGTCAATTTAGCCTCTAAATCCACGAGTGAATGTTTTATTTCTTACATATTGGAGCGTCAGAAGGTTCCTTCATAGATATAGCATTTTATAGGTAATCCCTGGTGTGGGACTAGATGTGTCTCAAATTCAATGGGGGATGGCTTAAGATTCCTAGGAACGAAAGATATTGCCGGCTCTGTGGTGAACTTGAACTAGTCAGCTTGTCTTCTTTTTGAGTGTCCGGTGACAGATATGTTACGTACACAGGCGTATAGAGCTATTGGATATGACATCTGTCGCCTCCAATACTCTGGAAAATGTTTGTTGGGAACTAGTCAAGGATGTATTATTTATTTTACCACATTATGGAGAAAACGTTCTTGAGATTTTAACTATTTTAGAACAATTAAATGTTTTTTTTTTCTTCACTGTTTGGTATGAAGATTGTATGCTTATGTTAATGTCATGTATTTGATGGAATACATTGTAGTCAGTTATTAATTTAACTGTATAATACTAAATACATTTAAAAAAAGTTTCTCAAAGTCATCCTCTGACTGCCGTGTTTTAATCTGTTTATAAAAAGTCCACTACATGTAGATTGATAAATCCCCTTTATATGTTTTTCTCCGTGTCCATGCATGTTAAATAAATATCATCTTTCCTTTACAGTGGAATCTTGTAGGACAGGCTCCTTTCTCGCATGCGCATTATGAATGACTACAAACTTCATTTCTACCCCGGTGGATCATAAAAAATGCAAAAATACAACATTATAACTCACAATTAATAAATAACGTTGCTAAAAATACAGGAGACTACAGTGGAGATAAAACCAAACTAAAATAGATAAAATGTGGGGAGCCATCATTAAACGTTAAGTGCTAATTATTCTTTTGCTGCTGCGGTTACATGCTTAGATACTTTCCTCCATGCCTGCATCAGAAAATTCCCCATACAATGGGACACCACTCCACAATCTCCTGACAAAAATGCACAGTGCCACTTTGACTTTATTGACACAATTGCTTAAAGAGCGATATCAAGTATTTCCTCCTAGCATAGAGATAGGCTGCGCAAAACATGACAAAGTGCACAGTGCTTTCTACTTCATTTAGACAAAAGGGACAGGCAGCAGGATAACCCGAGTTCCAATTATGCTTTAGACTGGCTAAGGGCAACATACCAAAGTGCATCTACATGTAAAGGGCCCTCATTAGTTTTACCTGCTTTCCATCTAAATAGCATTCAAACCCAGGGACTACTTTCCTAGAAAGGTAAGAGGCTAAACTAACAGAACACCCAAGTTTCATTCAGGAGTCTCTCTCCCACCTGTCCACATAGGCCCTTTTAAAAAGTGCTTTGAAGTTCCCTGGAATTGTTTCAGGCTGCAGCCAATAACCCTCCATCCCCATGGCTCTCAGCTAATTTCTTATAGCCAAAAACCAGGGCAAGGATTGTCCTCCCGTGTGGGGTAAAACTTCCCTTACAGCACTTCTGAAGTGACCCAGTTTCCATTAGTCCCAAGGAAACACTGGCCTCATCTGGCATATGAAGCCAATGCTCTGCAGACCCAACTCACACAGTAACAGGATATTTGGCGTTGGTTTAAAAAACCTCTGCTCCACAACCTGGAGCATGCCTGGATTGCACATACCCCACAATTCGGCCCCATAGAGAGTGGTCTACCTTGCCTGGGTCTCATAAATCTGTAACGTGACACTAACCAGACCCGCCCTGTGGGCCAGTATGAATCTGAATACAGCTGCACAGCTCCTAGTCGGTTTAATCCTGCCCACCTCCCCTGGTCACTCCAAAAACATTTGGCCCCCTAGATAATCAGAAGTCACGGTCTGCTCAACAGAGCCACCTCTCAAACTAACTTTGAGCCAGCAAGGTTTCTTAGTCCATGTTTTACTAATCACCATTGACTGTGTTTTCTGCGAATTTATCGTAAGACTATTATACTTGCAAAAACACTCAAAAATTGTGAGTTGCCTCTTAAGCCCTTTGGGGTCAGTGAGAGAAGAACTGCATCATTGCAAATAGGAGGATGGGAATTCTCTCAGATGCCAGCTATGGGGTGTCAGTCTGCTCGGCCACCAACAAGTCGATGACCTTTATCAATTTTTGTATATGGGACAAGAATTGCTTGGGTCAATGAATAAGGGACTTTATTTGCTGCTAGCAAGGCTTTGAAAGTTTGATTGGGTAGTGAAGCCATATAATCATCTCCTGTCTATACCAGTCAATGGGGACCATGTCGGGACTAGTCACTTTCCCCATTTTCTGCGACATTAGGGCTACTTCGATGTCATGCATGGTCAACACAAGGGGGACAGAGTCCTCCTCCCGGGCCTTTCGGAAGAAGTTCTGAGTCCCGTCTAGAAGAGCACACAGTATAACTTATAAACTTTTCCAAAATGGGTGACCCAAGCCACCTCAGGGAGGCTGTCCTAGATCAAATTGCGCTCACTACTCTTCCGTGCATCAACATAACACCAGAAGAGTCCCAGACTTAGAAGCCCAGAGAAGATTAACCCAGAGTTGATCTGAATCCTGCGCCTTTTTAACTAACTTTGAGCAACATACGATATGTGGCCCTGGATTCAACCAGTGCCCTGGGGCCTAGATCCCTGGGACCCTTAGCATACTCAATCATTGCCTTTTTTGGCAGAACGACAACCCCTATTACATCATGGTGCACTGAGAGTAACCCTGCTGCCAGCCTTCAACCTGGGCTTGCTTAGGCTTTTTCCCAGGGAACTCACAATCATTTCATATACATGTAGCAGATGGTCATATTGGGGCACCTCACTATGGCAAAAGGACTCGAAAAGGGGCAAGATGGTTGCCTACAATCCTTGTAATTTAGAATCTAGGACCAATGCGAGCCACTTAATGGCATGCCTCGCTCCACCCCTTGCCTCAACTAGAATTATTTTATGTCCACGGATCTCCCCCTTTATACCACAGAATGATCCAGCAACGAAAGCTACGATGGGATGGTGATCACTTTCCGGCCTCTTCAGCACCCTGAAGTCCTGCAAATATCCCCAAGATTTTACATTCACCAAAATGTTTCATGTTCACCAAAATGTAATCCATCAGACTACATTTGCAATGCATGCCATAGGTCGTCCTCGCTGGTTGGTCACTTTGGAATTTTCCATTGCATTCTCTAAAAACAAGCAACATAAACACTCTTGCTGCTTCCCAGGCAGATCTATAATTCCTCTTTGGACACTGCACCACCAGTTCACTCGCACACAATCTCACGTCCTTCTCATCCATTAGCCCTGCCATAACATCAAGCAGCTCAAATCGGAGATTGTAGTCACCACAGATAATGGTTTTGTTAGACCAGCAGTACTATCCCTCGATTTGGTTACCCTTTCCTCCTACATTAAAAGCAAATCATTATTGGCAAAGGTATCATGACAATTCTTCACATTAATACACAGTAGTTAAGACCCATCAGAGCAAAGCAGTTGAATTTCCATGAAGGTTTTGGAAACAATAGGGAGCATACATATTGATTGGAATAACTTCACATTTACCCAGTAAGTCAGGCCACCACTGGGGCGCCCTTTCTTCCCCTTTGAGGCTGGTCTGTGAAATGATGCGAAACCCTGAATGTCGTGGGCCTCCAAAGCCCATGTCTCTTGCAGGGCTATTAAATCATGAGAGCGAACCAGGTCCAGCCACTCTCAATCTTCCATGTACTTCTGGGTGCCAGCTATATTCCACAACATCACACGCTTTGGTTCATGTGGTGCCATCGAAGGAATTGGAGTCAACGACACGGAATTAGGGACACAAACAGCCTCATGGGACGATGGTACACAATCAAACCGGTTATATTGTCAAGGATTGTTCGTTTTAACAGGCTCAGAAACCCAACATGTGGTCTCTCCGATCCTGCAAGCTTCATTTGAGGCACTTATGCCCAGAGCCGACAAACTAGGCCTTCTGGACATGCGGTAAGTGGTTAAATTACAGGCTGATGGGATAAACGTGGATCCCCTAAGATTAACATTCTTGTGAGCCTTGCTTTTTTGCTTATCAAAAACTATTAGCTGAAAGCCCCTTTTGTACAACATACTGGAACACAAGTATAGTAATTATAAACCTCACTGCCTGCTTCTGGGCACTTCATAGTCTGAATCATGTTTATTTCATTTGGCGGTTTTAGCATTTGTCTTTCTATGTGCGTGCACAGCTAATATGTATCAGTTTAACCAAAAGGTAACACTAAGTAACATATCCCATTCATGTTTAACTATACTGGATACATATGAAATTGCAACATTGCACTGTTTGCTGCACCCCCAGTCATAAATATGGCACGCGCAACAAAAAAGCTCCTTTATTGTGGGGACCTTTCCTGACCACCCTAACACCCCTCCCATTTGTACCTCATTACCCTATTTCCAGAAAGCCTGAAGAAGGCATTCACCCAGTAATAGAATCCCTTCTCCAACAAGGTATTTTTGTACCAACTCGTAGTCCCTGCAATACTCAAAACCTTTCCTGGTTTCTTAGTGGGCAAAATCTATCGGTTTATTCAGGAACTGCGTGCTACCAGCTTTTTCTCTTGCATTTGACCCGGATGCTATTCGGTCATGCATTCCCTTTACAGCAAAGTATTACACTGTTGTAGATTTGTGTTCAGTATTTTTCTCCATAACTATACATCCGGACAGCCGGTTAGTATTCCCATTTACCCATAAATCCATGTAGTATACGTTCACTCGTCTTCTAGTGGGATACATAGAGCTACTTACCCTATTCTCTCAAATTTTTAAGAGAGATCTTGACTCAGTTCGTTTCCCGGGAGGGTCAGCACTGGAGCAGTACGTAGACGATCTGCTCTTGGCCTGCCCCTCCCTGGAATCATGTGAGGAAGACTCTCATCCTGTTGACAGTGCATGCTGAAAAGGGTCACAAAGCTTCTAAAGACAAGTTACAGTGTATCTGCCCTTTGTGTGATACCTGTACCATGAGACTTCAGCTGGGGAAAGACCTTTATCCCAAGATCGGATAACGGCGATCTAGAAAGTCCCCCAGACCAGGAAGCAAATGAGTTCCTCTGGATGGTAATTTACTGCAGGAGGTGGGTCCTGGGATATGTAACCATAGTTAAGCATCTTCAAACCCTCACACAAGATTCAACCTCCTGCCATGGCCTCAGGAAGCAGAAGATACCTTTGTCACCATTAAGCAAGCATTCGCAACAGTTCCGGCTTTAGGTTTGCTAAATTACACAGTAAGCCTTTTGTGCTGTACTGCGATGAACGGAACGGCTTTGCCCAAGGTGTTCTTAACCCAGTTACACAGTGACGAGCATTGGCCTGTATCCTACCACATAGTAGCCTTCGATCCAGTAGCTGCGAGACTCCCAGCTTTTCTGCGAGCCATCGCTGCTGCCGCACTATTGATTGGAAAGACTGATTCACAAGTAAAAGGTCACCCTGTAACGATTGCAGTTCCCCATGCCGTACTGTCATTACAGCTTAAAGGGAAGACACTGCATGTGTTCAGTTCCTGTCTCACCGGATACGGAAAATTGCTAATTTATGCCGCTAATGTAACCTTGAACCGATGTTCCTTCTTAAATCCTGCTTCTTTGCTACCAACCCCTCAGGATGAGGAACTGCATGATTATCGAACCGTTGTAGAGACGCGTATGCCCCCTCCACCTCCACCTCAACATGCCGACTTGTCAGGTGTGCCCTTGTTGAACCCTGATTTGATCCTTTTTGTAGTTGGCTCATGCATCCCAGTTCCAGAAACTGGGGAATTGGTCTCTGGTTATTCTGTATGTACCCCTCATGCCTTCTTAGAAGCATATCGATGGCCCATAGCCAGAACTGCACAAGTCACTGAACTCGTAGCATTTGCATTCTACCATCTATACTGACTCTAGGTATACCCACCGGTAGTTCACGTATTACTGAATGCATTGTTACTACCCGCAGCTGGAACTATTGTTAAATGTAAAGGACATATCCTAGCAGAGGGTGCAGATCGCTCGGAGTGACCCCTGGCTCCTAATATTCTTGTTTGTGTTGAGGTCCTGTGGTCACCATTCGCCTCCCTTTCCAGCCGATCACTCCTCCAAGACCATGCTGAAAAGGTGATCTGGACCCAACATTACTGTTGTTAGGGAGTAGACTCCAAGGTACTAGTCCCCTACCTGGTCTGTGAAGCTCACAGCTTTGCCCATTCAGGTAAAAATGCTATGATTACCCTTTTGAACTGAGATTGGATGGCCCCTCTTTTAGGAATCATGGCTCATGGTTATTGTTAAAACTGTTACGTGTTTAACACAGTGTTGGGAGCGCAGTACCCACAAGGCTATCTGCATGTTCAGCACCGGAGGGTCCCTTCCTGCATGTTCAGACAGACATCATGCGTGTCTGTACTTACTGTTTAGTGATGGTAGACCTATTCTCTGAGTGGTTTGATGAATCGCAGGAATTCGTCCCTTCTCCCCAGAGGGGAGCCTGCCCATGTGAGGGTAGGGAGTTGAGCATGCTCTGCGCCACCCTCCCTAGGGGTAGAGGCAAGCGGTACCTCACCGGGAGAGACTCCCTCCTGTGGGGACAAGGATTCCCGTTCCTGTGAGGAACTGCCTAATGAACAGTACAACATGACCTCTTTAGGCATACCCTGCAAAGACAGAATAAGGTTGCAAAGACTTCTATGAAGAAAGAACAAGTATGTTTTATTGTCTGCAAGAAACTGCGAGTATCCCTTTAAATGGAAAACTCCATTTAACTCAGATGAGGGGGATGGAGCAACGAGAAGAGAGGCAGCAGCAGGCAGAGGGAAAGAGAGAGACACACCCAAAAGAGAGTTTTATGCCGGGGAAGGCCCACAGCTATGTAATTCCTTAGAGGGGAGGAGATTGAAATCGGGAAGGCCAGCGAGTTGCAAAACTACTCTCACATCGAAACCAGATTGCTGGACATGCAGCATCCTGTAAGTTGGAGATGGATAAGAACGAAGAGTGGTGGCGTGGCGACGAACATCTCATGGTGGATCGGCAGTCCCAGAAACTATGCTGAAACAACTATGCGGTTGGAACCGCAAAACATCCCAGTATCTGAAACACTGGATGGCCATCCTAAAGGAAACTACGGAATACAAAGCACTGATGGGATAAAGGAAGCTCGACCAGTGCAGAAGACCAATCCGGAATGGAGAGAAATCCCAGTAACGTGCTCCCTGAGAGTATCAGGTAACGGGGAAAACAGGAGACTTGTGAGGGAGACAGAGAATTGTTATGGAACTCTCATACTCGTCAGAGTCAAGATAATGCGATTATAATATAGAAAGCATGAGAAGCTATTGAGAATCGTTATTGGGCTACTCCTACTCGTCCCAGTCAAGATAATGAGAGTATAACCCTGAAAGCGAGAGAAGTGAATGGGCATTGTTCTAGGAATACTCATTCTCGTCCCAGTCTAACCCAAGAAAGCATAATCAAGAAAAAAAGCAAAGCTCTAAGAGAAAAGCCTGGAAAGAAGGACAAGAATCAAGGTTGTGAATTTTGCATAAGAGAAGAGCGTCTCAAGAGAGAATCATAAAGATTGGATAAGGTTACCCTGGAAAAAAGGAAGAATAACTCTTTGTAATAAAAGCACAGACGAAAGGAACAAACAAACTGAAACCATTAACAGATATCAATCTACGGTCAAAGGGATCTCCTTTTGAGAAGGATCACAAGGATAATGGTGTTAAAAGCATGATATGACTGCTCAAAGGAGTCACAAGAGACTATTTGAAAATCAGAGGTTTGTGAGGAGCAAAACCCAGGAGTAGGGAGTAATTCTTCAGACTTTAGTTAAGATAGTGGTACGGTCAGTTAGGCTTAGTTTGGACAGTGGACAGATTATTTTAAGACATTCACTGATGAGCACCTTAACTAGTTTGTTAGTTAGGGAATACCCTATAGAAGTAGGGAGATACAGGCATTCTCATTTCCTTTAATAAATACACACTTGAAATATCTTATGAGTCTGTGTAACCACAACAGTGAGTAGAGGCTTACCCATGTATAAAGGCAGTTGCTATTACTATGGCAAAAAAATGGTTAGAGTGAATACCCGGATTTGGACTGACCCTCAGTATAGCATTTTACTTGTCAGGTTATTAAATAAGTGTGCAAACCTCTAGGAATAGCTCAACAGTTTCATTGTGCGAATCACCCCCGTCTAGCGCGCATGTAAAAAGCTGCAATGGGAATCTGAAGTTAAGACTGTCTAAAGTGTGTTAAAGAGGTTTGAAATAGCCCCAAGCCTTTCCCCTGGCTCTGGTTGCCATGCACAATAATCCCCAGCGTAAACTCAAACTGTTGGCACACAAAATTCTCACAGGTCACCCCACGAGAATGGGAATTGCACCCCAGCAGTCTCCCACATTAAAAGTGTGCCTTTGGAGGATGATACCTTACTCCAATACTGTCACATGTTGATGAAACTGTTTGATCTCTCCACGCTCGGGTCTGTGAAGCCCTGCCTGAACAAGCTACTGAGTTCAGCCACCCTTTGCATCCAGGAGACTGGGTCCTAGTGAACATCCATCAGCTGAAGTCTGCGCACCAGCCCAGGTGGCGCAGCCTGTTCCAGTTCCTCTTAACTACGCACACAACAGTTAAATGTGCTGAGATCCTGTGCCTGGATTCATGCAGCACACTATTGCAAGATCTCCACCCTAGTTGATGAGACCACCTCTGCTTTGACCCATCTTTCTCAGTTTGGCTCCAGTCCCACCACAACCACATACTCCTCCACCAGTTACGCTGCTGGTCGTTTTCCTATGTTAGACCCTTTCCGCTGCTGGAAAGGGCAATACAAGAGGACGATGGAGTGGCCCTCGATTGCCCAGTATGCTCACATGCAGAACCTGCACCCACAGCTTCTGAACCTCCTACACATGGTGAGGTCCTTGCAGGAGCTATTGTTAAGGCTCGTTCGCGAGTCTGTCGAAGCCGCAGAGGGAACATCCCTGATTCAGGTCCCACTTCTGGTGTCCCACCTTCAGTGCCTGACCCCCGTGGATCTGACAAAGCATCCCCCAAAAGGTATGCTTTGCAATCCTGCGGAAGAGCTCCTGAGAACCAGTAGCTCTGAACAAAGTGGCAACTGAATAGCCTCCCCTAGATTTGTCCCCTCAACTACGATGGATTGCCCTGAGGTTCGCGGTGCAGTGGCAGAGTAAAAGCCACCTCTGTTGACTCACCGATACTTGTAAGTTATGGTCACTGCTGTTATCCCCCTGCTGGTCATTCTCTTTATTTTAATGACCCAAATATGCACGTGGCTCTGGTACTTTGGATATCTCTAGTTGGAACCTTTAGCTGGAACTTCCGATTACAAACTGTGGATTAAGGAATTCTTTGCTCAGTACCTTATTCCTGTCTGAACATTACTTTGCTGCAACTTCATAGAATCTATAAAACTTTGAACTGAAATCTCTGGTCTGGCGAGTTTGTCACTTGTTCTCCGCACATCACCTGCCCTGATGAACTGATCAGAACTTTGTCTTCTAGCCATTAACTTTTGCGCTGGTGCCACTACCTGATTCTTGAACCTGAAAATTCAAGGATTGGCCCTAGTGTACACTATGGTTATAACTTATCATAGTTCTTGTCAGAATACTGATACATTTTAATTTTACTGTGACTGCTTCTTTCTGTTCAACCTGTCATGAAAACAAAGGTCCCTCTGCATATACCTGGGTACACAGTGAAAACACTTGCAGCTCTGCTGGCAGTATGCCTGCATTTTTTTTATCTTACTGACTGCTGGGTCTGTGCCCATCTGCCTCATGACATATCCTCCAAGTCCCCTATTGCACCCATCCCCTTCCAGTGGGTGCATGTCTGTTTGGATCTTAAGTTGGTCACCCAGTCCCAAGGCCCTGAAACCTGTAGGGATGCTCATCCCCATTTGGGTTCACTGATCCTATGAACCCCACCCCATAACAAGTGCGCATCAAGCCAGCAGCACTCCACCTTTCCTCCCAGGCGATGACCTTGTATGCTACAACAACTCAGGCCCTCTGTTCACAGGAACTACCAGATGTCATTATTACTTGTCCACCAATTCCAGTGTAGTGATCAGTAATGTCACATTTGCCTTCAACCCTCATTTTACATTTTCCCAATCTTGGTATGCCATGTATTCTGTATCCTATTTCGTTATTGGGGACAAAGCTTATCCCTGGCTGCCCAGTAATTGCGAAGGGAGTTGTTACATGGGGTATGTTCTGCCCAAAGCGCGTCCTACTCCTACCTTTCGAACTCAGCCCTGCCGCAAGAAAAGAACGTCCTGGGAAGATTTTGTTTCTGGGGTAGGATATCTCATACCACCCCTTGGGATTAAGATAAACAGAGACCCTCCAAAACAATTGTTACGGTTGGTAGAGGATATTGCAAATGCCACAGCATCCTCCTTGACTCTATATTTTATAGAGGTAACATGTAGCCACCTGAACCATGGTGCTTCAGAACCATATGGCTTAAGACGTAGTCTTAGCCGCACAAGGAGGTATCTGCGCAATCACGAAAAGTGAGTGCAGTACTTGCATATTGTGGTGAATCTGGTCAGTTCGTCCCTTCTCCCCAGAGGGGAGCTGCCGTCTGTGACGGTAGGGAGGTAAACCCGCTCTGCAAGACCATACTTGGGGTCCTTGGCAAGTGGGACCTCACTGGGAGCGACTGCTCTTTCTGTGACGAGGGCTCTCATTTCCACAAGGAACTCTCTAGACCACCCACTATGTCTGCCTATATGGGACGGCCTTTCATAAAGAAAATCTCTTAAAGAAGATATCTGTATATAACTGGGACGATTGAATCGCAATAGGCGAGAGTACGGAGCGTAGGGGAAGCCACCTGACGTAATCACACCTTGGAGATGCAGGCCAGGAAGAAGCTGCAGAACCCACGACAGTTCGAAAAGCAAACGCCAGCTTAAGATGCCCTCGTTGAAGCAGCCAATGGAGAAGCCATTGTGAGGACGGCAAGAGAGAACCTGACGGATGTGGTGGCATGACCACTACCATTCCGTTGTGAACCAGACGCCCAACTAACAATTCGGAGTCCATTGCAGCAGGGAGCGCTAACCGTTTCCACCCACCAGCGTCCCTCAACCACAGCAGCCTACAGACATGAGGAACGGAACATTGGAGAAACCTGAGATTGAGAAGCAAGAAGGCGAAGTAGGTTACCCGAGTGAGTGCCAAGACCTGCAACGCCACCCTGGACAAACAAAGGTACGGACAAACTAAGGTACAGGCGTGAACGGGAGAGGCAGGATGCTGTCGGGGCATTCTATGGTAAAGAGAGGATCGCATGAAAGGCTTGAGGACTACACTCGACAGTAAACCCAAATAAGTCGATATGCGAGGAACAAATAAAGCACTTGACAAAGTGGGAAACAGAGGAAAGGTAGAAAAGATTACCCTCGGAAGAGGGGAAGCAACCACAGGAGTTCATTGTTGAAGTTGAAGAGTGGGGAATACACTCCATATACAAGTATAAGAATTCTGATATTTGAAACTGCCAAGTGAATTAAATAACAAGAGAAAGAAACCAGTAGAGAAAACCGAGGAGATGAGGGGCCGGAGGGAGATTCCTAACAGATAAAATCTTTCAAAACCTAAGAAAGGTTGGATCTCAAGAACGTGAGAAACCAGAAAGCAAAGTGAGACAGCATCTTCAGTAGATTAGTTATAAGCATAACTCTTCTCATCACTGGCCTTCTACCTTGCACACAAGGCTTGTCTGGTACCTGCGGTGCACTCTTTATCAGCTTTTTTACCACTGTACTGAGTTGGCGCAGCTGATCCTTGGATGGATAAAAGACTCTGGTATCTCCTAAATTTCATTCAGCGGTGATTTATGGACAGTGGCCTGTAAAAAGGGGTTCCTTACCTTCTCCACCACTCTTTAGCAAGATAACAATGCCACACTTTTCAGGTTATGGCTTTGGTGACCGTTGTCTAGCTACACAGCACCAGTTCATGGAGTTAGCCTGTTTCTGCCATTGAAACTGGTCTTTCTGCAACTGTGCGGAAAGAGGGTGCAAGCCATCACAGGCAACAAGCCGGCAGTGCTGTGCTTGAGCAAACTCAGACCCATTTTCTCTGAAACTTACCAGTAAAGCATTTGGTACAGTGCTCTTAATCAGCTCACATTTCAAGCTGTTGCTTGGAAGGCAAGAAGAACTTCAGAGTTGAATCATTGAGCATACCTTCTTCTCCACATGACCAAAAGCTCAAGTCAGATGGTCTTTTCACACTAGGGGCAGCAACACGCAAATCTTTGTGCAACATGCTCTAATCCCTTCTGGGCCTGGGCCACAATTTTCTAGGGGTGATCTTCTTCTAGTGCACTGGTTCACCAAGAACGTATATGCTTTCTCACCATTTCTTTTTCTGAGGATTTTGCTGAAGTTAAGGTGATCCAACAATTTGAGTTTGATTCTTGTTATTACAACTTAGTCTCACCAGATTAATTTCCCTCTTTAAGGTGGTAAGTTCCTGGACTCCTACAAGTGCTGTATCTGCTTTCACAGCAGAGAGGTTACAGAATGCATGCCTACATAAAATTGCTGAAATCAGTACCTGGGCAAATAATATATACTCCAATCTAGGCCTTTCAATAGCAAATTTGCAAATCATGACTGCCGTGAGGAAGGAGTCCACTTCACAGTAGTAGAGTAAATGGCCATAAGTAACTGGGCTTGGACAAAAAGATCAATCCTTTTGACACATTTGAGATTGTCCTGTCTTCCATTTATTATGTCTACTCATCCACAATTTTGGTTGATTCCGTCAAGCGTTACCTATCAGCAATTGCCAACCTACATAAACACTTTTTCATGAAAGAATACAGAAAGGATCCCACTTATTTAACATTCTGCCGGAGAAATGGGATATTTATATTGTTATAGGGTCAGTGATTCAAAAACATTTCGAGCCCCGCGCCTCATGTGATTTAGATCTTCATTGAAGACACTAGTTTTGTGCACCCTTAGAAATGTATGATAAGGTCATATATGGGTAGCCTCTAGGGAGTAAAACGGGCCGAGCAAGATGAAAACCCTGACCTGTGTTAGAAAGAAATATACCTCTTGGTTATGCGGAGAGCGACAATGCTCTTCAAGAGGCATACACCAATCTAAAATCTGTATCTGGTGGCAAGGCCTGCTGTGTATGTGGACGGTTTTGGGTTCACTTTGAGACTGTTCGCTACTCCATAACTGGAGCAGAGCTCATGACCTGGCATTCGGCCAAGAAACAAAACCTGTACTGGCTAATAGACCGGAGCCAAAAGCAAATTCTTTGTCAGTGAAGATTCTTTGTCCTCGGTCAGGAATCCATGTTCAGAGCACTCACACTCAGTGGGGAGAGCCAATGCCTCATGAAAGTGTCAGATAGAATGCTAGCTCTGGAGGCCACCTTGACCCTTCTACCTCCCTTTAACCTGGTGTGCTGGAGCACAGGCCATTCCATAGGATTAATAAACACCTGATATAGAAGAGACTGGAGGTCCACTCATAGGGAGGAGGTGGAACTATAGAGCCAGGATCAATCCTGAGACTCAAAGCCAAACAGACACACAGATTGCTCATTACCTCAACTCTTTTGACACTAGTATAAAAGGATGCATATGCCACCATACATGGGTGCGTGTTAGGATGGTATTCTGCACCAGTAGGTGTTCCATCAACTTCTGTGAATATCTGTTGGTAAGCTATTGGCCTTTAAACAGAACAAAGGGCCATCCAGTAGCTCTCTTTTTTTTAACTTTTTTTTTTTTTATAGATTTCAAGTCTGACATGGTCTCCTTGATCTTGTCACTAATATTGTCATAGAGCATACCTAATGTGTTTAACACTAAATTAAGTTCTGAGGTGGAGATAGGGCTCAGATTAGAGAAATCTTAGGACTTTAGTCACGGTATAATGCTGAGAAGATTGAGCAGGAATACGTATCTGGGCCGGAACGACATTCAAACCATATTAATCTTGCTCAATAAGCATAAAGAGTATGTCCAGTAAAGACCCCAAAGAATCATTCGGGTCTACATATCCAATAGAACTAGACCTGCTTGTTGGGGTGAGGAAATAGTTTGATCAAGAAGAAGAGAACACTGAACAAGTTTGAAGGTTGAGACACTGTGAGGGGTCAGAAATGAGGTGGATACAAGGTTCTAATGTTTTCAACATCAGATATCTTTATTAATTTAAAGGGGTTGGACAAAGGCTGTTCTGTCCCTATCCTAAAGAGAATTTCCCTACATAGGAAGCTAAAGATCAGTCTGTCTCTCATTTAAATTATGCAAACAGTCCTTGTGTCCAACGCATATCTGTCCCTCACACTTCAATTAATAGTAAAAGGTGCAAGGTAAATGGTTCTGATTCGACCTTAGCAAAAAGTGTGTAGAAATGTATTTATTTTATTTGTTTGAACCTTTATATAGCACGCAAAAACCAGAGGTATCTAGGGTTTTCAATCAAATATGAAAATCCAACTAATAATCCTTGAATCCAGGAGGGGGTTAACTTCCCCTGGATTATTTCAGGTAGGATACTGAAAGCGTTCCTTTCTGAGCTTCGGTTTTTAAGAGTAGCTGAAATGTCTCTTTCATAAAACACTTTAAGGATGGCAAAATGTGTCTTTTCCAAACAAGGATTCCTCAGAAGTAGTAGAAATGTCTTTTCATACAACACTGCTTGGAGGATAACAAATTAAGGATGGTAAAGAGTCTATTTTACACAACTGCTCCAAAGATAGTTTCCTGGTGTACTCCCCTGCCAGGAGCTCATCAATAGATTCTTTAGATCCACTTGTGTACTCTCCTGCCAGGTAACTTTCACTATGTTTCTTCCTTTCATATGTTTCATGGATTACTTGATATACTCCCTTGCCAGTTATTTCCCCGCCCTCCCCCTTTCTGGATCCAGCAGATTCCTTGGTATAGTCTCCTGCGAGGGATCGTTCTCCAAAAAGTCTCACTGCCTGATGTACTACTTTCACCAGGACTCCTACAGTGTTCGCTTTCTTTCCAAGTATAATACAGTTGTACTCCTTCACTGTTTATAACTCATTGACTTCAGGTTTTACTTGTTCTAACTTCCCCCATATCGACCTCTCATGAATGGAGACTTTCAAGTGCTTTCTTTCAACCTCTTCAATAGTATGTTTTTGCTTGTGGCAATGCCTGTTCCAATTTTCCCCAAATTGACATTTCATATGAGGAGACTTGTACAAATTCTGCTCTTCAACTTTACTTGGTCAGTATTCAAAAGTGCTACTCAATTGTTCATATGTCTGCCAACATGTCCCTGGATCCCCAACTCCTTTGGGCCGACTCACCGGTTATTTGACAGCGTTTCCAGATCGTGGCATGTAGCTGCAGCAAAGTTCTATCTTTGGGAAGGCTTACCCTGCTTTTCAGACCCTCATTCGGTTCCCGCGTTGACTTCGCATTCACTTGTAGATATAACCGATGCAGCGCCACAGGACTGCGTCTCCAATAGCCTTGCGACTGCGGTCTGTCTTTCAGCGGTCCCTCTGAGGTATCCGCTGCACTTTCACTGGTTTCCCGCCTCTTCCGGTAAAGTGAGCTTCCAGGCGGTTGCCTGTGAGCGTCTTGCTCTCCCAGCACGGCTGGTCTTTGGGATTCTGCTTCTGCTTTTGGTTTCGCTTCCTGCTTTGCCCGCTCTGCAGCTCTCTACTCTTCTGAATTGAAAGTGTTTGTTAGGTTGAAATGTCCAGCCAAGCTGATTGTTAGTATGATAAAAAGTCTGTTCGTTTGACTTGACGTTTCCTTCATTCCGCATCGACTCCTTCCTCCTCTTCCTCGTCTCAGTACTTGAGGCTTTGAGAGTTGGAGTCTATAGGAGCTTTAAACCTTTTAAACCTATATTGCTGTAAATCTTTGTTTAAATCAAAAACATCTGAGCCAGAAGATGTTATGTGGGTGTTAGGTACGCATGAAGTGTGAATGGTATTCTGCCTAGGATGTCTGACAAGAAGGGGTTTTAGGTTTACGCAACTGGAGGACCTTGTATAACTGCAACATGCCATCAGACATTAAGGAATGATGGGGTCTTCTTCACATGGAAGATAGGAATACTGTGCCTCTCCTGAAGGAGTCACCAGATCTCGCCGACAGCCGTCTCCTGCCATGTTATCCTCCCTCATACCACCAGGATCATCATCGGGTAGCAGTTGTTTTCCCCTGGATACATGATATGATATTGCATTTATAACATGCCTGTACTCGAGTGTTTCTAGGCACGATACTTGGGAGATCTCAGGCTGGGGATCAGTGATGACTGCAAAGGATTCATCATAGACACAGAGTCAACGTATAGAAGTAGTGAATTTCAGCATTATTCACCAACGATTTATTGTTCCCAAATAACATAGGTGCCCTCTCTAGGTACTCCTGATTGGATTCATTTGAGCAGAAAAAATGTTTAACTCTGGCCTTGGAGCTTTTACTCATTTCCTGGTCACTGGTACCAGCTCAGGAATTACAACGCTCTGTGAGGAGCCATCAAGACTGTCCGCTGTGTAGAGGGGGGGGCGAGGGGGAATGCAGATTGTGGTGGTAAAGGAAGCATACATTTACTGCATACATTGTACAACATATGTACAAAAGTAGTGAGGCAAACGGATATAAAAATAAGACACTGACAGGACCACACTGAGCCACAAATCCCAATAGCTTCCAACTGCTGCAATTGCACTTTTGCATTGTGCTTCATGCGCGCCCTTCTCATGGTGTGGACGTGTGAATATGCTCTGCTCTTTTAGATGCATGGTAAGTAGGTACAATATAGCCTTCCTCACACAACTCCTTACTCAGCATCAACCACACCGAATGCTGCTGCTGCAACTGCACTTTGGCATTGCACTTTACAAGTTCATTCCATATTTGAATGGTATGGTGCAAAGCTAGGTGAGCTTGAGTCTTACTTGATGGGACAAACCAGAAGATTAACTTTTAGACTGTTTGTTGGAGAGGGCGAAGTTGTGTGTATTGTAGGACATTACTTAGGTCAAGGGTGCATAATTGAGCGGTATTAAAATATGAACAAAGGCAATTGGGTCTCACATTTTTGTCTAATGTATTACACTGATGGTAATTCAAATGTGGAATCATTGCTAATTGTGCCTAGTGTGATGAGGCCACATAAGGCAACTCCATCTTTGACTTTAGGAGGGCTCCGAGAACTAGGGAAGCCCGCCCGCCTGATGTGCTGCTACCTGGAGGAGATAAATGGGGGATGTCTCGGAACTAATTCCCCGTCCCAGCCTCTCTTGTTTCATGACATGAATAGAAGATAGGGTTCAGAACCACTTATGCATACATTTACTGTTCATAGAAAACAAACCATTTCCCCCAATCACCTTACATTACTACAAACATTGCCCATTATGGAAAGACCTGTTCAGAAATCTTGACTGCTATTGAGCAGTTCAGTGTCTCCATGCACAAGTGTACCACAGCGCTTTTGCTGATGTGTGCTAATTTGAGTCATCGTGCCCGGGTATGCTAGCAGGTTTTCCATCCATCTGACTTCATGAAGGCGGACAGGCTATTTAGACTCTAGGCTTCTGCCATATGGGCATTCATTTGAGTGCATTTCTCACAGGCCAATCAACAGTGGCACAAGCTAAGCCCTAACGGGAGAAGCTACAAACATGAAAGGTAATAGGAGTGAAATGTGAATAAGCAGTCGCGCTCAGAGGGAAGAGTGAGGCTATGGAATAACCCGTCAAAATCCTTATTGCTCAATATAACTATTCAAAACGACTATGCAAGTGCTCTGAGATCTGCATTAGTTGTCACAGACCAGGGAGAGAAACATGTGTTGGAGAGTAAGAACATGGAAAGAAGACACTGACCAGGAGCGCAGCCACTGGGAAACCCGAGACTTGGCCAGATATTAAAGTACACCTAGATAAATCTCCCCCTCCACGCCCAGCCTTTGACTGCAGGGTGATGACACAGCCTGACAAAATGCCTAAAGAAGGGGGAAAAATATTTGCTGATAGTGTTATGGGGTATGAGGATAATCTCACAGCCTGATAAACATCCAGCTGGAGGGAGAAATACTTTGTGGTAGAAGTGTGTTTTGTGATGTTTAAGTTCGTCCAGGATGGATGGAACCTTGTGGCTAGTGGGTTTGACTAAGCTTGAGAGTTACAAAAGAAGGGTGAGTAATATTTGTTACCAAGAGTAAAGCGGAAGAAGCTGTATCCCTAGGATTGACACCATAACAAATCTGGGAGCGGGAGCCATCTGAAGGTTGATATCGCCACTGTTGGACTACTCCTTGGAAGCAAGAAGACCTGGAGCAACACAGGTACGATCCCCGGGTCCGCGCTTAGAAACCTCTGAGTATTACGTGCGTTATAAATAACCAAATATATACTTTGAGTTAACCTATTTTAACACAATTTGCTAATCATGATCCTTATTGTTTCTAACTTTGTTCCCTTTTGAATCAAAAAGGTTCCTCACGCCAACCCTGGCAAAGTTAATTAAGGTGTTAAAGTAACATTTTCTACTAATATATTCTGTTGATCCTACTCCACATAGACATTGCACCACAGCCACAATTCGCAATCGATATCCATCAATGCAGTAACCTCTTGGCTGATGTTGATTCTGTTGTTCAAATGTGAATTGCCCAGCAAATTGCTATTTCAACTCTGATAAGGTTCTACAAGCTAAAATGTGATTTTTAGACTCTCCTGAATGGACACCATCCCATTGAGCAGGTAGCTTGGCCTTGTTCGTTCTTTGTAGGGATGCTTTCATGTTTTTTACAGGCTACAGTCCGATCCGATTTGCTTGCAGCATCCATTTCTATTCTTGAGAGGTTCATGATGAGCAGGGTGGCTGGCCTGCTCATCACCTATTATGGGCGAGCCAAAGCCAGCCCAAGGAAAACGCTCCCTTTCACAGTTTAAGTTCCTCCGCGCACATGTCAAATGGGCCATGCAAGACCAGGGGTGTTTTGCTTCCCAGCCTTGCATGGTCCATTGGGGATACAGGCTAGGGAATTACAGGCCTAGATGTGCCTATGGGGTACTCGGAACCTGCTCGCACATTTTGGCCTCACAGGGCGGTGTTCAGGATACGCCGTGGCTCACCTGTGCATGCCCTCCGGAAGCTCTCTTCGCTTCCTGGTTCCTTTTTAGTGCTGCGCGGGATCCAAAGGGCCTCCGCGAAGACTGTGTCTGGACTGGGGCTGCAGGTAATGAGTTTTACTTTTATTTAAACAAAAAAAAAACGTTTTGTATGCATGCATGCAAGTGTTTATCTGTAAGTGTGCGCTAGTGAAAGAAGAAATTAATGGATTCGTATATATGTGTGAATGAGAGCAAGGAATGAATGAATGAATGATGATGGTGTGTGAATGCATGCTGCGGGAGGGGGGGTTTAATTGTCCATCAAGAGTAAAGCAAGCATAAATGGCATTACGTGTCGAGACTGGCGTAGGTTGGTGGGCCACTCTAGATATACTTTGTTACTGTGTCATGGCATGTTCTAATGGACATCAAGAGTAAAGCAAACTTAGGGCTCGAAGGGCCTACTTTGGATCAACCAGTCTGAATATATTTTCTGATGTGGCATTGCATGTTTTACTGGCATCAAGGGTAAAGCCAGTATGACAGTTCTTAAGTTGCGAAACCCGCCTTTATTGGTGCAGCCAGTCTTCACATGCTTTTTTATTGTGGCAGGGCCTTTTTTACTGGCAACGCTAGCACGAGTATTTATTACATGGGAATACTGGCAGAACCCAGCATTCTCATAGTATCCTTACTGGCATTATGCTGAAAACAAACATGTATATGTTCTGATATGGAAATGCTGACAGATATTGGTGCAGCCAGCATGGAAATGTATGGGCACCGGCAGCATGAAAATGTTTATGATGGCATCTATATATTGTGGGAAAAGGTATCCTGAAAATGTGTTGCAAAAGGCTTCTGTATACTGTTGGTGTCCTGCATCTATTGGATTTTTTCATGAATACTTCTACACAACCAATTTCAAATGGTGTGGCTTTTTAACCAATTTCTTTTAAAGTACTCTATAAAATGCATACTTTTAAGCCATTACTTTAAAAACATTGCGGTGGAGAAATCCCCCCCCCCCTTCCCCAGTCCCAAATTGGTTGATTCATGCTCTCTCGTGATGCTCTGTCGCTCCCATTTATGCCCCTCCAATTACCATAATTTCTTTCGCCCGCCACTGATAAGGTGAGATTGATTGAGTTTCTTTTCTATGACATTTCTCTTAATGATGACTTATTTCATATTGGTAATCACACTGAAAGAAGGACAGTAGTCTATACTTTCTTCATATGCTGCTGTAAACCCATTGGACCTTTATTTCATACAACTCTGAGTTTGCAATAAAGATCTCTGCCTGTCAATATTTGGTTAAGGGATTTTGTTTTCATTTTCTTCCTTTCAAGATTAATATGATTTTAGAATGCTCTCGCCATTGACTAGAAAAAGCCCAGGACAATGTTTAGATGTTTTGAATAACCTTCTTTTTTTAACCAATAGTTTTAAGTAGAAAGGCAGTGCTGTGTTTGTAAATGACAGTGCTCCATTATAAAGGTACCTACACTTTTGTGTGTTCAGGTGTTCCATCAGATAACCTCTCTTTTGTGGTTGAGCTGCAGTCTTTAAAAGATGCTTGCTAATCAATGGTTAAATGGTGTCTATATGTGTTTCATTGCCTCGTTAGAATGCATTGATCAATGGCATGAATTTCAGAGTTATTCCATGATGTTTATCTTTCTAGAATTGCACAACCAAAGTACAGTCAAACAATGTTATTTGAGTGAACATTACAAGATGTCCAAGACTGTTGGTTGGCCTGGGAGCAGGCTCTCAATCATAGGTTAATGAGTTTTGTACATCGTTTACAGGGCATCCATATGTGGAGCTTGGATTGCCATTTACATCAGAAAAAGTTGATGGCACCCAATCTCTGTGTCGATGTCAATGAGAAAATGTATCATGGTCTATGTGGTCTGCACAATGCATCTGCAATGAAAACTGGGTGTGAGGGCAAATGTATGTATATGTTTGGAGCTAATGCTACTCAGTGGGCAGCTAGTGCTACTCCGTGGATATCGGCTCATCCATGCATATGAAACTAGTTGTTGGTGCTTTGCTATTTGTGGTTACAGTTAAGCTACTGCATTCTAAATAGGTTGGCTCCGAAGTACTTTTGTACTAGTATATCTTCCATGCATGCAATACAGGTTGGTATGAGTGTTCCATTGTAAGAATACCTCAACTGCGTATGCAGCACATGTTGGATTCACCAGAACGAGTTAAACAGCACCTCAACGCTGTATGACATTGGTGTGCATGACTGAGTTACGATAGAAATCTCATCGCTGCATCCTGCAAACGACTTTGGTACTGGGACGTTGTATTTTCACCTGGCCCATTAATGCAGCACAAGAGAGTTTGCCAGTGGCAAAGTTTCAGCACCTCATCTATGGCGAAGACTGGGATCCAGGAAAGCAGGCATATCCGGGCCCTAAAGCCAGTGCCATGAGCTACCTGGAGGTTGACAGTGATGGGTTTCCCAGAGTCCTTCTCCCAGTCCTTCCCAACAGATTAGCCACCCTTTCATATTTGATCCAAATATGGATTAATCCTTTCACCACCGCCACCCGGCCCCGTCTAGCCGGGTTCAATATTTCTCTTTCTGGGGCTAGTGACAGCATCCCTCTACCATCAGTTGGAGAACCAGAGGTGGAATTGTTATGAGACAATTTACATATTATCCAGTGCTAGCTTTAACCACCGCTGTAGCCCATCTTCGTATGACAGGCTTACTGCCGTGAGAACACCGTGGCCAGAGCCCACCGGCACTTTCTCACTGGATCCCACTCTCTTGTCTGAAGAGTTGCAGGGACCGATGTGCTGAGGACTCACAGCTGCTGAGGATATGCAAGTAGTCAACACAGCCGTGCACAAGAGGTGGGACATTGTCTGATCCCAAAATGGTCCCTGCGACATTTAAAGCAGTTGTGAGCAATGTACAGTCCTACAGATATATTGGCCTATAATTCCCATGATCCCTTACCATTGAGTATGCTGTCAAGGGCTATTGGGAGTTGTAGGCCAAAACATCTGGAGGGCGGCAGGTTTATTTTTTAAGGACTGTGTTGTGCACATGTGGGTAAGGTTTTCCAGTTAACTTACCAAAAGAAAAACAAGGAAGATCCATTGGGAATAACCAATACCAAGGCTTGTTAGTAAAACATCACCAAACAGATCCCTATGAAAGGGCTACTTGAACCAATACCAGCCTCGATAACCCGTAACTGGCAGAGGCGGAAGGAGAGAACCACAACAAGAGAAATGGCTTGACACAGAAGGGTTACCTCCTGAAGATTACAGCACATGACCCCCCTCCAAGAGTTGAAATACTAACAGAAGCTGACCTTCCAGAGAAGTCTGAAATATCTTGGGACATGGGAGGTCTAGAACTCTGAAGAACATGATTAACCTGGGTCTCCTGAGGAAATGCGCCTGCCAGAGATTTGCAATATGGAAGCAACCCAAGGATGAGCTGGTTGAAATGGGGCACACTGTCTCTAAACGCATAGTGAGCTGGTCACTGCATCTCTGGCATGGAATTGAGCTTGTTACTACATCGTTGGGAACATACATAAAGAAAGCTGGCTGCTATAACCCGAAAACTAAAGGTATGGGAAATTACCCAGCAAACAAGAGGAAGACCAGTGTGCCTTTCATGTAGGAAACCCAAAGCACAATAGCTTTTCCTTTCATATACATTTTTGGTTAGGTTGTTGAGAAAGAACAATACACTTTTTATTTGTAGAGAAACCCCTCATACATTTAGGTGTTGATCACATTACCCATCCTGACAAGATTAAAGTCTGCTGACACATCACGTGTTGTGTGCTCTGTTGATCACCACACTTGTCAGGGACAGATTAATAACTCATCTCGGCATGGAGCACAGGAAATCAGAGTGCTTTTAATAACACTTCATCCCTTCATGAAGTAGATGGTGACTCGGCAGAGTTGTTGTAATAACACCACATCTCCCCAAATGCAGAGTGGGTTGTTTGATACTGCCGTTGTAGTGGCTTGTCATCCAAGCATGTAGCACATTTTGCTTCATAGAACTATTTGAGCGATACCTTATCCCTGCATGCTTCACTGGTTGGTTTGCCAAACAAATATTAATGAGTCCTCCTATCTGCATGCAGTGCCAGTGGACTTGACCAGATCTTTGTAGCAGGTGCTTTTCAATTCCATTGAACTTCAAATAATTCCCTAAAGGGGGTAAAGGTTTGCTCAAAGTTTTGCAGTAGATGCATTTCATGTGACATGCAGCACATTTTGGTTTATCTCGCTTAACTAACAATTTATTCTACTTTGCCAGTATATGCACCTGCACACTTTAATGCTAGCATTGGTCATACAGTTTAGCATAGGAGCTTCTTTCTTTCCCAGAAGAGAAAACAGTTTTTGAAAAAAAGCTGTGGAAAAGAGGATGCAAGGAATGATGGTCATTGCATTAAAGGGTATTGCTCTTCCCACAGGATTTGTTTTTTGAAGATGAGGATCTCAGGAAAGTAAAGAAGACCAGGCGGAAGTTAACCTCCACGTCTGCTATCACTCGGGTGAGAGGGCTGTTCTATACTTTCTCTTTCTGAATAATTGGTTACTGGACCTTCTCCAGTTTAGTGATGATTATGCTTACCAATATGGTATTTTTTTTTATCTCTGATGGAATAATTATTTGACTTCCTTCCTCCTAATTTCTCATTGTTCTACCTTCATTTTCCTGTTTACATCTAACTGTCCACTTCTGCGTTTCTTTCTCATGGCCCTTAATATTTTTCTTTCTAAAGGTTGGTTACAGTTTTCAAGTCTCTAAACCACATAGAAGAAACTCATTTTCAATAGATTGCATTCTTCTGCAGATTACTCATCTGATAGATATCCCTACCAGTGCCAGCTGCTAGGAAACCTTTTCGACCGTGCAGCGCTGTGCGGGTCGGAGTAGACTGTGCACTCCACCTTGACTCAACGGGCCACTCCGGACTTGACGTCGGCAGTACATATATTGCATTATTCCCTCATACAAAAGTTACTTAGTTCCACGTGCAGAGCATGCTGTTTCGGAATGTGATTCTTTTCAGTAGGAACCTTCTTTTTCATTCAATGCCGATATATCAGGCCCAAAAGCCTCTGGTTTCAAGCACTGTGGCTTGTAGGTGTCCATTACGGACCCACACAGTATTTGCATGTAGTGTCTCTGGAAAGAACACGATGTCCAGGAGTGTGGTTCCTGTGAACAAATTAACTTGTATGCCATTGGGCAACGGTCAGCAAAATTGGTACTTGGGAGGCCTTTGTCGAAGTCTCTGGCAATGCGCCTGAGAAGGACAGGCACTGCGAAAGAGTGAAAAAGTGGTTACATTCTTGAAGCGAGTAACACCATTTGTCACCCTCGTCCTCCCACAGGAAGAAGAGTCGCCGCTGGCATAGACACGACTCGGGTTAGTTGGAGGAGCGGGAAAGTCCTTTCCCACTGTGTGTACCCGAGAGAAGAGTAGGAGGCAGTTAAAAACCAGATGCCCCAACTCTTTCAAAATGGCACGGCTGGTACGGCTCTGGCCTCGAAGCCGCATGCTGTCCAGGCACCAGTTGCGTTTGGAGGCTCCGGCGCTGAGGTGGCCACAACTGGCTCAATCTCGACGATCCCTAAGCAGATATCGATGTTTCTTCGAATTGGCTCTGCCGAAGTCGCGCCGATAGTGAACGGTCTATATGACCCGAAGTCAAACTCTGAGGTTTTTCACTCCATGAGGTCCATCGTCGATGAAGAAGGGGACCGGCCCTGTTTGTTATTGAGCCAATGAGTTGTAGAGTTGGGGAAGTCAACTACTTCACGGATCAGGCTGACTTATTGGCCCTGGTAGAATGTCTGCATGAGCCAGGTGGGCTTGACACCTTACCTGACCTCAATCTACAGCAGGATTCACCTTATGGACACCCCAAATCACAATACAGAAAAACAGTGGATAAGGTAGTTCTGGCTTTGTGACCAGGTACCCCTGCCAAGACACTCATGTCCAGTGAGCTTTCAGCACACCCTACTCCAGAACGGTTGTTGGTCCAAGCTGCAACAGTGAATTCGCGGCCAGCCACATCCAACTCCAATCTGCCCACAGAGAGAGAGTCCAAAAAGACTGACACCCTTGCGTAAAAGGTCTTTGCGTCAGGCAGCTGGTTATCACCCAGCAGGGGAGGTGAGATTGCTTTTTGGATATGGTGAATGATGGCAAGGAGGTAGCCTGTCAGGCTCTATAGGCGGGTCGCGACACCGCAGACTGCATAGGCCGGGCTATGGGAACGTCCACAGTACTGAGGAGGACAGCGCACCTCCACAGCTCAGAGTTTTTGCCCAATGTGCAAGCCAAGGTTCTGGAAATGGCTTTCGAGCCAAAAGCAGATGAATCGCTAGGATAAACGTAGAGTCAAAACTGGCTGCAAAGTCTCTAGGGCTAGTGGTGCAGCAGTCCGCCAAGAAGTCCTTCAGCTTTGCATCTAGATTTAGGGGCTACAGGGGATATGTTCCTTTTGGAAGGAAAACATAGCTTCCGCAGGCCAAGCAGTGCCAGAGGTGTTTCTCACGCCCTGTATGGAGCAGAGGGGCTTCTAAGGGCCAGCAGACTATAGCAGCATCAATGAGGATCTACGAGCACTTGGATAGATCAAAGGAAATCACCTCTGACGCTTGGGCCTTGCAGCTTGTCAGGTGAGGATACTGTCTGCCTTCCCCAAAATGTCCTTCAGACTGACTACCCCAGCAACCGGAGCAGGAGCTCCAGGAAGAACTGAGGGCCTTCTTATTGAAGGGTGCAGCGGAAGAGGTAATACCCGAGCAGAGAGGATCAGGCTGTTATTCTCGCTATTTCTTTAAAGGGTGCAGCGGAAGAGGTACTACCCGAGCAGAGAGGATCAGGCTGTTATTCTCGCTATTTCTTTAGTGGAAAGGAGGAGGATTCCATCCCATCCTGAACATCAGGGCCTTGAACAAGTTCTTGAGAGAGGGCAAGTTCAGGATGGTGATGTTGAAGTAAATTCTCCAGGCTCCACAGCTCCAGTACTGGTTGGTGCTCCTGGATCTTCAGGTAGCTTATTTTCATAGGCCGATGCATCGAAAGCACAGGCGATTCATCATTGGGGACTCTCGCTGTCAGTTCAAAGTATTCTCTTTCATCTTAAGCTCTGTAGCCAGGGTTTTCACCAAGCTGATGGTAGTGGTGATGGCGAATTCCCTTACCTGGACGACTGGTTGATCCGAGGAAGATCTCCGGAGCAGGTATCAATGCAGCTAGAGGAAACCTGTTACCTGTTTCACAGTTTGGGATTCTCAATTAAATTCATCAAGTCCCAGGTCCCACCAACACAGAAGCCCCAATTCATAGGAGCAGTCCTGGACACCTGGGCGGTAAATGCTTTCCTCCCAAGGAGAGATTCACCAGTGTCAGACAGATAGTCAAGCTTTTTCTGGACCACGAGATCTTCCCTCCACTTCTTAGGCCTCATGGCCTTCTGCATTTTTCTGGTGCCAGAGGCCAGGCTGCGGATGTGATCCCTTTAGTGGCTTTTGAGGAATCAATGACCCCAGTACTTTGACAACATGAAGGACGTTCATAAGGTGTCGAAATTGGTGGCCAGCGACCTCTCATGGTTGGCCAGCAGGGAGAGCATGATGGCGGGGGAACCCATTTGGCCACCAGGTCATGGATGCATCCCTGATGTGCTCGGTTGCTCACTGTGGGGAACTTCAAATGAAATGGCCTTTGATCCCCAGTGAAACACTGGTGACACGTCAACAGGCTGAAGTCCCAATTGATGAGGCTAGCCCTGATGGCTTTTGCGACTTACCTCAGGGGGAAACCTTTTCTGATTCTGGCGAACACCACAGTGGCCATGAAAGTGCGCTCCCTGGACTTATGCAGGGAGGCCTTGCAGCTATTGTTCTGGTTGCTGGAGAATGAGATCTTCACTTATGCAGCCCACCTGGCAGGAGCAGAGAATGGGCTTGTGGACGCTTTGAGCAGGCAGAGCACAGTTTCACACGAGTGGGAAGTGTGCCGGGAGGTTCTGGTGGAGATCTTCACTCTGAGGGGTACCCTGACAGTAGATCTGCTTGCCATGAGGGCCAACGCGAAGTGCAGGCAGTTCTGCTGGAGGGAATTCCCGAAGAGGGGTGCATTAAGGGAAGTGTTTCTGGTGGAGTGGGTTCCTAACTGCCTCAAAGCAGCCTGGGACCCCCACCCCTCTTATATAAAAAAAAAAAAAAACCTTGAGCCCGCTCTCCCTACAAATTACCGTCCCATTACCACAGTACCCTTCTTCCTCCTTAAAATCCTTGATCGCATTGCCTATTCCCTGATCCAAATCTACCTTGAACACCAGCTTCTTGGCTCCAGACAATCTGCTTCTCCCCAAAGCACAGCACAAACAGTGCCCCTGGACCTTAAAATCCAACTTGACAGCTTCCGTGACACCGGCAACATTGCAATCTTGCTCCACCTCGATCTCTCAGCAGCGTTTGATCTCGTTGATTATATCATATTATAATTGTTCTTTTATAACACACTTAATATCAGCGAGAGGTTTCTAAGTGCAGGATCGGGATTCATACTTCTATTGTGCTGCGTTGTCTTGCATCCAAGACCAGCAAGTTTCCCCTGGGCTATCCTTCCTCCTTCCTATCACAACTTCCTCTGTCAACACCTCTTATCACACTTCCACTTCTCACAGAGGGGCTCTTTATGGATCAATTCTTCCTTGGTGAATGCACTTCCAGGTCTTCATTGGAAACTCTATTGCTGATCCCATCTCTGTCCCATGTGTGGTCCCTCGGGGTTCATGCCTCTCCCATGCACTTTATAACACTTATACTAAGCCCCTCTTTGATCACCTTGATGCTTTAACCATCCCCAACACAAACTTTGCTGATGACACCCAAATCTTGCTACCTTTATCTGGAATCTATGCCCACGACGTTGATGTGATTAACCAGACATACAGCGTCATTTAGAACTCGATGTCCTTCCACAATCTTTCCCTCAACAATGAGAAAACTGAACAACTGCTTGTGGGCAGGCCTTGCTGTCTTAGCTCCCTGGATCGCCCTTACTTCCCTTTCCCCATCAACAGATCCCCCATCCAGGTTTCTACATGTGAAGGCACTTGGTGTCTACATTGACGCCAAACTCTTTGTCCCGACACATCAATGTGCTTGCTTCTTCCATCGCCTACATGGCTAAACTCATCACCTTGAGCACAAAATTCCTTATGCCAGCAAACTACCTGGCTCTTGCATGTGTCATTATATGTAGTAAACTTGATAACTGCAATGTTCTCTTCTCGGGTACCTCCTCCAAAAACCTAGCCAAATTACAATTTCTACAAAACCAGGCTCTATGCATAAAACATTCCAACCACATCTATGCCACGAGACGAGAGGTGTATTGGTTACCTATCAAAGCGAGAATTGAATTAAAAACTTTTGACTATCACTCACCGATGTCTGCACCAGAATACCCCCTCCTACCTTTCCCCCACATCTCAGCAAAAACAGTGTGGTGCCCCCTTCGTTGCTCCAGCAGCCTCGCATTGCTTACCCCCAGATTCAATCTCAAGTGAGTGGGTGGTTGGGCGGTGTCTAGCTTTGCTGTCACTGCTCCTACCCTATGGAACGCTATCCCTGGCCACATCAATTAACAAATATGCATAATCTGCACTTTGACTTTTTCTGTATTACCTACCTACTCTGTACCAGTGCCGTAATACCTGTGGGTTTAGGTGGTACATAAATGTGAATATAAAATATATTACGCATTCCTGCTGATACCTGTCATCTTGTGGGTTTTTAGAAGGTTGTGAAGGTACCAGGCCACCCTGATCTTGATTGCCCTGGATTAGGCGAGGAGAACATGGTACTCTTGACATGGCCATCTGCCCATCTCGCTGGCTTCCTCAGAGGCCTGACTGCCTATCCCAGTTGAAAGATTGGGTGCTCCACCCGAGCCCTGTCTCTAACCCTACATGTGTGGCTCTTGAGAGGATGAGGTATAATGACTGGGTAGGGGACCTGGCAAAAGAAGAGGTAACTTGGGGCTGCTGGCTGCACGCAGACCTTCCACTAGATCGTATGTGCCCAGGTGGCGAAGATTTGAGGACGGAGCGCGGGCTTGACCCCATCTCATGCCGCATCCACCACATTGATGGAATTCATTCTGTCCTTGGCCTCGTCGGTCCTTCACGCACAGTTAAAGGTTACTTGGCGGCTTTGTCTGTGTTCAAGAGGTCTCCAGATCATGGGTCTTTATTTACTATCCCAGTAATGACCCAATTTCTGAACGGCCTTCAGAATAGGTTTCTTCCTACATCGTTTGTGTTTCTGGATTCTGATCTCAATTTGGTGGTGACCTTTTTGATGGCGGCTCCGTTTGAGCCCATGCATTTTTCCTCTGTTAGACTGCTCATCCTTAAGACAGCTGGTCTGGTGGCACTCACGTCAGCAAGGCATGTAAGCTTCAAGCTCTCTTGCAGTCTGCCCTGTCTGTGATTTTTCAGCTAGAAGACCTTGCATAAAGTCGGACCTTAATTCTCCTCCCAAAGGTGGTATTGAGTTTCACGTCTTCCAGGGCTGAGGAAAGGTTGCACAGGATCCACCCTTAGAGGGCACTTGGCTGCTATGTGGCCGGGACAGCAGACTTTAGACTTGACCAACTCTGTTGCCTTCTCACAATCCAAGAAGGGCCTGGTGGTGTCTAAGCAGATGATTTCCAGTTGGATAATCCTCTGCATTGCAGAATGCTACCAAAATACGGGAAAGGAATTTGCATCCAAGCACATTCCACCAGGAGCATGGCGACCTCCTCAGCACTGCAAAGGGGTGTGCCAGTGAGGGAGATCTGTCGGGCAGTGACCTGGTCATCGCTCAACATGTTCACAAAACATTACTGTCTGGACGTTTCACCGACGCCCGATTTGGAAGATCAGTGTTTTAAACCTTCCTCACTTGAGACTTTCATGCTGCTTCCATATGCTGTACTGCTATGGTAGTCTACCAGATGAAGAATCTGCAGGAGAATGCAATCAATTGAAGGAGAAGCTACTTACCCTTATGTTTTTTCCATGGATTCTTCGCCCGCAGATGCATCATCGCCCTCCCATCCTGCCCCACTATGAAAGTGGTCAGTTACTGCACCTATCACGCAGATGCATCATCGCCCTCCCATCCTGCCCCACTATGAAAGTGGTCAGTTACTGCACCTATTTTCTTACCGCTTTGGGACGACAACTTAATGTTGTGTTCGAAATGATGGACACAGGTTTGTGCTTCTCATTGACTACTGTCAGCCTGTTGCTTTCAGTATGGTAACTGTTTATCAGAACAACAAAAGTGTTTTTTGGCTTCCTTCTTGGAATCCTACTGTATTCTTCTTCAACAGCTGCTGAGCTTGTGGCAAAAATGTGGGGAACTGAGATATGGTCATAGTGATGAGATATATGCACTGCAGACTTAATGTCCGGAGTCGAGGAGTGATGCGTTTTGGTCAAGATGGAGTCTACGCCGAGTCGCGCTATCAAAGGTTTCCGAGCAGCTGGCGCTGGAAGGGGATATCTATCCGGTGAGGAATCTGCAAGAGAAGAATCCATAGAAAGAACATTACTGGTAAGTAATTTATCCTACTCTGCTGTTAACCAGTAGCTTTTAAGTGACCTGCAGATGCTGATCTGAGGTCACTTTTCATGATCATGTGATTTTTTTTTGTTTTTGTTTCTTATTAAATGGTCTTAATTTCTTTGGGTTTCCATAGTTTATTGCAAGAAATTCCATCCCTGATTTTGGTGCAATTGATCTATCACCAGTTTAAGTGCTGTTGGATTAAAGTGATTTCATTTGTTTGCGATTACTTGTCCAGCTTTGGCCAACATAATTGATTTGGGTCTATATGCCTCTGTGCCTCTAATGCAATGGGATCTTATGCGATGGCCAAAATGAATGTATAGCACCTTGTTTCTTACTGTACAGGCTTTTATGTTACATTGACCAACAGTAAGTCACATGCATGCAGGGGAACCTGGAATCAATTGACATCCGCTGCAAAAAATGAGATATTGATATCCCCTTTCCACCTTCAAAAATAGTAGGTGTTTCAAATGTTCCTGCTTGATGACCGATAGTCTGAATTTGAAACCTACACTTGTATTTGGTGATGTTTTTTGGGGGCATGTGTGGGTTTTGTTATTTCAATCAGATTTCTTTTTGGACCTTTTTATTTTTTTTCCTGGATTGAATGTTCTACTATGTCTAAAATGATGCAAGGTTGACATCAGAAGGAAAAAGACAAACAAGTTCACCATCGTAAATTGTGTATTCTTCATCAGTAAGTCCCATCAGTCCTATAAATAGTAATGTTCAGCCGTCACACTGTATCTGTGCAACTGCTCTGGCACTTTGAGATTAAAATCTGATGTTTGTGTGTGGTGAGGTCGACCCACTACTAACACAGCTTTAGCATGAGCTCACCCCTTCTTCTCAGATCAGGCGGAGAACACGTGTTAATGTATGCTTAGTGATCTGCGGCATGCCTGTCTTCTCCTTGCTCTTAAATGTTTACATCAGCAGTCTCCAACCTCCAACTCACCGAATATTATTGACTACAGCTCCTGTCACTCATCACCCATGACTGTTGACTTGTAGATGGGAGTTTGAGTCTAAAATAATCAAATATTGCAGTCTGAACATTTGGAAAGGTGACCTTTGTTTTCATATGTAAATTGATGATGCCCAAGTGTTCTTAACCTCAACACCAAGATCAGTACATTTCCACAGGTTGCATATTTATGGACATGTGAGAACCAACTAAGCCAGTAAATCAGAGGCCATGGTCTTTGGTTGTTGGCCTAGTCTCCAGTCTCTCCCTTAGCTTGGCCCATTGATTTTGGGCCTTCAATCATCCCTGTTCAGGTTAACAAACCTGATTTCTTGCTTCATTCCACTTGGTCATATGAACCACAGGGAAGTGCAGTCATGAAGAGTGCACAATAACAATGTTGTCCTATTTTCAAAATCTGATACTGGACCACCTCTGATAATGTTCTTGTGCGTTACATATTTCTCTATTGTAGTGAAATATATATGGATACAATGGCTAGAGGGTCATGGCCAGACTGTGAGGGAGGCATATGTTGAAGGTACCTCATACCCTGAATGAAAGGCGCGGGTCATTTCAGAACATTTCTCGATCTGAAAGTAGTGAACGCTTGGGAGAAAAGACATTCAAGCTTCTGCACTTGCAACAGATTTTTACTTCAGTAAAGAACATGATTGTGTTCCATCGACATCCAGAATGCCTACTTTTTCTTTTCGATTGCTTGCCACCATCCGCATTTCCTGTGAAAAATCAACACTTTTAAAACAGTTATGCGATTTAGGGTCAAATTAGTGGCAAGAATATGCATGTGCAAATGCACTGTGGTAATCACACACCTGAGGAAGTAGACAAGAAACTAAGTCTACCCATCTCTCGATAACTGCCTGATCAAATCTAGTTTGGTAGAGGAAGTAAAGCAAGATTTTCAGGTGATATGACACTCTTCGAGGCCTGCATGTAAATCTATCAAAGTCCTCTCCAACTTCAAGATGGTGTTCATTACAAGAGCACTTTTGCTCAATATTGCAGCAATAGAGTCTCTTCAATCTAATAAAACATAATCAATCTACAGGTAATCCCTCACTCGACAGCAAATGGTGTGCAATCTCACTTTGTTTTAACCAGAAAACAAACCAATCACTTCTGATTGGCTCAAAGCCCATTACACAATAGGGACATAGCTACAAGATTTGCAAGGCCACCACATGGCTCTGGAAGTAGGTTCAAGGGTGTTTTATTTTTACACAAAGCAGACAGAAAAGAGGTCTAGGAAAATGTGATGCTAAGGCCAGCCTTTCCCTCCTTCCTAGCCCACGCAGCCTTAATGCATCTTAAGTAATACAGCCTGGTGACCCCTACTGTCTGTCGTTCTTCTTAGGTCTAATGGTGTACTCCCTGAGACAATGTCTTCCTAACTCCCTATAAACCTTCTTGCTGTCTCTCACCTAGCCCCACTTAGTTTTCTAGGGAAGTTAAGGATGGTGCCTTCTTCCACGACCCGCCCTTTATGCACAGCCTTACCTGACTCTCTACTAGACTGGGTCCCAAGATGTTCTCCTCTCCACGACTCTCATGTTCCTCTGATGTTACACTCTGCCTTCCTACCTCCATTGTTTCACGTTACCTCCCTTCTCAACCCCTCCTTTCACTACTACTACCACTACCTCCTCCTACCACACTACTCCCTCCTAAGTTGCATCTCCTTCCATACCTGTAAATATCCTACTCCCACCCCAGGATTGGCCATCTGCCCCTAACCAATCACTTACCTGACTTACAGGAGTGTGACCGTGAAAGTGCTGGGGAGACTTTGTAAGGGCTTTTGAGCCACGCTCCTTTATCACACAGGCCTGCTGTGTTTTGGCCATGGGCAATGCTTTTGCCTATAGGGAACTGATGGTTCCCTTGTGTGCAGGACAATCTTCAGTACATCATTCCCTGGTGGGTTAGTGGGTTCATTCTTATTAACACAGACTTCTTGAGGCCTTGATTAATAATAACTCCCTGGTGGTATAATGGGTTATTTTTCCCTGTGCCGGCTGCAGCAGACACTGTCTGCTGAAGCTGCGTTTTGTTTCTGGAGACAACGCAGACTATAGGGGCCTCGTCTGCATCCTGTGTTGCAGCAGTTGCAGCACCCTGCAATGTTTTTTTTTAACATGTCTTTTAGACGCTCCTTTTTCAGACCTCCTTTCACTCACAGAACCAGATGGAAACCTTCCGGCTGTAATAAGGGAGATCGAGGCGTTTAGGGCAGTGAAGGGGCTGAAGGTAAATATTTCAAGATCTGAAATCCCGAACATGTTGCTTGAAGGGGACACTCCGGCACAAGCTAAACAGGGTACCTCCTTCTGATGGGCAACATGTGCCATACAATTACAGGGGGTAACGATTACCAGATCATTAGCGGGACTGTACAGGGCAAATTGCCAACCCTTAATCAAAGCACAATTGCTCAAGTGGGGCCCATTGTCTGTGTCATAGCTCGGAGGATTAATTCTATTTAGATGGTGGTTCAACCTAGAATTCAATACTATTTCCAGGCCCTCCTGATTCCTATACCCCAACAGTTCTTCCAGACACTAAACAATATGCTGGCTGCCTTTGTGTGGAATAACAAAGCCCAGTGGGTTGTGCTGTGAACACTGATGGCACCTCTCAACAGGGGGGGGGCTGGGCCTCCCAAGCCTTTCTCTATACTATGCGGCGGCATTTATTGGTTTATAGTGAACTCCGATAAAATATGGGTGCACATGGATGGGGCAGTAACTGGGACCCCCATGGAAGAGGTCTTATTGCTGAACAAAGGGGACAGACCGCAGAATGTGCACAAGAGCGCCATCACAGGGCTTCTAAGCGACACTTGGGACAAGGCAATGTATTCACATGGTATTGCCTCATTCCTTTCCCCTTTCACCCCACTTTCACAACCCCACAGGGCTAGTGCACAGTGCATTTTCTAGCAGGAAGGCCGTGGGATACACAAAGATCAGGGACATGTTCCAGGGTCCAAAGATCAATTTGAACAGTGCAAAACAGAGTTGGGATTGGGGGAAAATGACAGGTTACAATACCTGCAGCTAAGACACTGGCTGTTGGCTCCCTCTAATAACGCAGCTGCAATTAGACCTCTCACTTGCTTCGAAAAGTAGCTCACTGGCAACCCAGGCGACAAGAAGCTAGTCTCCAACATTTATAAATTCCTTGTAGATAATGTACACAGCTTACAGAACTCATAGATGAGCAGATGGGACTGGATCGTCAGGGAGGCCATAGACTGGGAGCACTTAAGGCAGGGCATCCCAAAGCTCACGCGGACTACCCTGTCGAATATGGTACAAAGTCATGACTCAATGGCACTCTACGCGGCTACACTCAATTAGCACAATAACATCACAAGATTTCAGGGGGTGGGGGGGACTGGGATCATACATGGTGGAGCTGCATGAAGTTGACAGAGTTTTGGAAAACCATTAACAGTAATATGGAAACTGTTTGGCAGCCAGATCAAGAGGGGGTATCAAAGAATGTATACTAGGGCTTGGATATCCGGAATGCCGATCATGGCCTATGCAATGTTTAGGTTTGCTGCAGTCCTGGTAATTGCGCAACACTGGAGAGCGAAGGATCCCCTGTGTAAACAAGACTGGCTAGGTAAAGTCTGGAACTCTGTGGCTTTAGAATGGATGATTTATTCGCTGCAGCGGGACAGTTTAAAATTCTCAACAGACTGGGAACGGGTATACGCATTTCTGCATGATTACTATCGAGAACCCTATTGCCCACATAAAATGCGTATTTTGGGAATCTGTTGAAAAGCTTAATATTTGACAATCCTGCTTGTGACTCCTGCACCGCACCTATCCACATGCGGGGGTGGGGGAGTGGGAGGAGTCGGTGGTACAGTTTGGGGAGAGGGAGGGTGGGCAGTTTACTCTTATCCTTGAAAATGCCAAGAAACAAAACGTAAAAAGAAAAAAATAAACCTCTCACAAACAGTCCTGAGAGTTTTTAGCTAATGTGTGGAGGTCCTGAACCATTTTGCAACATACCTAAAATGAACATGCCATTAAACAAGTAAGTTATTGAAATACTAAGGTAAAGAGAAATGTAATTTTCAATAGTTGATGGGGCACATTAGGGGGTAAAACCGTAGCTGTTAAATAAATCCACGAATGGAGCCCAAATCGTGTGAAATTCTGAACATTTTCTTATGGTAGACAAATTACCCATTAATGACATTAGCCAAAGCTTTGCACCCCAATCAGCTAGAGGAAGAGATTTGGGGGATTTTCATTTCTTTGCAATGGTTAACCTTTTAGATGCTAGAAACAGTTTAATGGGTCTAGGGATCATACCCCATAATCTTTATGTATTCAAAATTTCAACATACCCTGCAAGGCATAAAATAAGCAGTGTTGCATGGCAATTTAATTAAATTGCCACTTGTTTAGCAAAGTTAGCTATTTAAGTTACCCTGTTCAATGAAGCACAGCTCGCCTTGCATTCCTCTCTTGCCCTCGGGGCTCTTGCCACCCTCTTTTCTCTGTTCACTGCAAGTACACAGGAGATAATAGAGAGTGCAGCTGTTGTCCTTTCCTCGACTCTTAATTGCCAAAGGCCTGTGTGGAAGTTCTAGTCAAGAATTTTCTTTTTCAAAAAATTGCAAGCCAGAAGTAATCTGGATGATGCTTTTATTAAGCTAACTATGCCGTAGCCAAGGACCAGTATGTGTAAACTTTATTTTTTTTAAGACAGTCGTGCAATTCCATTCTTAAAGGTTCAAGTTGTTACATAATGCATGATTACAGTATTGCCACTGTAAAACACTGCATCGTGTCCATGCTTTTCAGTAATGTTTAGGTTAGTGTATCTAAATCAGTGTCAACCATATTTAATTTTGTTGGGGAAGATGCATCAAATTGATGAGTGAACACTTTTGAAAATGTACATTGATCACACCGCCAAATGCTTTTAATGGAAAACCTAGTTCTCTAATCTGCTGGTCCGTACATCTATGCAATTGGTGCTCAGCCCATGAGTTGATCTCATAAACCTTGACATTCTATCTCATCACCCTGTTGCTTTATACCAGCTACCCTGAAAGTATGATGGCCGCCAACTACAATATTGCACCTAGTTTGCACAGTTCTCTGCTCGCTATGCTTCCACTCTGCTTAGTGTCTTACTCTATTTCCTCTTACATAATAAATACACAAAGCTACCTAGATGTGTATGCAAAGTAGTGATCAATAGTTTCATCCAGTCCGTTCATCTATTGATATTGATATTTTATTTCTATCGCGCTCATACACCAGTGTTTCAGAGCGCGACAAGGCAAGGGAAGGGGAACAGGGGAGAACAAAAACAACAATCTTACTAGGCCCAGTGACATTGAGAACGCACAAGTGCAGGGTAGAGGGGGAAGGGGGAGAAGTGCATAGAAGGGGGAACAAAAGGAGAGTGCAGAGCGAGAAGGCAAAAACTAAAATAATAAAAAGGCAACAAACAATGGGAGTGCAGCCAGCAAGTAGCAAGTGCTGGGTTTATGGCAGCAGGCTGGGTAGGTCTGAAAGTGCAGGAAGAAAAGTGGAGGGCTGTATGGGTACAGATACAGACCCCAGTGCAAGGGGTGGCAAGATGAGCAGGTACCTGGACCCGGAGGACAGAGGGTGGCCAGGTGCATGGTGCCGAGGGAGAGTAGAATCAACAGGGGAGAGGAGAAGGCAGAAGAAAAGAGGAAGGTTTTGAGGTGCTTCTGGAACCGGAGATGGTTCTCCTCAAGTTTTAGAGTTGCAGGGAGGCTGTTCCAGAGGGAGGCCCAGCCGAAGAAAGATTTAGCCCCAGCTCGTTTCTTTGAGAATCGACTGACCCTGAGGGAGTTAGAGGTAGAGGTAGAGGAGCGGAGTGCTCGAGAAGAGAGGTATTTGCAGAGGGATAGCTGAAGGTATGTTGGACGCAGGCCCCAGAAAGCTGGAGTGCTGGAGAGATACGATCCCAGGGCTTGAGGCCAAGGACAAGTCTTGCAGTCCTGTTCTGGTAAAGGGCGGAGAGTAGGGGCAGGTAGATTAGGAAAGAGGCTGTTGCAATAGTCCAATTTAGAGAGAACCAGAGCTTGGGAGACAATGAGCTTCTGGGGGAATGAGAGGAAAGGAAGAATACCTCTGAAGAGGTGCAGTAGGAAATTTGACTTTTTTGATAAATAAGCGATGTGGGCGGAGAAGGAGAGTGTGGAATCAAAGGTGACACCAAGGTTCTTGGCCTCGCAGGTGGGGATAGGAGGAGGGCCAAGGGAGGCCGGCCAGAGAGTGAGGGGAAAGGAAGGTGATGGTGTGCCAATGATGATGATTTCCGTCTTGCTGGCATTAAGACAAAGATCGTTGGCGGCACACCAATCTTGAATGGCAGTTAGGCAATCAGTGGTGAGAGAGGAGGTGGCCGAGGGCAGCCTGAAAATGAGTTGTCGTCTGCGTAGCACTGGAAGTTTGAGCAGAAAACAGCAATACAGTGGGCGAGAGTTGTCAGGTATTGGTTGAAAAGTCAGGGCAGGAGGTTAGACCCCTGGGGAACACCACAGGTGGAGAGGAAGATAGATGATAGGAAGGACCCAAGTTGGACCTGGGAGGGTCGATCAGACAGATCGACTGCACTACCTGCCATAGACTGTAATTAGCCTTCAGAGGTCGCTTTGGTCTATGATTATGATTGCATTATATATATATGCACCTGCCGGAGAGGGCTGTATTCAGAGCCTTTTTATCATATCGATTTGTTTACCTTTTAAAGACCTCTACAGTCTCTTCGCCCACTCGCATAGTCGAGTAGATATCATGAAGGGCGAGTACCATTTGAGGCGGATGTTTGAAACTTGTATTTAACATTTACTTTGTTTGCAGTAAATGTCAAATAAAAGTTTTGCTGTGCCTGGCTGGCCTCTGGATGGCAGCAGTGTGCCAAACATAGTGGGTTTGTGGTGGCATGCACCATTTTACAGAACACGCATTTAAATGTGTGCTCACCCGTTGCCATGAATCAAGCGCATTTCTCTTAGGCAGAGTAAGTAAACTAAATTACTCAACCTGCAGGTCTAGCAGAATTTTAAGTAATTGGCAAGGCCCAGCTCATATCACTAAGTTCTTACTTCAGCGGTACACAAAACTGCTGTATTGTTGATCATTTTATGTCATGGGTACAAATATCTTTTGATGACTTTGAACATATTAGTACAACATTGCTAATGAAATGGGGTTGTTTGGTAATCAAGAAGATTTTAATTAGCAAACTCTGCTAATCAATTTTTGAAAACTAATTTATGCCTTGCCCTAAAAGAATGAAAGATTCGGGGCTCCAATAGGACTTAATTCCTGTGATATACTTAATGATGTCATATTGGTGCCCTTTGCCAGCAGGTGCCACCAGCAAAATAATAACTGTGTAGGGCAAGTCCTGTTTCGCCTTGCCAGGGTTAAGGTTCCAACAAAAACAAAGCTTGTATGCATTTTCTTTTGTCAATGAACATGGGGAGGAATTGGCTCCACTAGCCCAATTATTATTCTATGGGGTCCCTGATAACCTGTGTTTGGATGTTCCCCATTGTGCCATGTACAAATGATTGAGGCAACCACTGTTTGGCTCTAGAAAGTTATAAATCATGAAATCTTTCAACATTGAATTGGTTCTCTTTTCCTACTGCCGGCCTTTAGTGTAGTCGGAAAAACCAAACTTGCACATCAATTTTGGGTAGTAGCAAACCAGAAACAACTTTTATTTTGTCTTGTAAGACTAAGTACCAGAAAAAAATGCAACAACCTGGCCCGCCCTCCAAATCTCTTTATAGTTTAGCAAGAATATTCCAGAACCTTCATTCTTGGACCTCCCACCCCACCAAATTACATTGCAGTCTGTTGTGTCAGGAGGCGTGTTAGCCACCAGTACCAAGCCAACAGGTCATTCCACGTGGTCTTTGATTCTTGGAAATGGCGAAACAAAGACTTTCCCCCCAAGAGCGCAGCCGGCAGGATACTAATTAACCTGGCAGGTTAGGGGCTTGAGTGGAAAGGCAGGAGCAGCAACAGAGCTAATGGGAAGAAAAAAAAACAGACAGTGGAAAATGAATACCTTGACAAACCACTGGTCCCAACCGCACCACCCTCCACCTTCCCACTCTTACCTGCGGTGAAAGGCGAAAGCGCTGGAAACCTACTTGTAGAGATGAGTGCCTTTTGAAGTGAGAGTCACAGATCCTGAGTAAAGGTCCAGTTCAAGAACCCTGACCCGTACGGAACGAGGGCGCAAACTAAAGTCTTTAGAAAACAAAAGTAAAAAAGGAAACATACAGCAGAGCGTCCCAGAATGTTTTTTGTTTCCTGGAGATGATCCGTGGAGAAGCAGCAAAGCGTTCCAATCAATCCTTGATCAAATCAGTAACCACAAAAAAACAAAATGAAAAAAACAAGAACAAAAGCCAACTAAAATCCTCTTCTGAATCCTCAGCAAAGCGTCCAAAAAGAAACACCAAGTGAATCCCCTGCAGAGCGTCCATAAATTATGCCACCAAATCCAATGTGACAGAAAAGAGGTGCAGAGCAGTAGATGTTTAGTGGTCACGCTAGTTAGAGAGGTGCAGGGAGCGTGTGGCAAACAGCTGATCAGTTCCCAATGATACGTCGAAGGCGTAATGTGTAAACACCAATAGGAGAACGTTGGCCTCAGAATAAGGCTTGTAGAGAGCCAGCGTATCCAGGAAGGGGTCGGGCAGCAGAGTTTAGTGGGCGAGATAAACACAATGCAAGTACACAATCCGGGGTCAGATACCAGAGAGACACGAAGCAGCAAGCCGGCAGGGAACGTTCAATGAGGCAATCCAAAGGAGCGGTCCGTGTCGGCAACAAGAAAATCCAAGGAAAACAGGAATTCTATGTCTCGGCATTGAATGAGCATAGTGAGCACCGGGTAGTGTTCAGTCCTCTCCTGGCGCTCTGCCCCCCGTCTTTTCTGGAGCTTCCCGGTATCTTCTGGACTTGGTATTTCTGCAAGGTGAAAATAATCCTGGCTCCAAGGTAGGCTGCAACGCAGTGTATTTGAGGCCATGTTTTCAATATTTTTACACCATAGACCTTAATCACCCTGTCTCTGGGGTAGCATCAGCTCTGTCAAGTATTCTGGTAGGTCGCCTACAACAGGCTGGGAGCCGTCCCTGCTTCCCTTTGACAGGGTCAGGCACCTGACTGTGTCACATCAGAGCTGGATGCCTAACCTACAACCCTGATCATCTCTTAACACTTATTCTATTACAGTCTTTGACTTCTGATCAGTAAGAATGGGCAAACATCCCTTTTTTCTATAGTAGAGGGGAAACCTAGATTAGGAAACCATTTACGCTCCTCTTGTCTTAAATGGGTCTCTTCTAGAAGATCAGTATTTGCATTGAAATCCCTAAATTTGTTCAAAAACCTTTCTACGTTTACTGTGATGCTTCATTGAAACAATCCTAAGAAAAGGTGTTGTAATTGGGGAGTATAAAATCCAATAAACAATAGATGAAAAATATAGTGGTGCCACAAATTTGATAAGAATGTGTGGATTCTTCTAAAAACCTCTGCCCCTCCCAGCATGCATCCAGCCTGCATGCGTTTGAAAGATTTCACAAGTCAGGCTACAGCAATTAACACGAATCAAGGATTTATCTCACTGCATATTAAGTAGTGAAATTATAATTAAGAAGTAATATGTTGGAACCATACTTTTCCCAGATCTCATATATGTGGCCTGAAAGGCAAAAATAGGAATGTGATGTCCTCAATGGTCTCAAAGAAAATTAACACTCGGTTTATGTAACCAAGGGGCGCAGAGCGAACAACTCAAGCAAAAGCAGCTGTATGAACCCTGCGATAAGAGTAGACGAAGGAAAGAAAACATGGTAAATTACAATCAATCAACATAAAAATAAAGAAAGCAGTGTAACAGTGATCAAAGAAAATGGACACTCAAAAATGCTTTGGAGAAATTATTTGGTTCCAAGCTTTCCGTCCTTTCATTCATTTTGCCTGTCAGTCTCCCCTCCCTTCAAAGTTGCAGTAGACCAGTCAGCAGAATTATGACTGGCCTACTAGAAGAGTTTCCTCTTGGGCGAACAAGGCCTCTCTAGCTTAAGTATCGCTGCTGTCTGTACCACTGGTGTAGCCTACCTTTGTACCTCTTGGAAGGACAAAAGGAGCTTAAACATCAATCCACATCTATTTTCTTCCAAGATGTTCTTGAACATCGCTTGTAAATGAGAAGGGAGTGCCCAATTTCTATTTCAGAAGGAATGCCTCGAACCCAGATGTTATGACAGAACAAGTGATTCTTTAAGTCCTCGGTTGTCTCTACCTAGAGTGGCCTCTACCTAGAGTAGTTCATTCAATTTACATCAATACAAACAGATATCCAAATACAACCCAATGAAGGCATCTGTAACAAATTCCGTATAATGAATAACAATATTTCTCCCCACCCGTAAATAGAAATCACATTTAAATATAAACTGAAACAGGAAAGATATAATGAAGGAGAGAAGAGAAAGGGGGGATACAAAAGCGGGAACACCAACCCACATATACTGTCAAGATGTAAATATACATTTCAGTCGATGAGCAGTAAAGCAAATTCATGAAATTTAAGTAGACGTATCGTAACATCCAGATTCCTTCATATCGCCACATCTTCTTTATCTCTACCAGTTCAATCTGATTCAAACTTAGTTTACTACCCCAAAGCTTTATCAAATAGTCTCTCCTTCTTCTGCAGGGTCATAACAATTGCGATATTACAAATTGAATACATTTCCGCCATCCAAGGTTCTGTTGTGGGTAATACAGCCGATTTCCAATTACGTAGGATTATCCTTTTCGGAGCCAAAGAACCCTTCAATATCTAGGTCACTTGTTGATACAACAGATCATCCAGATCAGTATCTTCACCCAGAATCAAAGTTGCAAAGTTAAACTCCCTCTCTTCTCTCAGTACTTTATTCATCGTAGCTGGACAACCAATATAAAGCCCCTCTGCAGTGTGCCTATTCAAGTCATATTACTATTGGCAACTTTGTGTTTTAAACGTGTGCTATGCACTTTTAATTTCTGCAGTTGATCTGCTCGCTTTGTTTTTTTTTCATACTTGTTCAGTATGCCGTTAGAAGGCTAGTCCTGTTTCTATGACCACAAGTGGGCGTTACTCAGCCTCACTTGGATCACGTTCGGCAACTTGTGTGCCAGAACGTTTGCCCATGCAGTAGACAGGCATAGCGGGCATGCTGTCTGCGTGCCGAAGGCCCGCTCAAGGCGAGCCCGTCTGTGCCCGTCCGTGCTACGGCCGGGCGGTTGGGGTTGGGTGCTCTGCCTATGTCTCGTAATGACATATTGGCTCTTGCTCCTCTTGATACTTGTTTTCCTACAGGCTGGCATGATGATTCAATCTCATGTCATTACACTATTTTACCGTCTTTATCAGCACAGACTTTGAAGCCAGCTGAGCAAACATCTATCCCTATTTTACTGTTATTGAATACACACTTGCTGCCTGTGTATGCAGCTGAAATTTACCAGCTACTATCATTAAGACAGCCTGATTTGTTGGTTTTAACTGAAACTTGGTTACAGGAACTTCTGCACCGGCCCTGCTCCAAGCTATGCCGGAGTATTTTGGGATTATTCATGTAGACCGCAGCCCCCCTGTAATTGGGAGGAGGGATTGCTGTCGTCTTCAAAATTGCTTTAGTTTCTAGATTGGAGCTTTGCCACTCTATACCCATGGAAGCTCTTTTATTTCGCCGTTTTCTCTCCTTCGTACATTTGCCACTTTCTGGCCATTTATCGCCTCCCCCCTGGTTCACATGTGGGGTTTTTGGAGCCTTTCTTGGATTTGGTGGTTGATCTCCACACCAAATTCTCCCATTTGGTTGTTTTACGAGATCTTAACTTGAAATTTAACAATATCCTTACCCCTGTCCTTAACCATTTTTTTTAACAGCGTTTCTAACTTTGGGTTGACCCAATTGGTCCTGGGTCCTACTTACAAGTTGGGCAATAACCTTGATCTGGCTCTGGCTTATGAAAATCCTGTTACTACTCTTCTCCCTGAGCCAGTGCTATGGTCTGACCACTACTTGATTACTTGCCTGTTTAACATGCCTAAATTACAACAGAAGGCTAAGCCGCCTTCCAGGTGGCAACACTGCTGGCGCTCTGTTGCCAAATCTGACCTGGCTCGATCTATGAAGGGTATATGCAGTATGGCTTTGTTAACAAGCTTACATGTACTTAATCAAGCAATGCCTGGAACTGCAGATCGTGTTGCCCCTTTCCGGCTCATTCAACCTCATCGATTGCCCTCGGAGCCTTGGTTTACTGACAACGTTAAGGTACTCATCTTACCCTGAGACAGGATGAACGTAAATGGCAAAGAGCATATGAACCCAGCCTTAAGCAGCATTATAAATCTTGCGCCTCAGTCTACTCGGCTGCAATTATATTAGCTAAAAAAAAACCTTTATGCTCTCAAAATCGCATCATTATGCTGCCCGAAGGCGCTCTTTTCTGTGGTAAGAGCTCTGTCCACTGCGGCTACATTGACTCCTTCGGTTAGCCCCACGCAGGTGCTTTGTGATTCTTTGGCACATTTATCCGTAGAAAAAATTTTAAAAATTTAAACAATTCGTGCCAATATCAAGTCCACCATGGCTATCTCTCCTGAGGTGTTAATCCAACTCCTAAGGGACAGATACATTTGGCTGACTGGTCTCTTTTTCCCGTTTTCTCTGAGACTGATGTGCTTGCTGCTATTCAGCGCATTAAGTCAGGGGCACCATCTGATGTCATTCCCTTGACGATGATGAAATATATTTCCGCTGATCTACAGTCTGAGATTACGTTGGCAGTTAATGTGTCTTGCCAGCAGGGCTTTATCCCTACTAAGCTTAAGGCTGCGACTGCGATCCCTCTTAAGAAGCCATCGGTTGACCCTCTGCTTCCATCTAACCATCGTCCTATTTCTCTTTTACTGTTTCTTATGAAACCTTTGGAATCACTGGTGTCTCCTCTTATTTCTTCTTTTATGGAGTCTTCCAGGCTCTCCGACCCCGCCCAGTCTGGTTTCAGACCTGGTCGGGGTGCGGAGAGCGTGCTGGTGTCGGTTCAGGACGATATGGTCAAGCTGGTTGATGCAGGTGGGCTTGGTGCGCTTATTCTTTTAGATCCGTCTACGGCTTTTGATACCTTAGGCCACCACATTCAGCTCACCTGCCTGGCCCATGTGGGAATATCTGGCCAGGTTCTTGCCTGGTTCACCTCGTTCCTGACCGACCGAACCCAGACTTTCACTTCCTCCTTTTCTTTCTGCTCTCTTCACTCTTACCTGTGGTGTTCCCCAGGGATCCGCCTTGTCCCCTATTCCCTTCAATATTTACATCTGGCCTCTTGTGTGTCTCATCCGCTCCTTCGGCGTCGGGTGCTATTCATATGCCGATGACACTCAGATCCTGATCCGGTTGGATCGTGATCAGGCTGAGCTGTTGTCATGCCAGAGTCAGTGCCTGACTGCTGTGTGGGCTTGGATGGGCCACAATTGGCTCAGGCTGAACTGTGACAAGAAGAAGGTGCTAGTGGTGGGTTCTCGCCCTGATGTCTCACTCAGGGTGTCTTCGTTTTGTCCCTTATCCTTGGGTCCTCTTCCTCTTCCTGTTCCATCTGCCAAGGTCAAGAACCTTGGTGTAATTGTTTTGTCTTCACTTTCAATGGAGACCCAAGTGTCGGCAGTCTGTAAGGATGGTCATTTCCACTTAATAATACATAAGAAGGGAGGAGACCACGAGGGGGTGCAGACAGGATGGCAGCTTCAACCATCGTCTCTCTTTTTGGGCATTAACACGCACTGGATATGCCCATAAATATGAACCACCCGCACTAGAGACGTAACGTTCTGCATCTGGAAATATCTCCGCACTGGTGGGCAAAAATACAAGCAAAATTGTGCAAGAAATCACTGAGAAATTGGGAGCAGAAAACTGGCACGATCTCTGCATTTGAGAAACAAAGATGGCGCCCGCAAGTCGTGTTCCCAGTTGTGAGGAACCCGGGAAGACACACCAAGACTGAGACACTCAACTTGCAGCGAAGGCACAGAGCAGGACGATCGGGAGCGGCATCGGGAGAGGGAACAGCGCAAAAGATCCTGCTGGAGAAAGGTACGTTCCCATCCCCTCCTCCACTGCCAACGCTCAAGACAAAGGGCATCAGCACCGGTGAGCCGAGCGCACAGTGCGCCATTACAGAAACATAAGAACGATCCTCTCCAACTCCCAAAGGCAATATGTGAGGAATTCAAAGACACACATGGCGCAAGTAAAGCGGAGCGACGAGGCGACTGCACTCATATCTCCCATCCCTAAACTCTGGCTTGGGAAGCGAGCGAGGCGTGGAGCTACAGGAGAACCGCCCCCCATCGCCGTCAGGCCCTAAAAAAAAAAGGACAAAAAAAGATAATAAAACAAGAAAAGGGGCAGAAAGAGACGAAATAAACGGAGCACAATAAAAAAACGAAAGGGAGGAACAGTATCCCAGGAGGAAAAAATATATCATATTGAGAGGGTTCGCCTCCCAGTAACGCATTCAAGGGCACTCACGAACGCCCAATACTGGATCAGGATCACACTATGGCACCTTTTTACCCAGCGAGGATAACTGCACCAACTAACGTTACATTATAAACATAACTGCACTAGCACCCGCCGACGGCATAAGAAGAGCCTGGGATAGTCAGCATACCGTACCCACGACGAAAAACAACAATCAATTATTTCTCAACATCCAGGACTCTGTTAACTTGCAAAATCACCTCGACCGCCAGCCCTCATAGAAATCTGCGTGGAGGAAGCGGGGACCCTCAGACCTATGGCCTACACCGCTTATACCTTAAAGGTGCATTTCGAAGTGGGGGTGAAAAAGTCATATAGCCTGAACTGGTTCCTCCAGGAAAGGATACAGATTTACTGAGCAAAACTTTCCCGGCACGCAGAGTGAACTTTAAACGAGACATTAGCCCAAGCAGTGAGAAGTGTTGGAAAAAAGGAGTGCCATAACAACTATGCTTGCTGAAACGATGCTGGACCCCAACACTTTGATCCTACTCCAAACATTCCGCCGATCACATACAGCGGATCCCGAAGCTCTACAGATATCCCGGGCAATGACCTGGACAGCGCCACCAAAGCGGACATTAGGCTTCTGCTAGGGGAAATAAGATTGATGAAGTCGAGCCTCACAGAAACGGTTGCTGACCTACAAACAAGAGTAGCAAAGACCAAGGACCGTCTCGAAGCGGTAGAAAACAATCAGGTGATATAGCCACTATGCAAAATGAAGCTAGACTTCAAGATCTTGAACAAAAGGAAAGGAACGTGGAGGCAAAGCTTGACGACCTTGAAAATAGAGAGCAGAGAACGAATGGGGAATCCCCAGGCAAGCCTGGAGAAGAAAGTAAGGGCCCTAATCCATACCCTCTATATCGACACAGACACTCCAAAGTTGGAATTCGACAGAGTGCACAGGGCAGGGGGCCCTTGCGATGTCCCCGCTCGGTCCTGGTAAAGTGCCATTACTATACCGAAAGGCATGACATACTATCAAAAGCGAAATAAAAGGGCACGATCAAATTTGGAGGTGCAAGGGTGATGCTTTACCAAGATCGCTTGGCCATGACCTTAGCAAAGAGAAGAGGATGCCGCCCACTCACGATCTGGTTGCAATAGAAAGGCACTTGCTACTGATGATGCCATCCCTTCCCGTTGCCTTTCGAATATGGGGGAGAAGACTTTAGGATCACCACGATAGACGAGGCAGAGGGGAGCCCTGTGCCACTTCCGAGGTCCAGCAGAAGATAAGGACACTGATCCACACAGGAAGCCTGAAGGTCCCACTTTCCACTCAATGCCAAAGCCTTCCCAGGAGAGGGAAGGTGCAAACAAAGTGGAAGTATAAACGGCTGAATACTCTGTGAACTTGTACACAGACTACTGAAATTATTTACCCAGCTCACTACTACATCTTTGGTTGTTACTGGCTTGCAGGTTGATAGAAAGTGCGAGCCCCTTCCTTTTTCTTGGATGTGAGCTCTCCCGATTTAAATAGGGAAAGTTCTAATTTTCTTAGGTTATGTAACACTGCATCCATTGCGTATTTTCAAATATGACAAATGAATGGAAACACAATGCCCAAAGAGGGATCCCAACAGAGTGGCCCTTGTTAGTTTAGGGTGTCTCCTTAATTAACAGAGAATGCTAAAGTTAGCCCGCCCGGGACCCGAATTGAAGGTCAATACACTGAGCGAACAAGAACATTGGATATTGGATTCTCACACGGCATCCTGCTTTCGCACATAAGCTCATACCTTTCAAGCGCCCACTCTGGCGGGGCTGACCTCTGGCGCATTGTTGAGACCTACCCACTTCATCGACGGGGTCCCGCCGCCCATGAACCATAAGGACAGATTGGCAAAATACAAGTTCACACCAACCCACGAAACTCTGAAGTCCCCCATTGACCTTAAGATGTCGACTGTTTGGTCTGAGGCTGCGCAAACCAAGGCAGATGTCGCTGATCTACTCGCAGAGATGCGAAGCATGAGGGCAGACATAGGCAGCAAAATCGACTAAATTACACAGAGAATGGACAAAATGGAGGACAGGCAGGAGCAGGTCGAACACAATCAAACCTTGAATACGTTGGAAGCCCAAATGGACCCCCGCATTGCGGAAGTAGAACACAAGGAAGAGGCATTACGCCTAAAGGTTGACGATCTTGAAAACAGGGAACGCTGTAATAACATACGTGTCTTCGGCATCCCCGCAAAAGAAAGCGAATCTGATTCAGACCTGAAACAGACCCTGCACGCCATCCTGAAGCTCCTTTTTAAGGATGAGACAGTGGATGAACCCAAACTTGATCGCATCCACAGAGCCGGAGGCAGGCCAGGAGGTCCGCGTTCGGTCCTGGCTAGGTTTCACAACTATGCGGACAGAGCCAGGATTTTAGATAAAGCCAGACACGCTTCGTTGCTTTCTCTGTGATGCTACCATCTCGCTTTACCAAGACCTATCATCGCTCACGCTCGCAATGAGGAAGAAATGCTCCCCGATTACGAAAATGCTGAAGGATAAAGGCACCAGGTATCGGTGGGGTTATCCGTTCTCACTCACCTTTGAGTGGGAGAGTTCAACAGTGTAACTGGTTTCGGAAAAGGACATTGCAGACTGCATATCTGACATGTTGGGTACCCAGGAGGAGGGCCCCTCCCATGGAGAGTCGAGGAGGGAGGAAGGTGAATGGCACACTAAGGGCCCGCGGCGCAGACGGATCCAAGGCTCCAGGAAATTTCAGAGAATGAACAATTCACAGGACATGCAACACTAATCTGGCCACCAGACTGGCATGCTAGGCCGCTGGGGGCAAACGAATTTTGTGGTGAGGGATCCGGTTGAAGCTGATCGATTGGGCGCTGCCCGAGGCAGAGAGAAGCGATGAGGGTGCGTCAGACTGAAGGGTTCACGTATAACATACACCAATGATGTGCCTGATTCTTTGGTCGCACCTTTAGACTCCAATGTGTTACTCGTTTCGTGCGAATGGTGAACTTGACCATGTATGTTTAGGATGCCCAGAAAGAGATGGGAGGTAACACTTATGCTGGAACGATCCCTTTGGGGGGTCGGAGTTCTTGTTTTTGGTTTGTTGATAAGTTACGAGCACATGGTTGGGGGCTCACTGTTATTGATGTCTATATTAAGATAGGACCGCTTGTTTTGCGGTCTCCACTGGTGGTCCGAGACTGACTGGGTGATGGTAACCCGGACGGGTCGGGCGCCGAACGCAGGGGGGGAGGGGGATAGGGGAGGGTGGGGCTGGTGGGAAACACATACTTTGTCACAGCACAGACCTGAGGGGCACGAAAACACAATCTGGATACATAAAGGGACATTATACGTACTGGACGGGTCCGTTTTTGTCCTCCGAAGGACTAACTGAGACCCATTCTGAGGAATACGAACCACACACTGCAACATCAAACATGACACGGGCCATGAAGCAGACGAACTGGCTGCTTACACACTTACCCAAAGCTCAAGATGGCACATACACTCTATAAGGACACGTTACGCATTTGCACACTCAATGTCAAGGGTTTGAACTCCCCCACAAAGCGATCCATGGTTGCCAGGGAATTTAGGAGATCAAATATACATATTCTATTCCTCCAAGAAACGCGATATGGAAAGGGTGAGGAGAGAGCGATCCCAGCACGGGAGATCGGACCCTCCTTCTGGAACTCAGGTATCTCGAAAAAAGCAGGAGTGGGGATCCTAATCCGCAAAGGCCTCCGGATGACAATTCTTGAGACATGGATGGACAGGGAGGGGAGGGCTCTCATAGTCGTGGGAAACATACGGGGCACAACAGTCACGCTTGCTACGCTTTATGCGCCTAACCAAGGGCAAAATAGGTTCCTCCACAAAATCAGTTAGGTTTTCGGCAATGGCCAGGGGACAGCTAGTTCTCGGTGGGGATTTTAACACGTGGATGGACAGTTCAAAGGATAGACAAACTAAAACTGACGTGGCAGATCCACCCAACACGCGGAACGAGGCGGACATTAAACTAACCCTTAATCTTTATGGTCTCGTGGACAGTTGGCGCCATTTGCACCCGACGGACAGAGGCTTCACCTTCCACTTCCTCCCCCATGACACGCTCATGCGTATCGACTACATCTTCCGCTCAGATGGCCTCTTGCGCACATTGCAAGCGGCAACTTTATACCCCTCTGCTTGGACGGATCATGATATGGTTATGGTGGATATACTTTGGAACGACCTGCCCCCCCGGAATACCAAATGGAGATGTAATGACTCCTTATGGGCTGACTCAGTCTTCAAGGAAGCTTTGGAAACCGAGATCGAGCAGTTCTTCGCTTCTAATGACACAGGGGAGGTAGGGAAGACATCCGTATGGGAGGCAGCCAAGGCAACTTGGAGGGGGGTGCTTATAAGGGAAGGGGCCCAAAAAACGAGAACGTGCCTTGATAGAGAAGGGCATTAGGAAAAGGCTCTGTAAGGCCCAGAGCATGGCACAGTCCTCCCTATCTGAAAGACCCAAGTATATTGCAGAAGCAAAACTACTCCGAGAGGAGTTGAAAATACTTATCGCGGGCAAAACTGCCCAGACCCTACAATACCTCAAACAAAAATATTATGAGAAGGGTGACAAGGCGGATGCCCTCTTGGCGTGCACAGAAGGCGGAGAGATGGGTTGAACTTATCGAAAGGACGGACGGCACCCTCATGGACACGACAGTGACTTCCCCCGAGGACGTACAAGAAGCATTTGCCTTCTTTTATGAAGATCTATATGTAAGTGACCCCCCTCCTCCCGTGGGAAGCATAGACACGTACCTCAAGGAGGTGCAGATCCCCTAACTCACACACATGGAGGCTGATTCCCGAGACATGTCAGTCACAGAGGACGAAGTTGTAGAAGCCATAAAGCGCTTGAAGACAGGTAAAGCCCCAGGAGATGATGGATTCACGCCCGGTTTCTACAAGACATTCTCCACTCTCATTGCCCCCTTTCTTGCATCCCTGTTCAACCACATCTTCGACACAGGTCACGCTCCTCCATCCTTCTCTCAGGCCCTCCTTGCAGTCATTCCGAAGGAGGGTAGAGATCCTAAATACTGTAGCTCCTATCGTCCAATTTCTCTCCTCAATATCGACGCTAAGATTTATGCCAGGGTCATTGCGGCCCGGCTTGAAACGCACCTCCCTAGGTTAATACATTCTGACCAAGTTGGCTTCGTTCTTGGGAGACAGGGCGCGGACACTATGAGAAAAACACTTCACTTACTCCACGAGGCACATGGTATGGGAGGGGACCCATCACTTTTGTCGTTAGCTGCCGAGAAGGCCTTTGATAGGGTGTCATGGGAATTTCTGGAACAGGTATTGGTCACGAACGGGTTGGGGCCAAAACTCTGCCGTGCCATCAAAGCACTGTACACCTCCCCCACAACTTCAGTAGTGGTGAAAGGAGGTTATTCACGATGGTTTCCACTGGAAAGGGGGACGAGGCAGGGCTGCCCACTGTCAGCGATATTATTTGTAATGTCCCTTGAACCGTTGGCTCAAAAATTGAGACACAATAGTAGAGTCAAAGGTATCACAGTAGGTGATCGAGAATACAAACTGGGCCTATATGCCGATGATTTATTACACTTAACTGATCCCTTAGATTCGGTCCCGGCCGCGCTCGAAATAATTGAAGAATATGGTCAATTAACACTGCGAAATCTGTCCTCCTCCCAATTGACAAAAGTAGAGACTCTGAGGTCGAACGCTTTGTCCCCCTAGGAGTAAAAGTCAGTCTCGCCACGCTCCGATACTTGGGTATTACTTGGGTATTAATGTTATTCGGGACCTGGGATCCCTATATGAAGCCAATTTCCCACCACTGTCACTTGCCCTTCAAAAAGATATTCAAAGATGGTCCAAGCTCACCATCTCTTGGCTGGACCGTTTAAATGCCATAAAATTGGTGATCCTCCCTAAGATACTATATTTGTTCCAAATGCTTCCCATCAAAATGCCCCCAGAATACTTCACGAACACGAGAAAAGTGCTGCTAGCCTTCTTGTGGCACGGCCAAAAGCCTAGAATTCAGAGGTCCTTGCTCCAGCTTCGAAAAGATAATGCAGGGGTAGGCCTACCAGACATCGAAACATACTATAGGGCGGCCCAACTCCGGGTCCTCCTTCCACATGTCAGGCAGCAGTCAGAGCCACAGTGGATAGCCCTGGATAACTATCGCCTCCGTCCCTTTATTTTGGGTGAATGGCTACGGGTGCCTGGGTCCCAATTACGTAATAGCGTCAAATCTCATCCCATTACAGGTACAATATGGGCAATATGGAAACCAGCAAGAAAATGGTTGGAGTTACGACATGGCCCTCTCCCCTGGGTCACATATGGTCCCCGGAGATCCGAGATGCAATCCCGGAACCCGGAAGCTTTGAGACCTGGTACCAGGAGGACCTAGAAAGGGCAGGTCAACTATGGAGAAATGGCTCTTTTACAACCATTCAGGAGCTTCAGGAGGCGCTTGGCATAGGCCCGCTCTCGGTTTTCCTGTACATGAGACTCCAGGGGGTTTTGACAAGGCCGACATGGAAAGAACAATTGCAGAGGGACCTTACCCCATTCGAGAGAATTCTTGACACATGCATGGGCTCCAGAGGTTTGATAAGTGCAATGTACCTGGCATTTATTGAGGTTGATATTACACCCTCCCTTACACTCAAAGGCAGATGGCAATCAGATATGGGTAGGCAAATTTCACAGAAGTTATGGCTTCAAATATGCAGACAGACGGCGAAATCAACTATTTCTTGTTAGTATAAACTACATGCTATCAAGTTAATGTATAGATGGCAATATGACCCAACCCGGCTTGCCAAAATGTATCAAGGAGTAAGCCCATACTGCCGGAGGGGCTGCGGGAAGCGGGCTGATTAATGGCATATGTGGTGGGGATGTGCAGTGGTCCAAGCCTATTGGTCAGAGGTTCTTAGCTGGATTAGGGACCTAGATGATGTCGAAAGAGAGAAACAACCACTGCTGATTTTGTTCGGCTTGATTGAAACGGAGGACACGATCATGAAAGCACCCAAAATGGTGTTAGGTCTGTTGATGGCTGCACGAGCCTGTCTAACCATGGTATGGAAAAGAGCCACACTCCCTAGCAAGACTGAGTGGCTGGGTGTTGCTCTGAGTATTTACAGAATGGAAAACCTGACTGCAGCCTTACATGGAGATCGTACCAATGTTGAGAACGCATGGTCAGAATTTCGTGCTACATATGTCACGTGAAAAGAATGTGTGCAAAACACTCCCAAATTTTGTGTCATTTTAGTCAATTGCTGTTGGAGCCTGTCATGCCAGGGTCATGTGTAATGCTGTGCACACTTGCCTTATGTCATGAGTATATTAGCAGTTCTTTGGTAATGTTTTAATTTTGTTTTCAATCCCCGGACGGTGACATGTGAAGGGGGCAGGGGGTGGGGTAAAGAAAGTGGGTTTGTTTTGTTGACGTTATTGGTTAATTATTTGATTCCAAAAGACTTTATACGCTCGATATGAAAATGTTACTTGCTGTGAACAATCTTTTTCTTTCGACTCAGTGTTGGAATTTGAATGTAATTGTCGAACTTTTACAAAACCAATAAAATAGAAATTTAAAAAAAAAAGTAGACAGGCGATGGGTCTCTAATGATTTTTTGTGTGGTGATCCAGTTTTCAAAGATGCTCTTACAGAGGCCATTGCAAATGACTTTGAAGTGAATGACGTGGATGGAATGTCCTTAAATACGATATGGGAAGCAGCAAAGGCCACGATAAGGGGGATACTAATGTCAGAAGGGGCATCAAAGAAGAGGCTATGGTTACTTAGGGAAACAGAACTTAAAGCAGCCATAACCCGCCTAGAGCGAGACCTTCGACTGCGTCCAGACCAAGCAGAAGACAAACTTTCACAGATAGTAGGGCTAAGAGAAGAGCTGAAAGACATTTGGAACGGAAAGGCCCTAACACAACTCAAATATCTCAAACAAAAATTCTTTGAGAAAGGGGATAAAATCCATACGATGCTAGCGAATCATTTGAGGAAACAAAGAGCCGACATGGCTGTTTATAAGATAAACAACGAAGGGGGAACCGTCCTTACAGACCCACATGACATAGTGAACCGTTTCTCCAGGTTCTATTCACAGCTGTACTCGGCTGAAGGGGAATGTACACCAGCAGCCATGGAAGAATTTTTAAACGTCCTTCCCCAACCCCTTATAAACAGGGAACACGTGGAACAACTAAACACTCATATAACCATCATAGAAGTCCAAAGGGCAATCTCCAATTTAAAAGCAGGTTCGGCCCCTGGACAGGATGGCTATACACCGGCATTTTACAAAACAAACAGTAATGCCCTGTCACCATTCTTAACCAAATTGTTTAACTCAATATTAACAACAGGCCAAGCCCCTAAATCATGTACAGAATCAACAATTATAGTTATCCCTGAAGAAGAAAAGCACCCCCAGGAATGTGCGTCATACCGCCCCATATCCCTAATTAATGTGGATGCGAAAATCTATGCAAGCATCCTAGCATCCCGTCTTGCCCTTGTTCTCCCACAGCAGGTGCACATAGACCAGGTGGGTTATGTAAGGGGAAGACAAGGAGCGGATAACATAAGGAAAACCCTAGATTTAATGATAGGCCTCAGGGAAACTGAATGCGATCCTATGCTTCTATCACTTGACGCCGAGAAGGCGTTCGACCGCGTGGAATGGCCCTTCTTGAAAGCAGTATTGTAGTGGGTGAAGGTGGGAATGGCATGGACACAAGGGGCGAGCGCACTATACCACACAGCACAAGCAAAGGTATCCATTAACGGCGTCTCTTCAAAACCTATTGTTAAGTCACGGGGAACCAGACAGAGATGTCCCCTGACCCCACTCATTTATGCACTAGTTATCGAGCCCTTTGCCCAAATGTTGCGGTCAAACCCTAAAATACATGGCATCACCCAGGAAAATAAGGATTATAAGCTAGCTCTGTTTGCCGATGATATTCTCCTATATGTCCCCCATCCTATTCCAAGAAATACACAGATACGGAGCCCTATCTGGCTTTCACGCAAACCTCCAAAAGACTAGCAGTTCACTCAGAGAGGGTGGCAACCTCCCCCACTCACTCGAGGAGAGTTGGGGCCTTAAAATACAACCCCAATCAGTGAGATATTTGGCCGTACACATTACTGAGGCACACTATGTCCCCTTGTGGAAAGCCATAAGGGAAGACGTGAACAGGTGGTCGAAACTGACCCCGTCGTCGGCCGCCAGATTTACCTCCAAGATGAATATACTGCCCCGTCTTCTTTTTCAATCACTCCCAATTGTAATTCCAGATTCCTTTCTTGCTGAGATTAAACGTGTGTTATTGGAATATCTATGGGCGGGCAAAAGGCCTACAGTTCCTTATTCTACTCTTCTAGTACTACCTAAAGAATCAGGGGGCATGGCGTTTCCAGATACCCCGGAATACTACAAGGCCTCCCAACTGAGAGTATTAGTCGACCATTTATGGTAAAACCCTGAGAAACAATGGGTCGCAATAGAGAATAATGTTTTTGCACCAGTCACTCTGGGGGAATGGTTGTTGCCCCCTCAGTCAGCAATGACACAAAGAATTTGTGAACATCCTATTTTAAAGGTATTGTGGTCACTTTGGCACCCCTTTCGAGCCACACGAGGCGTCACCTGGCCCTCCCCGTTAAGTTGCATTTGGTCTCCCCCATACAGAAGCTGATCTTCAACGTCCATTGATTTCAGAATTGGTATGAAGCTGGAGTGGTAAGGGCAGCACAAATGTAAAGAGAAGGGTATATATCTCTTTAGGGGACCTACGAGAAGTCTTGTAGGAAGAGACTGTTATCCCAATACAATACTTGCAATTACGAAGTGTCTTAACAGATCGCTGCTGGGGAAACTCCCTGTGACGTCCTCTTACGGCATTTGAACTAATTCTAAGTACCCCCCCAGACCACGAAAGGGCTTATTGCCTGACCGTACAAAGCCCTGATTGCCAGAGGACATTTGAGCCGCCCCTCATCGAAGGTTAAATGGGAAGCAGAATTAAACCTGGGAGATCAACCCGGGATTTGGAAGGCCATAAGAAAAGCGGTCTGGAGGTCATCCATATCTACACAATACAAAATGCATGCATACTAGTTAGATGGCATTACACTCCTAAAAGGTTGTCTAAAATGTTTCCAAGCACACCCCCTCACTGCTGGAGAGGCTGTGGGGAAATCGGCGATTATTGGCATCAGTGGTGGGGCTGTGACAAGGTGAAAATGTACTGGAAAGAGGTTTTAGGATGGATCCAAGACATTGACGTGATCCCCAGAGTACTTACACCAACTCTGGTACTGTTTGGGGTGGAATCGGATGATGAAGATTCCCATGAGTCCCTAACACATATGCCACAAAACTTATTAGCTGCCAGAGTATGTTTGACTATCAAATGGAAGTCAGCAGTTCTCCCCTCCAAAAGGGAATGGTTCAGTAAAGCGCATGCAATATACGAAATGGAAAGCCTGACGGCTGCAGCTATGGAATCCCGTAGGAACATAGACTTGATCTGGTTACCCTTTAAGGATTATTATAGGGAATGCTGGGCCCCTCACTGCTGAGCGAAGTAAAGCTCATAACCAATATCCACCTCCAATGTATCAAAAAGGCTGACAAAGGTATACACCTCCACAATGTAGTAAGTCATAGAGCAATTAGGCCTGAACAATAATTTAGTGTGGTCCCCCTTCATGACTTGGATCTCCATATGTACTGTACAATGTAGCTCATCTTCATATTCCGATGAGTGGGGGGGAGGAACAGGGTTGGGAAGGGTGGGGGGAGGGGTATACACAAGTTATGATGTTCTGGTCAATAGTTTTCCTGAAAATATTATGATTATTAATATATGATGACAATTAAAAGCCATACTGACCTTTACTGTGATGTGAACATGTGAATTGTTAGACTTGTATTAAGAAACAATTTACTATTTAAAATAAAAATACTTAAGAAGGTGCTTCCCCTTATTCCCGTTCACCTTTGCCCACCTGTGGTCGCAGCTCTAGTGTTCAGCCGCCTGGACTACTGCAACTCGTTATATCTGTCGGAGCCTAAAGCGCTAATTCAGAGATTGCAGCGTCTTCAGAATATGGCGGCTAGAGTAGCTATAGGCTTCCCCGGTGGGGCCCATATTTCACCAGTACTGCGGTCCCTTCATTGGTTGCCGGTATGTCAGCGCATTGTTTTTAGGTCCCTCTGCCTGGTACACTGTGCATTGCATAACCAGGGGGCTGAATATCTTCATGCTAAGTTTGCACGCTACCTCCCAACACAGCATTTGCGCTCAGCTACTTCAGGTAGTCTTGTTGTCCCTTCTTATCGTCGCTCCCGGATTGGAGGTAGAGCCTTCTCAGTCGCCGCCACCAGACTGTGGAATGATCTCCCCCTCACCCTGAAACAGTCCTTTAACCATCTGGCCTTCAGGAAACTGCTGAAAACTTACTTACTTCAGTAACTCTGCTACTGCTGTTGGTCTCTCTCTCTTTTAGTGCAATGATACTTCGATGACCGTGCGCACTACAAGTTACTTTAACATAACATAACGTAATTCCCTTCCAAAACACTCACTCTGTAGCAGTCCCAAAGCATATGTTCAAGTGATCCTCGTGAGTGACCGCAACCCCAGCGAGGATATGTAGAACTCGATCCTTGATTGTGCATACGCTCTGGTGTCTAAAATACTCCATTCAGTAATTTCACTTGTCATGCTTTTTCACCAATGTTCATGAACATTTGTGGAATGTTTTTGCACAGTGCCTCCCAATGTGGCTGCGTCCTCTCATCTTGTACACAATGCAACCAGGAATTTTAAGAGCTTATCATTCCCACTTGATTTTCTACTTAGGAGATTATATATCTTTGATGCCATATGTTCCTGGCTTTCTATGATCTTTATAGAAACCATCAGATCTGCGCACTCCATTGCTGTCAAATTAACCACTCCTCGAAGCCTCTGATAATCCCCAGCCACATTCCTCCTTCAAATAGGTCATCAATCTTCCTTACTCCTGCCAGAAACCAATCGGACCAAAATATGGTTTTATTCTCATTTTGTAACTGCCATGTTGAAGAAGAACCCATCAGGCCCGCGACCATATCTCGAATCATGGCCATGTCACTCCAGGTTGATCTCATGAGCTCAGTCAATGCAGACCTCTCACTCCAATCTTTGCTTGTTGTTGACAGGACTGCTGAAGGATTTAATGGACCTACCATACTTGCCTCAGCAACAGCCCAATCATCAAAATGCTCCTTCAATAATGGCAGGAAATGTCTCACCGTGAGAGCCTGATGATATCTTGCCAAATTCAGGATATTCAATCCTCCTCTTTCATTTTGGAGTTGTAGTTTCCATAACTTTAACCTAGGCTTTTTATTCTCCCACAGAAAAGACTGGATCATACTATAAAGTTGTTTCAATAGAGACTTCTTTGGAGGAAGAGGAAGCCTACTCATGACATTTGTTATTTTTGAGGCTGTTGTCATCTTGATGGCATTTACTGTCCCTCCTCATGATAACTTTAGAGAATCCTAGCGTTCAAATTCTGCTGATAACTTGTCCATAGTAATTTCCAAGTTACATCCATCATGTCTCTCATATTTCTAGTAAGCCATATTCCTAGATATTTCATCCTTTGAGGGCACCACTTGACGCCTAGGTTTTGTACATTGATCCATGACTCAAATGTGTGGAAGGCAAGGCCTCAGATTTAGACCAGATGGTTTTATAATTTGAAATTAAACCAAGTGCCCCAATCAAATGCATTAATACTGGGATAGACTATGTTAGATCCTGTACAACGATAAGATCATCTGCATAAAGCCAAAGTGTCTGTGTAACTCCCTAAAAGTTAATCCTGGCAATTCTGTTTTCCGATCCGATGGCTACTGCCAATGGTTCTATTGAGAGTACAAAAAGTATGGGTGACAGTGGACAACCCTTGCGTGTTCTGCAGTACAATTCGAACTTTGATGACATTTTGCCTTTAGTTTTCTCCTCCGCCGTAGGGTTCATATAGAGCAATTTCACCCAGCTCAAGAATTCAGGACCAAAATTCATAGTTCTGAAGAGAAACTCCCACCGAACATGATCAAAGGCTTTCTCTGCATCCAACGACAGTGCAACCGGCTCCACTTTCAACTTATTTGATTCCAACATTGTTCACAAAAGATTCTGCATATTTGTTGGTGAAAATCTCCCTTTTATAAAAACTGGCTTGATTTGGATGAACCAATTTAATCAACACCTTTTCCAATCTGCACACCAGTATCTTCAAAAGTATTTTACAGTCAGAGTTGATCAAAGTCATCGGTCTATAACTGCAATGATCCTGAGGGCGCCTCCCTGATTTCCGGAGTAATGATATTGTGGCATGCCCAAGTGTGGGTGGTAGCCCATCCTTGTCCCTGCAATGAGTAAATGTATCACTGACTACATTTAGAACCTCCTCAGGCATTGGTCTATAAAAATCTGCAGGCAATCCATCAGTACACAGATACTTTCCTACTTTCAAATCACATATTGCTTTCCTAATCTCATCTACTGGCATTTCCCTCTCTAAAATAATTTTTCTCCCACAGTAACACATTCTAAAAGAGTGTCTCACCAAGAAATTGTCACTCTGAGCTGAATCAACTGTCTGAATCTCACTGTACAGCTTTTCACAAAAACTTCTAAATTCTTCTTTAATTTCTTGCGGGTCTTAAGTCACACCACCTCCACTCTTTACTATCGCACAGATCGCTCTGCTCTCAGCTCTCACATGCAAAAGATGTGTCAACAGTCAACTGTATTTCTCTCCCCCTTATAATAACTACATCTCGCCTTAAAAAATGTTTGTTTGGCTTTTTCACTAAGGTTCTTAATCAAATCATTATTCAATTCTAAAAGCTTTAATGTATTCCCATCATCAAACGCCTCCCATCTTTTTCCAATTCTTTTACAGACACACTCGGAGCAACCAGTTATTTGTCCTTCTTTTCTTTTAATTCCTGAAAGCCTCATAAGCACCCCTCTCATGACGTACTTCAAACTCTCCCCCACACTGTCAATTTCCACTTCTCCATTTCAATTGTTTAATGTACTCCTCTGCCTCCTTTACCAGAGCCTCCCTCATTTCATCATCGTTCAATATTGCATTGTTCATTCTCCAAGTATATGTTGTATTTGATGAATAATATAGTCCTAGACGCATCCTTATGGGAGATTTATCTGAGACAACAATACTTTCAAATTCGTAGCTCTTTCAATTCTGTGTCCCTAACTCTGAGGTCAAAATGTTGTCTATTCTCGAGTAAATATCATGTGGCCCAGAATTGGAAGTATATTCACAACCTATTCGATGTTCTAATCTCCACACATCCAATAGACCAAAGTCCTGCATGAGAAAGCCTAATACTTCCCTGCCCTCCTTACTACTATGTCTTAGTCTATGTCTATTCAGACCAAGAACAGGGCCCAGTACAATATTGAAGTCTCCCCCCTATAAGAATGTTTTGTTCTCTTGTATCAAGCAGGTGCCATCCTACTTTGTTCAAACAGGTGTACTGTTTACATTCAGTGCATAAACATTACAAATTGTCATAACCATGTCCTGAATACGTACGGACACTGATATCATCTGTCATTCGTTATCTGTATTAGAGTTTAATATTATTCCTGGAAAGTTTTTCTTGAACAGGATTAAAACTCCCCTCAATTTGTCGAGTAAGAGGAATGAAAAACTTGACCAACCCAACCTCTACTCATCTTTTCTGCCTCTTTATCTATTAAATGAGTTTCTTATAATACAGGAATGTCAGCCTCTAAGTTTCTTAAGTGTGAAAGCACCTTTTTTCTCTCTATTAGATTATTTATTCCATTTACATTCCATGTTACAATATTTATAGAGTCTGTACTATCCGTTATCGGAATCGCCATCTCCCTCACATTTTACTCAATTCCCCATCAACAATTTGGTGTAAGAAAAAAACAAGTAAAATAAAAGCAAATAAAAAAGTAAAAAGAACGTAACTTTTGAAACATTTTCCACCTCGGAGCTGAAACTGAGTGAGTGTTTGCAGCCTCACAATTGTATGCTTTAATTAGCCTACTGAGCATTCCCTTCCCTGTATCCATTATTATTCCTTATATCCGAGACATAACCTCCCCCTCCCCACCGCTTTCTTAATATTAATTTCATTCAACGTTCTATCCTTTCCTGCCTGATCATAAATTCCTAGGTTCACATCATCAAAATTATATGTTTAGGGTATAAACCTTCTGTTTTAATCTTAACCTATTAAGTGTTGTTTTAGATACACCAGAGGGACTGGGGCACTGGTACTCTATTGCAATTATGATGCATTGTCTTGTTGCTCATGTAGGGTTGCTTTTATGACTTTTAATGTCGAAATAAAGCCAATGAATGAATGAGAACATGTTCAAAAATCCAGGCGTTCATTTTTGAGTAAAAAATAAGAGATGATTTTCAAAAGCGTGTCCACCATAGCCAGTAGTTTCCTGGGAGACTACAAGAGCCCTTTTTGAATATAGGTATTGAAATCAAAATCTTGCACCTTTCCGAACAATCTGTGAGAACAGACGATATATGATCCGGTCCAAGGCATAAATTAGTCTTAACAAATTGATTAGTTGAGATTGCTAAATAAAAATATTTTGATTAGCAATCTAAAGTATATGATTAGCAAATTTGCATAGCCCTAATTTCAATAATACTAAACAGCCAGTGTTCAGGTGGCACATCGTCCAGTGATGCTTCTGATGCTGATGAGACATAAATTGTCTCTTTTCACTCTACTCACTTCTGCTGACCTTTTCTTTCTTTTCGTATTGTCCATTTTGCAGAAATCTTCTATCTTTATGTCCTTCTGTGGTACTACTAGTGCTGGCATGTTGATGTGTACCAACGAACATACTCCTCCCCAGTTGGATGGCAGCTTTTCGTACGCCTTAGATCTGCCTTCCCAATCGTGATCCATTCGTACTTACATCCCAGTTTTCATTGCTGGATGTTTTTCCGTGTACCCGCACTCTGTGTTTTCTCAAATCTTTACTGCTCCATCGTTCTGGAAACACAATGCTAGTTTCTTCAGTGGTATTATGGGCATTGATCCAGCTTCATTGTCCACCCAGGTAGTAACTTGGTGCTTGCATCCCTTTCCTTCAGGCACTTTTCATTTTCTTCTTGTACTGTGTTTACCAGTGTTTGTACTAGGGTGTGTGCCTTGCTACCTACTACTCTCTCCTTCCATCCTTCGGCTGCATCTACTTGGCCGTATACCAGCATTTGTGGTCTTTCCCAACATCCCAGAACTCTTCCTATTTCCTTGGGTCCTCTCTTCAGGCATGGTAATTCATTGAGTATTTTTGTTTTTGTCTCTCCTTTCTCTGGGCTGTCAGTTATGTATCATATAGCCCGGTCTAGCTGCCAGTAATTGTTCATCATGTCAAGTGTCTTTATACAACTGTCTTCATAGGGAAATGTTGCCTTGGACATCCATCTCAATGTTGCTGTTTTCCCTTTAGTATCATTTTGTGTGTAAACTGGCGCGTGAGACAAAGCCTCCATTTCTAAAATGTCCCCAAAGTAGGTGGCGCGTTTTGCTTCTGCGTCTCCTGCTTCATTGCCCCTGGAGATGGGGGTCCTCCCCCGTTGTGTGTGCTTGGCACTTCGCTACTGCTATTCGCTGTGGGACGTTTATTGCCTCTATCAACCTCCCCAATAGGAGTGCGTGCTGCACCGGTGACCCATCAGCATGTCTGAAGCCCCTCCTCGTCCAACTTGACAGCCCGGAATGCACTGTGGATGTCACGTAGGCTGAATCTGAATACACTGTCACTTCATTTCTTCTGCTGTGCTCCAATGGCAATATCAAAGCTACTCATTCTGCTTCTTGTTGTCACGATCCATGCCCCTGACCCCCTCAGGTATAACAGTGCCCTGGCAGGAGCGGGGCTAAAGCCCTTCACACTGGCCCCAAGGGCCTTAAAACTCCATCAGAAACATACATGGAGTCAGTCCTGGTGCCTTTGGCGTCAGGCTCATTACCAGGAATAAAGCATACCAGTTTTGGACCTTAATCCAACATGGAGGCCTATTACACAGCTCTGTTCTTTAGAACCAAGCCATGCAGTCTAGTGTTTTGGGTGTGGCTAGGCCTGGAACGACTTTACCTGGGCTATTTAAACCACACCCGAACAGCAGAACAAGCTTTGCGTTATTCTGCACTCCTGCAGCGTAACGATCACCGTGTCCAGCTCCTGCTCATCTGCTTCTCTGGCAGCCCGATCCTGAAGCCCTAGATCCGGATTCCATTAATAACCTGGAAGAACAAGAACAGCATTAGCGAGCAAGAACACTTACCTGTGAAGTAACCGGTCTTGAATCCATCCTGCGCTTCGCTTACCTCGCCCATCTCCGGAGTTCGGCGCAACCTGCAAAGGTAAAGAAACAAGGACAGCATTAATAACAATTCTTACCTGGGCAAGCAGCGAGTCCTGGCAGCACCCTGTGCTTCTCTTACCTCGCCCATCTCCGGGTTTCACCGCAACCTGCAAGGGAGAAGGAACAAGGTCAGCACTTACCTGGGCAAGCAGTGCTTTCGAACGCTCATCACTCGAACATCACTGCAACCTATACAAAGAGAAGAGAACACAGGTTATCAATTAACAACAATAAACAGCGCAGCGTTCCATGCATCAATAACTCAGCGTGGTCTTTGCCATTGGCGCAGCAACTCCGAGATCGCAACCATCCCTGTGAAAACAAAAAGATACATTGTTAGGGAACAGCGTAGTGGAGCAAGACAGTCATGACCCTCGCCCAAAACTCCCTCTGGCAAACCCATTGGCCAGGTGTGGAGTCAGGACTCGGGCCTCTAGAGCCTGGCATCCTCTTCAAAAACCCTCATGGAGCCAGTCCTGGCGGCTATGGTGCCAGGCTCGTACACCATGAAAAACAATGTGCTTGGGAACTACTTTATTGTATTGTCAGCCAACATAGAGGCATCCACATAGCTTGGTTCGTAAGAACCAAGCTATGCGGTCTAGTGTTTTGGGTGTGGTAGCCTAGGGACTACTTTACCTGGACTATTTTGTTGGGGCTATTTAAACCACACCCGAGCAAGACAACACGCTTTGCGTTACTTTGCAGCTTGCAACTTGACGCTCACCGTGTCCAGCTATTCCCTCGAACCTCGGAGAAGCAGAACCTGCAAGGAGACAAAAGGAACATCATTAGCAGCAGCATCTTACCTGCAGTCTTCATCTTTAAACACTTGCAGCTACTGAGAACAGCTTCCTCGAATCTGCACGCCTCCCGGACAGAACGACCTGAAAGAGGAAGATAGAGGCAACATCAAAGAAAGGAGTAGAGACATTTACAAATTACGAACTGCTCAAAAGGCTTACCTGGCTGGTCGCCTCTCGGCTGGCACCACTCCGGACATTCCACTCGCGCTGAAGAACACTGTGACCTACAAGGAAGGAAAACACAGGTTAGCAAAGGCAAGACTTTGCTGCGCATAGCGCTTACTTACCGCATCATAGCGCTCTTAATGCGCCATCATTTACCAGCAGGGCTCAACCAAGCCAGTTTGCCGCGCTGAAGCTCTGCATACCTAAGGGAGAAAAAGGAGACATTTTAAACAAAGAAAGGCATGCAGGATAGCAACAAAACTAAAGAACAGCAATAAGACCTACCTGAACAATATCAAACGGGCCGGCGTCAGTGAAGTAACTGGACCGCATGAAAGACAACGCGCCCCTGCAAAGAAGGCAGGACGGAGAGCACGCCTAATTCTACCACAAGGTGAGGAGAGGGCGCCAGAGGGACTGCAATTATACGGGGGTGGAGGGAGGATACTCACCCCAGTCGGTCAGTCTTGAACACAGTCCTCCTGTATTTTCAGGCAGAACCTTCCCCGCAGACCATATCGGGGCAAAGCTGAGAAGCATACCAGCGAGTAACCCGGCTGGGCGGCGTCCCTGTGGATACCAGGTGAGCGTAACAAAGACACTGAGAAGACAGAGAAAATGGAGGGAAAGAAAGACAGAATAAAGACGGAAAAGACATTATAACTCACCTGGACGACAGCAAGCAGATTCAGAGTCACAGCCGGTCTGGACCCGACATAAGGGCACACGGACCAGTGAAGCAACTAGGTCCACAGAACGCCCACACCAACCACGCGCCCCTGCACAGAGACACAGGTCGGAGAGTTCAACGCACAAAAACCTAAGGTGAGCAATAAACCCAACGGAGGGGATTTGGACCAGAGGGAGGTGGGAGCCCACCCATCACAGAACCAGTATCTTAACCCTCCATTCTCCTCTTATAGGCGCTACCCACGTCTGGTGCATAACCAAGCAGAGAGGGGTCTGGGACAGCCCTTAGACCTCCATCCAGTATCGTGTGGACCAGGTAAGCGTAAGACTTGTGCTGAGTAATGTGGCAGTAGACGTGCACTTGTCACCACCTCGATTGTCCCGTCCTCTCTCAATCTCTCCGCTGCTGTGCCAGTATGTCTTTCCCCAGTCATTTGGTCAATTGTTGACGACCCATCAATGTAAAGCACGTCTCCCTCTCAAGTACTCTTTTTCTGCTAGTACTGTCAACATGTGTACTGATTAATTTCTACAATGTTACTCTATCTTGCTGCAAATCAATGTTATCTACGTACTGTATAACTGTGCTCTCCATCTGTACGTTGCCCAAGTCCATTTGAAGTACCCTGTTGAATATGGAAGGTGATTCACAGTACCCTTGAGGAAGGCTTGTATGTTTCCAATTCTTATTTCTAATGGAAATTAAGTAAAGTCCTGTGAATCTGGGTGTAATGGTATAGAGAAGAATGCATTCTTCAAATCTATGACCGTGAAGTAAGTGGCTTCTGTTAGAATGTTACACACAATTGTCACTGGGTTTGGAACTAAAGAATTCTGCTTCACCGATGTGGTTAAGAGGGCGCAAGTCCTGTATTAAGCGCCATGTCCCCCCGTCACCTTTTTTACTGGGTACACCGCCGTGTTGCATGGCGATTTTGATGGCACTAGAATGCCCTGCTTCACTAGTGCTGCAATGGTCTCATAGATACCTTTTGTCTGCCTCGCTCAATAGTGGGTACTGCCTAACTCGTGGTAAAATAGCTCCTGGTTTCAGCTTTTTTGTCATTGCTCCTATCCCTTTGAGAAGCCCCAATACATAGGGACTTGTGGTCCTTAAGATGCTGAGAACCTTTGGCAAATCTTCCTCACGAAATATCGGCAGTGATTTCAGCATCATCGCCATTCTCTGTGGTACCACTCTGTAATGTATTCTCACCCAATATGTGATGCTCATTTTGAACACCATCTCCATCAATTGTCTTTGAATTGCTCGTCTAACTGTAGTCAATCTGTGTCATCCTGCCATGGCGATCACTGCTTGCCATGGTTGCCCTGCGTCGTCTGTCCCATGCACTGCTAACCAGTCATCCCCCACTATTACTGTCTCTCATTCTAGTGGCACTGTTGTCCCTTCCTTCTCATCTTACGTTATTTCTGGACTGAAAAAATAATCATGTGGGAGGTGCCACATTTTCCGCTGCTATTATTATTTCAGCCCCGTACTGAAACAGTTCCTCGTCTACTGGCACCCCCCTCTGTATCGTCTGAAAACAATAGGTTTCAATGATCTCTGTGTGGAAAACACTATTCCCTTGTTGGTGAATTAAATTATCATGTTAAGTTTGCTCATGATATCTCTCCCCAGTATGTTTACGGGTGTCTGTAGAGAATAAAGTAAGGGGCAAAGCCAAGTCGTGTTCCCCTAAAGAAAGTGTAATATATTCTGTGAAAGAAACAAATTCCGTCACCCCAGAGAACCATTTAGCATTCATTTCATCGCCTGACATACTATATTTCCCCATAAGAGTCAGAACCCAATCTATGGGCTCTCCCGTCCCCTGCAAACCCTTCTGCCAGAAAACTAGCTTTGAGATTGAGATATTGAAAGTATGCAACAATTTTAAAATCTTATGCAATATTTAAAATAGTTCAACGCACATCTCTTCAGTCTCTCCTTTATTCTTTTTCGTCTTGCTCAACGTCTGTCTTTAGCTAATAACTTCAGAAACCATCACCATACTCTGAGTGTCAACCTATTGGGCGCCAAGAGTTCACATTCTTCTTTATATAGAATCAGAGTCAACAGCCAGTGTGTTCTTAAACCATCTCCAAATTGGAAGGGATTTCATGGTGCCCTTTACTTTTGCAGAGCTGTGATCATAGTCCCCACTATGCAAGGGTTTTGTAGGTAACTGACATCCAAGACCTAGTAGGCTATACACAAGTGATTAAATTTATCTCAAATTGGTATCAAAAACGTGTCTCATGCAGAGCCCTTTATATGCAAAAATAATCTGTGTACATACCTATTGACAATTCCATGCGCTATAAACTTAACGGTATGTCTCTTTAACTTCCACTCATCATCAAAATGTCTTTGTATAAAACAACTGTGGGGAGAAAGTGCAATCCTGTAACTTACATATTATTTATCTCTAGTATCCATTTGTCTCGACGGACTGTCTAGCCTACCTTCATGGAGATAACCGCAAGTCCCGACCCAAGTAGTTTGAAGTATGTTGCTATCTCCGTGAGCTGATGTATGCTGTGTCTCGTGTCAGCGCTCCAAAACTTATTAGGAAGTGGCATTCATTATAAATCTGAGTGCAAATAGTTGTCCTGATTCTAGTGCCTGCATGTTGGTTCTTTTCGCGCAACGATATAAAATATTCTCTTGACTCTCGATTCCGAATGAAGTCCTGAGATTGTTAATTAGCAGTGCCGTACGTTTCCGCCTCCAATCGGAGAGACGCCGTGGTGAACGTGGCTTTAAGTAGATGGCTCTGTCACATGACTGGTTTCAAAGGAAAGGTTTATCCTAATCTTGAAACGCTGGCGGCCCTCTTTTAAGGTTTAAGTTGCCGTATATTTATGCTGTCCTTATCGCTTAATGTTGGCCCTTACAACTAAAGGAAATCTTACGATGCATGTATGTGATATAACTTAAACCAAATACTTGTAAATTCCCATGTTATTACCTCAACAGCAAACCGCAGTTGATATCTAACCTGCATTAGAGGTATTCTATCTAGTGCCAAGTGTGGTCATTCGCTGAGAGTTCAGCGGTCTATTTTGCAAAGTACATATTACATTCTTTTGAATACTTTGTTTAGGTATGTAAAATACAGAAACATGTATGCAGGTGTGTGTACATTTCATAATAGGCTATGCACATGCCTTTACATCTGGATGGTGACTCTGAGCACAAATCTATATTCTCACACTGTCCCATAGGCCTCCTATTGAATATTGCTTATTTCCTCAATTCAACTGATTATGAACTTTAGACATCTTACACATTTTTACATTTCAAATGCATAATCAGCAATTGGGGATTGTTCCTTTTCAACTAACAGATGATCATCAATATGTATCTTTGTATAGTGCTTTCACACATCATTAGACCAATGCTATGCATCATTGAAATTTTATAGCCGGTTAATCATAGACAACATTTAAGGCTGAACTCTCTTCATTCATGCCCTTCAGGTGGATTGTGTCCAGTAAATGTATCCAAAACATCTCCCTTTGGAGAAGCTGGGAGCCAAAGTCGTCTCCTCTTGGAATTGGATTTAAAACTTCCACTATTTTGAATTGTTTTTGTGCAATTGTGTGGCATTTTTCCTTGAAATGTCTGGCCACGGGGGACTTCATATTCCCCTTGCAGACATTTTATTTGTGTTCTATCCATCGTTCTTTAGCCATCCTTTCTGTTTGGACAGTTGGCGAACAACGAACCATTGCACGCAGAGTTCTGGTTTGATACTCCTGGGTACCCCGTCCTTCGCCATACGTCATCAGCGGCCTCTCCGAGGGTTGCCACTAGTAAACCTTTTACATCCTCTAATGCTAGTTTCTATCCTGCCATCATTCCTTCCATCTCGTATATCCATTTCCCCGCGCCCACGGTCAACAAGGGTAACCTACACCTCAGGTTTTCCTTGTCTATATGTTTCCATGGTATGTACTGAGGTCGCCCCCTCCCTTTTCCAGTAAGGGCATCTGTGTGAACCCAATCTCTTTGTCCAGTCCCCTGTCAACTTGATTTCCCCTTCTGATCCCCCAGTTTTTTTGGTGGCGGTGAACACCCTTACCATTTCCCCCCTCCTTTGTGCTGGGATGTCCCTAACCCGCTGTGCATATGGGGTTACATCACCCAGGCTGTGCGATGCATTCCTGGACCATCGTGGTCTCTCGTCTTTGTCACCCTGCTATTCCCCTGCGTCTGTCTGCTCCCATGTCGAGCTTTGATCAGTCTTATTCTCCATCGACCGACAAGCAGGTTGTCCTACCCATCATCCTCACTCTCTACCAAATCGTCTTCTGACTCTGTCTCGCCCACGTCACTGTCAAAATAGTAATAGAAGCTCAGTCTCCTTAGTACCTTGCCTCCCTGTGGTTCCCCTCCTAAGTCCATCAGATTCCTGCTGTCCCCCCCTCATGGAGTACCCTGCGTCTGTTCTGTCTGGCAGCGCGGCTACCTTTTCATGTCTTGCTGCGATCCTGCTCCGCTTGCCTATCTCTTCCTGCGTTATCGTCAGACACAGTCAATTCCCATTTCAGTCTTATGGCACTCACTACGCACTCCTCCTTGCGTTTGGGCTCTGTTGTCAGTCGCTCTAGTTCCCACCTTCTCCTTTCCCTTCTTAGCAAAACTTGCTTTTCCTTCTCATCTTCCTTTCGTCTCTCTCCTCGAGCTCCCTCTCTTATCTCTTGCTGCTACTGCTCTTTCTCTTCTAACCTTTTCTTTTCTCTTCGCACCTTCTTACGTTGCCCCTTCGAAGGGATTGTGTCCTCCGATGTATTCCTTATCTTTGATAATAAGTTTTCAGCTTGCTGGCCTCGGAAATTTTTTCTGAGGAGGGCGCTGCGCTTCGACGTCCGCCGAGTCAATGTCCCTCGACGGCCACCGTATCAGCGCCGACGTCACCATGCCCATAAATAGCCACGCGCGGCATCCGTTGCTCAGTTCCGTTTTTCCGCGCTTCGTGGGGCCTCGGAACATTGTTGCTCAGTTCAGTCATCTAATCTACAATCTACTAGAAATATATCAACTCGTTCTCGATGGCATCTTCATCGGAACCGACAACGCCGCGATCCGGCTTCAAATAATTTCGAGACTGCGGTAAAAACAATTCGATAACGGATCCACACAGGATCTGCTTGTGCTGCTTGGGAGCCGAGCACCATTGTTCGGAGTGTGAGGACTGCATGTCCATGACGGCGAAAGCCTTGAAGGAGCGTAAGGGGAAGCTCGAGAGAGGTAAGTCAGTAAAAAGCAAAACCTCCTTGAAAGTTTCTTCGGCCGAGTCGAGGCATTCGTCTCCTCGCCGTTGAAAACATTCCCATTCTAGATCTTGAATTAGCTCCCACCATTCGTCGAGATCAAGACACTCAAGGAAGAGATGTCGAAGATCCCCTTCCTCGTCGTCTTCTGTTTCCCCAGAAAGGGTCTCCTGCCCCACAAAACACAGCTCTCAGGCTGAGTGGGAGGAATTCAGGAAGAAAATGTTAAGCGTCTTCGAGAAAGCGGCCTCGTCACCTCGAAGACAGCTGAGGGTGATACCCTGGGTGAAAAACCCAAAAAATCAAAACGCCGCGAGTCGCAGCACCCAGCGAAACATTCCACCCGAGAGCGCCACTGGCCATCGGGTAAGAAGGCACCGTCTTCGCCGTCGTCGAAGATTCCTTCGACGCATGGGTCGGCGCCATCGACGCTGTTGTCGAAGGGTTCTTCGACGCATCGGTCGATCGACTCGATGCCATCTTCGACGCCGATGAAAGAGAAGACCACGGCTACTCCACAGCCAACGGTGATTCCAAGAGCCTCCGGCACGACGTCGAGAACGTTGTCGATGTCCTCGAGTAGGATCCCGATCCTCTCGAGTTCTTCGAGGCCTCTTCCGGTTTTCTCAACGCCGTTTTCGGCGCCTTCGAAGCCTGTCACATCGGGGTCGACGACATCTGCGTTTTCTCGCCCAATAATGACGAATTTGCCTCCTTCTGCCTTAGAAATGGGTTTTATACCATTTCAAATGTCAGAGTACCCTGGATTATCTTCAATTTATGAAGAAGGGGAAGATTCTGAGCAGGAAACCTTCGAGTTGCAGAGGACCACACTACCTGTTTCAGAGGATTTCACCTCTGAGGAAAGAAGGTTGAAAGACCTACAGGAGTCATTACATGAGGCAAGTGGGCTGGACACTTCCCCAGAAGTGGATTTTGTTAAGCCAGACCCTGGGGAACATACCGAAACACTCTATAGAGCCCTGATGGCAAGAATTATTGAATTCATGGGTTGGTCTGCGCCTTCGCCTGTTTGTCAACAGGATGACCTGACAGACATATTAGACAAAGGTCCACAGGAGGATCCTGTGGTCCCCTTCCATACAGCCTTACAAGCAAAAATTGCATCTAACTGGGAAACTCCTGAAGTTATCCCTGCTGTCAACAAAAGATTATCAGCCAAGTATAGGGTAGCTGCTGCTGACCCTGAATACTTAGCGAAACACCTGACTCCAGAGAGTCTGGTGGTCCAAGCGGCAACTTCATCAAGCAGCAGGACCGCTTACCCTATTGTCCCACAGGATAGAGATGACAAGAGGTACGATTCTATGGCAAAGAAAGTCTTCTCTGCTTGTAGTATGGCGTTGAAGTCCATCAACGCCACCTGTACGCTCGCCAGGTTCAGTCACACACTGTGGGAGTGTGCTTCATCAGCGGCTGACTGCATACCCAAAGGAGAGGAGAAGGAAGCCTTCCTGAACATTATTAAAGATGGCAAGGATGCCATGTGCGAGTCACTTCAAACTGGCATAGATTCCGCTGACAGTATCAGCAGGGCCATGGCGGCAAGTACAACAATCCGCAGGCAGGCATGGTTGCGAAAGTCTGGCTTCGCTCCAGATGTACAGGCCAGACTTTTGAATATGCCCTTTGACGGCTCTTCATTATTCGGAAAAAAGGCTGATGACAGTCTGAAAAAGTTGCAGACATCTAAAGCAGCAGCAAAATCTTTAGGGGCTGCTATCCGCCAAACTCCTTTTCGCCCCTCAGGAACCTCTGGAGAGGCAAGTCCTTTCGCTATTATTCCGCATTCGGGAAAGGCAGAGGACAGCCGGCTCAAAGAGGCCATAGAAGATCCACCCGAGGTGGACGGGTCAAAGGTATTAAGGCCGCAGCAGCAGCAGATGCCTCTTTACCCTCTGCATCTGCATCAGCCGCCCCCAAACCACTCTGAGGTCTTTCCACACAAGACACCTGTAGGAGGCAGGTTAACTCACCATCTGACGGAATGGCAGGCTATAACGTCAGATGCTTGGGCATTGGAGACAGTTGCCCAGGGTTACTGCCTACCCTTTCTACACATTCCTCTGAGTCATCCACCGGGGAACAGCTCTCTAAAAGTTCCAGATCTGCTCCTCTTGCAGGAAATTATAGACCTGCTAGATAAAGGTGCCATAGAACCGGTACCTGTAGCGGACAGGAACAAGGGCTGGTACTCCCCTTACTTTCTCATACGAAAGAAGGACGGAGGTGGACTTACGAGAATTTGACAAGTTCCTCAGGAAGGACAAGTTCAAGATGGTAACTCTCTCTCAGATCCTTCAGGCCCTCCAGCTCCAGAACTGGCTGGTGTCTCGGGACCTTCAGGATGCTTATTTCCATGTGCCAATCCATCCCAAACACAGGAAATACCTGAGGTTCGCAATTGGCGACTCTCATTATCAATTTCGAGTTCTGCCATTTGGGCTGACCTCCGCCCTGAGGGTCTTCACCAAGCTAATGTCGGTAGTGGCTGCGAGTCTGAGGGAAGGGATCCACGTCTACCCCTACCTAGACGATTGGCTGATCAGGGCTGTATCTTCGGAACAAGCTCAGACCCAGCTAGATTATGTCTGCCACTTCCTTCACAAACTGGCCTTCTCCCTCAATTTAAAGAAGTCACAGATGATACCATCACAGAGATTCCAGTTCGTTGGAGCGGTCCTGGACACTTCCCTGGGAAAAGCCTCGCCACCAAAGGTGAGGGCTCAAGATATTCTGCAGATGGTCAAAAAGTTTCAAAATGCCCAACGTCTCCCAGCCTTCGACTTTTTGAGGTTGCTAGGCCTCATGGCGTCCTGCATCTTCCTTGTGCCAGAGGCTTGCCTGAGAATGAGATCTCTTCAGTGGGCACTGAGAACTCGGTGGTCGCAATTCTCAGGGAGAATGACAGATCTCCTCCGGATTCCGGACAAAGTAGCCCGCGACCTTCAATGGTGGGCCTATCCAGAGAACATCTTGAAAGGAGAACTGTTTTGGCAACTATGGCCGGAGATAACAGTAGTCACAGACGCCTCACTCAAGGAGTGGGGAGCTCATGCCAACGACTTGACCATCAGCTGTCGTTGGTCTCCATCGGAGTCCAGACTACCCATTAACCTATTGGAGCTGAGAGCGATTAGACTAGCGCTGAAAGCTTTCCTGCCATCGGTACAGGGGAGAAATGTCCTGATAATGACGGACAACACGGTGGCCATGCACTACCTCAACAAAAGAGGAGGCGTAGGGTCACTGTGCAGAGAGGCAATACAGCTCTGGTTTTGGGCAATTCGAGAAGGAATTTCTCTATCGGCAGTCCACCTAGCCAGAGAGAAGAACTTGACAGCGGACGCTCTGAGCAGGCAGAGCACAGTGTCCCACGAGTGGGAGCTAGCTCAGGAAGTCCTTCAAGAGATCTTCGTCCTTTGGGGAACCCCTCAGGTGGATCTGTTCGCCACAAGCACCAACAAGAAGTGCGATCTGTTCTGTTCAAGGGGATTTTCCCCGAGAGGAGCTCTAGGAGACGCGTTCGTAGTGGACTGGGAGTTTCCACTTCTGTACGCGTTTCATCCAGTCCCTGTCATTCCTCAAATGATCAGGAAGTTGAAAAGATTCCGGAAAACTATGATCCTAATTGCCCCAGATTGGGCCAGGAGAACGTGGTACCCAGACCTTCTAGATATGTCCATCTGCCCTCCAATCCGTCTTCCACTCAAACAGAATCTTCTTTTGCAGAAAGGAGGTCAGGTTCTCCATACAGACATCAGAACCCTCAACCTTCACGCTTGGCTTCTGAAAGGGTGAGGTACAAGGATTGGGATCTCCCTGATGACGTCATGGAGGTGTTGCTTTCGGCCAGAAGGCCAGCAACAAAGTCTTTATATTGCTGCCGTTGGAACAGATTTTGCAGCTTCTGTAGAGAAGGGAATATCGACCCTTTTTCATGTGGTACAGCAACGGTGTTATCCTTTCTACACTACTTGGCAAACTCGGGCCTTCAAGTTGGCACTGTAAAAGGCTATCTCGCAGCGCTTTCAATCTTCAAGCGCACTGCGGAGGAACCATCCTATTTCAAACTACCTCTAGTGATACAATTTCTCAAGGAATTAACTAATGTTTTTCCTCCAAAACCATTCCAAGTTCCCTTATGGGACTTTAAATTTGTCTTAAACTTCCTAATGGGCACTCCATTCGAACCACTTCACTCTTGTTCGTTGAGATTTCTCACGCTTAAAACTGTCCTATTGGTAGCACTAACATCTGCTAGGAGGGTGAGCGAGCTACAAACTCTCTCCTGTAAACCCCCACATAATATTTTCCACATGGACAAAGTTGTCCTACAGGTGAAGCCTAATTTCCTCCCAAAGGTGGTTTCTGAATTTCATATTACTCAGAAAATTACCTTACCTTCCTTCTACCCTCCTCCCCATCCGGGGAAAGAGGAAGAAAGACTACATAGGCTGGACCCAAGGCGAGCTCTCAGCTTTTACATCAGCAGAATGGCTAGGATCAGGCAAGCAGACCAACTGTTTGTAGGATACTCAGGTCACAAGTTGGGACTACCCATAACAAAACGAACCATTTCCAGGTGGATTATTTTGGCCATTCTGGAATGTTACAAACTGGCAGGGAAAGAGCCACCCCAAAATCTTAGGGCTCATTCAACCAGGGGTATCGCAGCCTCTTCGGCTCTCCAGAGAGGGGTACCGGTCAGAGACAAATGTGCGGCTGCCACATGGTCGTCCGCACATACATTCACAATATTTTACAACCTGGATTCCTCCACTAGTCAAGAGACCAGATTTGGCAAGGCTGTATTACATTCGGTCCATCCCTAAAGGGATACAGAACATTCTTACTCCCACCTCCAATTGCATGCCACTGCTACGGGAGTCTATCAAAGATAAGGAATACGTCAGAGGACACAATCCCTTCGAAGAACATGTTACTTCTTATCTTGTAACGTTCTTTCGACGGGATGTTCCTCCGACGTATTCCTTATCGCCCCTCCAATCCATCCCCGCAGTAATACTTCCCTTGTGGTTGCAGGTTAAGCTCCTTCAAGGTCAATAACCAATTCAGGCATGACTTTTCTTATGCTACAAAACGGAACTGAGCAACGGACGCCGCGCGTGGCTATTTATGGGCATGGTGACATCGGCGCCGATACGGTGGTCGTCGAGGGACATCAACTCGGTGGTTGTCGAAGCGCAGCGCCCTCTACAGAAAAACTCCTGAGGCCAGCAAGCTGCAAACGTATTATCAAAGATAAGGAATACGTCGGAGGAACATCCTGTCGAAAGAACGTTACAAGGTAAGAAGTAACTTGTTCTTCTCTTCCATTCCCTTACATCCAGCTACTTCCTTACTTGCCCCTCCTTTCTCTCCTGCTGTCTTCCCATCTAATTTCAATAATATTTGCCCTCCTACCCACACGCTCATTGCTATTACTCCCTGCCCCTCCTTGGTCTGCTTGTCTGGGTCTCGCTGCGCATCCCTTTCTGCCCCTCCTCGTACATGGTGGAGGTTCAAATGTTGAATTTGTGTACCCGTCCCCTGCTTTTAATTCCCATATAGGGTATAATCCCTGTGCTTCTGCTGCTGCCCCTTGTTCTCATGGTCAGGAGGAGCGGGGGCCGAGGGCGTTGCGCCCAGCGTTTCCTGCTGGCTCAGCATCCATTGGCACCTCGCTACTTCCCCCTCATCCTCCTGCAACATTTTCCAGAGCTCGAATATCACCATACGACTGCTCAGCTTTTTGCCCTTATAGGCCTCTTGTATGCGCGTGTGTGTGTACTCATTACTGTACGTATTTGGAGAAACTTCTGCATTGTGGCCATGGCTTAGTCGATTTACCTTATGTTTTTTTCCTCCATTCCGCGCTTTATTTACATATCTTGTCTTTATATTTTGCGGAAGGGCCTTAAATAGGTGCTATAGGGGCGTATTCCGCCTACTTTTCCCCTGATACATTGCTTTATACTCACTTGACCTCAAGTCGAAGCTTTCGACACTTCCGTCACAGGCATTTTCACGAACCTGACATATACCCACAGCTGTTTTCCTGCCTCCTAATGGGATACCAATATTTCTCATGCTCAATCTGTACCTACAGTGTCGCCTTGTAGGTAAAACGCCTTTGCGAGACATAACCAGAACAACACCTTCCGCAATTTAGGCTACCTCCCTTTGCTAAGCCTTTACACAGGGATACCGTCATCCATGACCTGAGCTAAAACGCCCAATACACAGGGAATCCAATATTTATATAACTTTTATCATCCGTACCCTTAAGTCAATAGTTAATGTTAAAGGACATTTGTACCGCGCACTATCACCACCGGAGTGGTGCTCTGGCGGCTCTGAAAGAGGAGGTGAGGGTGAGTTAGTGAGGGGAAGCTGGAAAAGTGCAAGAAAGCAGTGATGTGCTGTAGGCGGCTTCAATCTGATCGTTCCGTTAGCTGGGCCTGGGGTGTTTGCGGCCGGTAGTCGTCGTGTACTGTTGTGCGAGTCTGTGTGTTTTTTGTTTTGTTGTTGCACTGAAGTGAAGTTTGTGCGGTTTGTTGTGATGTAGGTTTGTGGCTGTGTTTGGTTTGGAGTTTGAAAGGTGTATGCAGAGGGGGAAATTGTTAGCGGAATTGATTAGTTGGCATTTCTAGCTTGAATTGAGGCGCTGGGTTTGCGTAATCTCCCCCGATGGGGTGTGGGAGCATTTCTGCTCCTCTGTCCTGTTCTGGGCTTGTCTGGTATTCACGGTCCCTTTCACATCAGGCCTCCACTTCCATCAACTTCCTTCATAGCCTTACCTGTCTTCCATTCCCACTCATATTGCCAGTGTACCTGCTAATGTCTACAACTCAGTTAGTGTGGTGATTGCGAATATTTTTACAATTCTGTAACATTGTGGTACCTGGTAGCAGCTAGGGGGCGAACGAGGAAGTTTGGCGGGATTGGCTAAGGTTGTTGATTTGGTCTTTATGGGTGTCGCTTGTGTTCTATTTTACTTGGTGTCACCTGTGTAGGTGTTGTGGGGGTTTTAGTCAGTTGTGGGAGTTGTCAGTGTCCTGTTAATTTAAGTCATCCTTTTTTCTTTCTGTTTCGGTTTTCAGTTTGAGTCTGTGGTGTTGAAGAGCCAGGTTTTTAGCAATTTCCTGAATTTTAGGTGATCTTTGGTGTTTATTTCTTTTGGGATGTTTCAGGTTTTTGCAGCTAAGTGGTAGAAGGAGGTGCCTCCAAGTTTTTTCTTAAGGTATGGTTTTCGTTCCAAGCGGATTTCGTTGCTTGACCTGAGGAGTGTCGTTGGCTTGTAGATTATTTTCTTTTGTAGGAATTCTGCTTCTTGTCCACTGATTGCCCTGTGTGTTATTCACATTGTTTTGAAGGTGATGCAATGTTTTACTGGGAGACAGTTTAGTGTTTTTAGGGCAGTAGTGAGGTGGTCTCTTCTGGATAGTTTGAGTAGTAGTCTGGCTGCTGTATTTTGGACCCGTTGTAGTTTCTTCAGGAGGTATTCTAGTATTCCGAGGTGGAGGCCGTTTGCATAGTCAATTCTTGACATGATGAGGGCGAGGATAGTGAGTGTTTTGTGCGTGAAGGAGGGGAAAGGTAGGATTCTTCTTGCCGTGTGGAGAAGGAAAAGCATTTCTTGACTGTTGCATTTATTTGTGGTTCTAAGGTTAGGGTGTTGTCCATCAGGACTCCCAGATTTTTTACTACCTTAGATGGTGATGGTGCGGTTCCCATTTCCGTTGGCCACGGGATGGCGGTTATGTTCTGTTGGTCTTTGGATATGATCATGATTTCTGTCTTTCCTCGGTTGAATTTCAGGTTGTTGGCATTTATCCAGTTGAAGACTTCTTTTAGACATTTGATTAGGGTTCAATGATCCGCTTGGGTGTCTTTGATTTTGTAAATGATTGAGTATCATCTGCATAGTTGTAGCATGTAATGTATTTTTTGAAGATTCTGATAAATGGAGTCTGCTAGATGTTGAAGTACAGTGGCGATAGTGAGGATCCTTGTGGCACTCCACAGTCGTTGAGTGGATTTGAAGGGTTTAATCCATACGGTTTCTGTTCTGTCTGCTGGAAAGATTTAGTCCAGACTAGTGCTGTGTCTGTTATGCCTGTGTGTCATGGCTAACTGTGTCGAAGGCTGCGGAGAGGTGGAGCAGAATAAGGGCTGAGGTTGTGTTTGAGTCGTAGGTTTTTAGGTCATCCCAGATGGATAGTAGTGCTGTTTCTGTTCCTCTTGTGGGTCTGATACCGACTTGAGCTTGGTATAGCAGGTGGTGTTTTTCAACGTGTTCTTGGGTTAGTTTATATATGTAGGTTTCCAGGAGTTTTGCCGGGTAGGGGATGTTTGAAATTGGCCTGTAGTTGGAGAGGTCTTCTACGTCGCCACTTGTGTTTTTCAGAAGTGGTTTGATATATGCTGATTTGAAGGTCCTCGGTACAGTTCCTGTTGCTAGTGATAGATTTAGAAGGTTTCTGTAATATTCTGCTGACGTTCCTTGTGTGAGGATTGGCTTGTAGATGTCCGGCGGACAGGGATCCATGGGTGATCTTGCCTTCTTGCTGCGTTTTATCAGCAATGCAAATGCCTCTGCTGATATTTCAGGAAAGTTTTTGAGTTTGTGCTGTGGTTCTGTTAGGTTCGTTAGGTTGTATGTTGTGGTTGGTTGGTCTGTTTTGTATGGTTTGTCGGATGTCATTGATTTTTTTCTTGAAGTGGTCTGCCAGTTCGTTGCATAGTTTCTCTGAGGGGTTTGGGGTGTTGCAGCCTGGTGGGTTTCTCATCTCTTTAATGATGTTAAACATTTCTTTGTGTGTGTTGGTGGCATTGATGATTCTGTCATCATAATGCCTTCTTTTTGCTTTTGAATTTCCTTCTTGTGTGCGGGGGATTTGTTTCTGGAAGAGTTTTTTGTCTGGGTTGTATTCTTTCCTCCATTCCAGCTCCATCTTTCTGTTTTCCTTTTTCATGGTGATTAATAGTGGGGTGAACCATTTTGCCATTGCTCTTTTTTTTTTTGATTGTCAATTGTATCTGCAATCTATTTGTGTAGTAGCTCCGCTTTCCCGTCTAGGTCGGATAGCTCTAGTTCTGTAGTTGAGGGTTTGGTTAACTCCAGTTGTTCGAATAGGTTGCTTTCTTTGACGTGTTTCCAGTTTCTTTTTGTGGTGGTTGTGAGTTTAGGAGGTTGGATGCAGACTTGAGTAGGCAGAGTGATCACGAATGGGATAACGAGATGGTCGCTCCACAGTATTTGTATCGGCGGTGCCGTGGTGATGAGTTCTTCCTTGGCGAAAAATTGCATCGAGGATGTGTCCTGCCGAGAGTGTTACCCCTTTGATTAGTTGTCGTAGTTTCATGGTAGTGACTTGTTCAATCAGTGTGGCGTGTCTGTCTTCAAACCAGATGTTGAAGTCCCCCAGGATGATTAGGTGTTTGTGGTGATGGCTTCTGTGAAGTTGTCGACGAACGTTGCATCATATGTCGGTGGTCTGTACACCAAGATGAATGTGATGTTGGTTTTTCGGCTCGCTGTTAGGTGTATTACCATGGTTTCGCAGTTGAGGATGTTGAGTGGTTCGTCTGTTTTTATTTTCAGGTGTCCTTTGAATGCAATTGCGATGCCTCCTCCTTTTTAGTTTTTCCTGTTTATTTGAAGGCATTTGAAGTTGATTGGAAGGCAGCTTTGGAGTGTGATTTTGTAGTTGTCTTCCAGCCATGTTTCTGTGATGAACAGGATGTCAATGCCGTTGTCATTGAGTAGGTCGTAGATCTCTGTTGAGTGTTTTGACATCGATCTTGCATTTATTAGATTGCAGTGGAGTTTGGAGGTGTTGTTTGGTTTGGACTTTCTTGTTGAGGTCGTCTTCTGATCGGTGTTGAGATTTCCTTCCTGGTCAATCCCTAGTTGGGGTTTAGGTTTGCTGATGTCAGCGTCTTCGAAGAGTTCTTCTAGGTACTGTCTTGGGTTTTTGTTTTCATTGGGTTCATCTTCCAGGAGTTGTGGTTGTGGTTGTCGATCGGAAGTTCCTCTTGCTTTGGTGATGTAAGGTGTTATTGCATCAGTTGTGTGTTTCTGGTGTTGTTTATCCTTCTGCATGCTTGTGTTGGGTTGTTTGATGTTGCTGCTTCTAGCGTTGGGTTGGTTTGCTCTGCTGACCAGTTGTCAGCGAGGTATGGAGTTAGGCAGAGGGATTTGTATCTTCTCTCAGTGTTGGTTCGTTTTTTTTTCCTGTCTGTGGGGGTGCGTTCTGTAGTTGTGGTTCTTTGTTGCTGTTCCAGAGTGTTTGTTCTTTCTTTCTTCTATTTTTCTTTCCTTCGGAATGGGTTGTTTGCACGTCATTATAAGATTGAGTGTTGTTTAGTCTTTATTTGTTTGCTGATGTCCAGTTGGTTCTGCTTTGGTCTGGTTGTCTTGTGGTGTAGTGCTCGGTGTGGAAGGCTGTCCACTACACAGTCGCTGTCTTGAGAGGGGCGGAGGAGGTGGTTAAGGGTTATATAGTTGGTGTTATCGATGGCTCTCTTTAGTGTCAGTCTCCCTGAATGCGGTTCACTGCGGTGAGCTAGCTATGTGGGTTTAAGAAGGATATCTACTAGTTAAAGAGTGATTTTGAGGGGCGCAGCTAGGACTTATGCCTTATGAGGCATGAGCCCCTAATTTGGAGTGTCACTCCACAGTAATTCAATGATGGGTTCTGTCTCACTTTAGAGTGAGTCGGTCAGTGAAATTTGAGAGACCTGTATGGAGGGAGAGAGGCCTATCAATGTAATCTGAATATTACAGCAATTTGGGCACAGAACCCCTACTATCACACAGTGCAATTTGGACACAGCACCCCTTCTAAGTTTGAGAGATCTGTATAGTGTGAGAGAGGCCTATCAAAGTAATCTAAATATCGCACAATGCAATTTGGACACTGAACCCTATTACATTTGAGAGACCTGTATAGTGGGAGAGAGGCCTATCAATGCAAGTTAGATATCGCACAATGCAATTTGGACACAGAACCCCCGCTAAGTTCGAGAGACCTGTATAGTGGGAGAGTGGTCCAGGGCCAGCAGGTCTGTTGAGTACCGTATTACATAGTATGGTTAGCTTTCCTTGAGGGTGTGAGAGGGAGAGGGGCAGTGGGGAATAATCACACTGTTTAACGTTGGTATGCTAAGTGGCTAGGATTCTAGGGTAGAGTTGTAGCTCTGCTCTAACCCAGGCCACTCCTACCTTACTGGTCCTTGTAGTTTATGGTTGACGGCTGGCCACTGACTTCCCCTGCAGACACCTGCTGACACTTTCTGGAGCCGCCTCTGTTGGAGCCGCCCTTGGCCTTGGGGCCCTTAGCCGATGGGCTGCCGGGCAGAGGGCTGCCCTGGGAAGACCAGTGATGAAGGCTGAGAGGCTGGTCGGGAGGCGGGAGGGGAGGGAAAGCAGGAAGAGGGCGTGGGGTGGGAACGGGCTGATGGGGGCTTTCAAAGAGCCTATGGGCCTGCTAAAGATTCCAAAAAAGGCACACCAAGAAGGGGCTCACACTCACTGTGCTCCGCTGGAAATGGAGCTGGTGATTTCCAGCCGAGTCACTAGATTCAACACAAAGTCCTAAGGACCAATGAGAGCGGCGCTGGGTGGGTCGGGAGGCGGGAGGGAAGGGAAAGCAGGAAGAGGGCATGGGTTGGGAGTGGTCTGGTGGGGGCTTTCAAAGGGCCTCGGGGCCTGCTAAAGATTCCAAAAAAGGCACACCAAGAAGGGGCTCACACTCACTGTGCTCTGCTGGAATAGTCTAGGTTATTCGCCAGAACCGTTTACCTTAAGACCGAATATTCCCTAACCACAAAAACATCTACTTCCGCTCCTTTGCCTACTATACGTCACATTACTCGACGCTACTAAACGATACTCAACAATTCTTGTCACCGCCCCACACCCGACATTACTGTACCACCCCCCTCAGTTGCAGTGTGGGTGAGTCAATACTTAGACTCTGTAATCCACTGACGTTGCTCGGCTACCGGCTCCACCAAAGCTGCCACATCGCCCTTCTTGTCTGCTGGGCTCCTCACGGATCGCCAGCAGGATATTCTCCAAACTGGCACCTGACGCCTCTGCACGGGGGTGCACCTCCCGTTGGTTCCACTTTCCGTGAGGTGCCTCGCAGCCCTCCAGGCGCTGCAGCGGAAGAGGCGGCCTATGCCGAGCGGGTATAGTCAACCATACCTCTGCCACCAATTTGTTGGCTTAGGTATACCAGTGGGACTGAGGGTCACACTACGAGCGCACAGCTCTAGTTCCCAGGGCCCAACAAACCCTCCCCCAGTGCACAGATGGAGGACTTGGCCAAGGAAAAGTTAGAACTGTTTATTACACAGACAGGGATCATACAGGACGTTGAAAATCTGAGTCTCAGCTCCTTAGCCTACGAGAAGACGGGATTGGGTAGTTGGGGTGGTAGTGCCAATGCATGGCACCTATAGATCTTACTCTATTGGTCCTCACATGTCGAGTGGCTTGCCTGCCCCTTTCTGGAAAACTATCTTATTACATTGTTGCAAGGTTGCAGGATCACCATTGGCCCTTGCTCTCTGCAATCCAGCCCTGGATTTCTGTTCCCTGATTGGCTGGAGCTTGTCTCCCCAGCCCTGGGACCCAGCTCTGTTCTCTGTGCTCAGTGCACCTTCTCAAGGTGATGAGAAAGACTGTGTTCCCAATGTAACTGTCAGTGCTACCACTTTTGCCAGTGAGAGTGCCCTCAGTGTTGCAACGTTGTTAAAGAATCCATGTTTCACTTCATGTCTGTGTTGCTGAGAACTGTTCGTCTTCGCACCGCAGGTGAATGACCATTGTCTGGCTCGAGTGCACCACTTGGTTGAGGATTGTGAAATCAAACTCTCTGGTCTGCAATTCATGAAGATTTGTTCTGCTTTTCTGCAGATGGCTCCTCGTCTCTTAGCTCTGGAATGTGCTGATTGTTTCTGACCTTGGCTGTGCGCCCTTGCCTGGTGTTCTGTGCAGCTTAGTTCTGCTCTTCTTCGCCTCTTGTCCTGTGGCCTCATGTAATCTCATGTAACGTTGTTAGAGTCATAGTTATGCTATGATTTCTACATATCTATGCCATGCTATGTTTCTTATAGTTTAGCAGTGGTTGATTCTTCCAGGCTTCTTATACGATCCTGTAGTTCATAGGGTTAGTTGCGATAAGCGTCTGCAATCGTGCTATGCATCTCTTCTTTTGCCTTGTGTTCTGTGTTTCTGCACTTGGCTAATGAGAAAAATAATAAAAGCTTTCGGCAGAATGTAGATGCATCTGTCCTCTAGCTACAGAACTGTGTACGCATGTTCTTCGTGTGAGCATGTGTGTCCGTGTAATGTTTGTGCATGGCTGCACGTTTGTTGTGGTGTTTGTTTATTTTATTTAGTATAGCGCTCCAGACCCAGGGGTAAATGGGCGCTTAAGGACAGGTTACATAGTTACAGTATTACAGTATATATAAAAAATAATTGCAATTCTACAGTTGTGGCGGTAATATGCCATATGCAGTACATAAGCAGGTAGTTGGATTTCACGGTTAAACATTTCAGGGTATGTACAATATATACAGTTAGTAATAGGTTTAGTCTATCTGTGGGTTGCCTTCTCCAGGAGCCAACTAATGACTAATTTTCTGAACAATTGGAAGGTTTTGGCCAATTTAATACTCAGCGGCAGGGTGTTCCAAAGTTGAGGGGCAAGGACAGTGAAACTCGAGCCCCAGCTCTTTTGGTGGTGAATCTGGGCACTGTGAGGCAGAGAGTATTAGAGGATCTAGTGATTCTTGTTTGGTTTTAAGGGGAGTATGTTGGTGAGGTACGGGGGGGCTAGGTGGTTCAGGGCTTTATAGGTAAGGCAGAGGGTTTTTAAGTCGATTTTTTTTGTTGAATGGATAGCCATTTGCAGGATATTCTTATGTGGGAGATATGCTCTCTCCTGGGAATATTTAATGTGCCCTGGGAATATTTAATGCTCACTAACTACGTCAGCACAATGGTTTTCTGTTAGTCAATCTGATCCATTGAGGCATTTGGATCCATGATCAGGGTAGTGGCACATGTATCCATAAAGACAGTGACTGGGTATGGTTCGAATGGCTAAGAGAATATCTGCTTGCATTTGTGGATGTCACTGGCCTTCCTGGGGGCTGTCCAAACAGTGAGTTGCTTCGTGCGCTCTTGACTCTTTGGGGCTGTCGTGTTCATGGGGGTGAGGAGGAGCATTCCAGGGACCCTCTCTTCAATAGGATTCCTCGAACCTGTTTCTTTAAATATTTCTGACCATCCTGTACCGAATTTGCATAATGACATTTAAAATAAATTGTAGCTGCTATTGATCAGTGTGCACTAAATACAGTAATGACCAATAAGGAGCCGATCGGCTGTAATTTTTTATTTAGAATCTGTAGACTGGCATAACTGCTTACGCCAGTATTCCATCTAGTATCCATCTAGTATCACTTTAGAGACTGTTGCTCACCATGTATTGCATTCTGCACAGTAATATAATTTCGTCTTGAATGATGGCATTAAAGAGACCTGATTTTAGTTATTTATTGCATTGTGCACTTTATTTTGGACTGCACTTATGTATTTCCTGGATGACAAGAATCAAACTACACTTTACCTTCCACAGTGCAGTGAAATCTGCCCAAGTAACTTCGAATGAAAAAGTATGTGGAAGTGGATTTATACAGCTCTATGTATTTTGTTATTTTAACGAGACCCTGGGCCTCATTACATGGTAGGCGGTAAGGGTTAACGGTCACCGTTTAATAAAATGTTAATAAAATATATTTTAAAAATAAATTTGCTGTGATGGGAAAAGTTCAGAATTGCATGGGGGGGGCTTTCTTCTGGATTTTAAAGGAAAATTCCCTTATGCTTCTGCCATCACCCCTCCTCCTGACTCAAGTAATTTGAAGTCCTGCTGAAGGTTCCAAGTATGTGAAGGGATGTTAGCATATGGGTAGGGGTTTACATTTTAAAGCTTCTGCTTTGCGATATACAGCTAAGCATTCTGACCTGACTATTTGCAACAGGTTGAGAAAGGATTCATATCACCTTTAAGTAACATTTCATAAGTCTAGAATGCTTCAAGTTCCATTTCTAATAGTCAAGCAAGAAGGTTGGGGGCATTTGTGGGAGAGTCAGTCTTTCACCCTTTCCATTTCATTGCAAGAACTGTGAGGTGGCTTCTGAATAAAACTGGTATATTCACATTTCAGCAATTCTGCCAAAACATAGGAATCCTATGTTCTGCATGAAATGATGATTTCATTTTTTTAATTAATTTTATTTGGTTTATTACAAACCTTGAAGATATATTTCATCATTTACCACAATACATGCCATTCATCATATTTTTTCAGACTTAAGTTCTTGGTTTTTTTAGCACAGAATCGTTCAACAATTTTGTGACCTATGCATTTGTTTTATAATGTTCTCTGCTTTAGCTTCTAACAATTTTACCAACTGTTCTATAAAAAAAGGTCAAGGCAAACGTTAGTTTCTTATTTTTTTCGTCAAAGCAAATGAGCCACCTATCAGCGTTCATTGAAGGACTTTCTGCTATGAAGGGTTCCAAGTAACTAGCTCTCACTGATCTTAAAGCCGGGCAATAAAGGGTTAAGTGCTTCAGCGTTTCCTCCGCTTCGTTACAGAATCTGCAACTCGTGTCCTTTATTGAATTTTTTGCCCATCGACTAAGGACCTCTTTGGTTTCGAATTGATTTAGTCAAAATTTCATGTAAAAGGTTCTTCGATAGCTATCAGGGAATTTCTCCAGCTAGTTCGGGATCTTGTTCATAGCTTTAGCTTCACAAGGTGCTTGTTGCATGATTTTGTGTTGGCCTCTCTGGTCTCCGGTATCAATCCATTCTTGCAACCAGAGCTTTTTCTTCGCCAAGTTGGGATTCATTTGCAGAATGTTTTTATCAATGTTTAGATCTTCCAGTGTTTTGTCACAATGTTTGGCCCATTGGGTAAGAATGCTGTCCTTCTTTCCATTACTAGGGTAATGTAGGATTTTGAATTGAGGTGGGCCATTTTCCATGATCATTTTTCGTTACAATGTGAGCATATTTCATCTTACTCTAGCATTTATCGATATGAGGCCCAATTCATATCTAATACATGCCATCGGGGCTCCTTTTGGGAGCCGCACTTTACGCAAGAAAATGTTTTCCAATGCAGCCCATAGTGAGAAAGGCAACCCAATGCACATTCTGCTCCATAGCAGGTTTCAATGAAAATTTGTCAAACTTCTTGCTTATCATGGCGACTTGCACTGCCAGTTGCTGATATTTGGATTTGATCTTCTCTACCCAGGGAGTGTCATTTAAATTTAAATTAACCCACATCCCCAGATATCTGATGTGCATCACACACCTTAAGGTTTCTTTTCCCAAGCGCCACTGAAACCTTTTATTTGTGTGAGCCTCTCTTCCTCTAAGATCTTGTAGAGTTAGAATTTCAGATTTGGCAGGATTGATGCTTACTCTCTTCACCCTGACATTGTCTTCCAATGCATGAAGTTTTCGTTGGAGCCCGATAGGCGTTACATCCTACTTTTTCCTCATTCCGCACATCCCTTAAATCTCTCCTTCTCCATTCCCCGCCATGAAACCCCTCCCTCTTCTTGCTCCCCCTCCCCCATCTTCCCCCTCTTTCCCCATAATCATCTCCCTCCACTTCCCTCCACCACATTCTCACCCCTTTACCCCTTCCATTTCTCTCCTCCTACCTATCCCTCCCTCCCTCCCTACCTCCCTCTTCCTCCCAGTTTTACTGCACTGCTCTCCCTCTTCCCTTCTGTCTAATTGCTCTACATACTGTTTTGTTGGCCTGATTCAAAATTGTAATTTGCTTCTACTGTTACTGTTCTTTTGTTATTGTTATATGTATCCTGTTAAAATGTGCAGCGCTTTGGAGTAAAGCGCTATATAAACTTAATCATTACAATACATCGAGAAGGACTAAGTCATCCACGTAGAGCATCCAGCTTAGATGACTCCAGTGGATTTGTAGGTGGAAACACGGATTGATGCCAGGGGACATCCCTGTTTCACTCCTCGAAAGGTTTTTATCGGCATAGAGTGCCAGCCTGATTGAGTCTAATTTTGATCCCAGTGTTCGTATGAAGCTCTTTCAAGGCCATAATCAGACTAGGGGGGCCGTTCCAATTTTTCAGCTTCGTCCAAAGGAGCTTTCGATCCACACTATCAAAAACGTGGGCCAAATCAATAAAGGCAAGATAGATTTTCACACCCTGTCGTGTAGCTTCCATTTTTAGGACACAGCCGATGCCCTTGACAAATCCTGTTTGTCTGGAATCAAAGTGAAGACTTGATGATACCCAAGATGATAATTGCAGTTGGAGTTGCGAGGCAAAGATCTTCCCCCACAACATGTAGGAGGGCGATAGTTTTTAGGCTTTGCTCTACTGCCTTTTTTGAAGATCGGCACCACAATCACGCACTTCCATGAGGCCGGGATTGAACATTCAGGTGCTATTGTGGAGAAAAATAGAGCACAAAGTTTAGCCCATTGCTCTGGATTTTTCTTCAGCATACAATTAGTGATTCCATCAGGGTCCGGGGCCCTTGAAGAGCTCATTGATTTGATGTTTTTTAAGATAACCTCTTTTTCAAAGCTGATAGCCCAATGATCTAATTTCGGGAAAATCGTATCTTCTGCTGCACTTTTTAAAAAAAATGTTTTACATTTTTTTTTTATAGAGCTCGCTGTAGTGCATTACCCACTGTGTTTCCGCAGCCATGTTGCACTATAGAGCTTATTGAGGGGCATTTAGTTCATTGATATAATATATTTCCAAAAATCTCTAGAGTTTTTACTTGCTAAGGTGTTCATAGCTTCTGCATCATGTTGTTCCATAGCACATCTGTGTGAGATCAACCAGTTGTCTGACTTTTTCTTTCTCTGCAACACGTGTGGCTTCAGGTGCCTTCAGACTGTTCCTAATTTCTTTATGATATTCTTTTCTTCTTCAGAATCTGCATCATAAACATGTTTTGCTTTGAATGCTCATTTTGGAAAGCCTTGGTTACTTTCGGCATATTGTAGTAGGTAGCCTTATTCTACCTTTTTGCTGTTACTTTCATCCAACCTCAAGCGATAGGCTTCTACGATTGATTTCATATCATTGCAATCTGATCCTACTTGATTCAACAGACACCAAGGTATTCCATACATCTTTCCTGGAACTATCAGAAGCAATGAGTATCATTTACACCAGGTTGTGGTCACCTTGAGCCTTGGGCGTGACTTGAAGAGATGCTACCCATTGTGCCACTTTTCCAGAGACAAAAAAGTAGTCGAGGATGGAGTCTTGTTTATTCCTCCTCCAGGTAGCTTGAGGGGGGGTATGTCACCTCTTGTATTCCCATTAAGCATTGTCATGTCTCTTATCTCCATCTCATCAAGCCAACGGGATGCTGCATATTGTTGGGAATTTGCCTGTTACTTGTCGTCCCGCCTAATGCTTAGGCAGTTTGTTTAGGTCACGATACACTATTATGTTTGGACATGATTCCTTAGAGTTGATGTCATCAATCAGTTCTGAGACTTGGTCAATGAATGTCATCGTACAAGCAGCTTTATGTTGCCAATACAGATTGAGAATATGGATCCTGTTTTCTTCACAGGTATATTCTTCCATCAATCCAGTCGCGCTTATTTTAATGTATGGAGAGATGTTATTTGTGTTGATCACTCGATATCCAGATTTTTGAAAAAATAAGTGTGAGAAAACCAGCCATTGGGCATCCTTTTTGTTTTTTAATGGCGGGATTCATTGTTATTTCAAAGCCTTCAATAATCAGACGTTCAGCAAGCCATGTTTCTTGCAGACAAAGTATATCAAACTGATCTAACCACATTGAATCACTGTTGAACGAATGCACAAACCCCCTCGTATTCCATATGCCAATGTGATGAAAGACCTTTCTTCCTTTTTGGTGGCATTAGCTGTAATTGCTTCCACCTAAGACATTTGCTAGCCAATTCCAGTTGTCAGTCTTAGAAATGTCAGTTGCGGCATCATTATTGCTGGCATTAGCTGTGCTCGATTTGTTATTGCGCACAACTGTGATTTCTATGCGTTCTCCTGTTTGAGCTTCTCTTAAAGAATATTTGGGCTTCTTGATGCATAAATTCAGTGAGTTGACACCGTTGACTCGTTCAAATTATCATTTGGATGTATTTTCTTTCTGGAGTTCCTTGGACTTTTGCTTGTGTGTGGTATCTGGGTCTGCTTCAAGGCTACATTTTTTAGCTCCACATTCCTCAATTGATTATGGATCAATTAAAAAAAAGTCAAAGCTAAGAGGTGTGAGAGATGATAACGCACCCAACAGGAGATCAAATATCATTCTTGAGTCAGTGTGTGGTGCACCCAATCATGATCATGATGGTTCTTAATGTCAGCACATGATGTAGCAGGTGCAGAACATTCCTTCTGTTAAGGATAAGTCCATTCTTGATAGACCAGAACAGTTCCAATATTAACGAGAACTTAGTCTGCTTTTTTTTTTCATGCTCTAGTGTTTTTATCCTTTAAGCTCTTGGCCCCTTGCCACACAGCCTTGCCACACAGCCTTCCCACTCTAATAGATCTGTGTTTTTCCTTCAGGCCTCCTCGCCAGATCTCTCCCTGATGCACTGGCTGGCATACCTTGTTCCCCAGTGCGTATTTCAGGGCCATACCCAGGTCTGTTAAAGCACACTTGATGCCCAAGCTCTTCTCTTGCATTGGTTTCAGGTTTTTGCGTTACATACTTAGCCCTCTTCTGATCCACCGTATGAAAGCTTGATTCCATTGATTTTATAAATCTAACAGGTATGACATCCACCGGTGGAATAAACTTGCACACCCGCAGAGACCTTTGTTGTGGCGATCCAGATGTCTGATCACTATCAGGTAACTCTGTTTCAGTGTGACTACGTTTGGCACTTGGAACCTGTTCGCTTTGAATATTATCCTCTTCATATATTTTGTCGGTGTCATAGGTTGATAGGTTTATTAACTCTAACATATCCTCATTGTCACTGCTAGACTAATTTGTTACATGTACCTCATTATTTGTATTAGATGGAGCCGGATCTTTCATGATGTGATGGTAGGTGTTTTGACCCAAGGATTGGAGTTAAATGTGACATTCAGAGCTTTGATGTTTCTCAAGAATTTACGAGAGTTATGCGCTTTGGAACTCTTTCTTTTAACTTGATTTTTAGTCTTTTTTACTTGCATTGGTTTGGCAACGCTTGCTTTATTGCCAAGTACTTTGTTTGGATGAAAAATTGAATAATTACTATTGCTTTTGTTCTTGTTAGTCGTGTCACTCACCGGGCTTTGTGGATTGCCAACTAGCCCCTCAGCATTCGCTGAGGTGGATGGTTTAGAAGTGAGTCTGTCTTCACCATCAGAATCCTGAATTGCCATAGTTGAGAGGGCACAGGAGTTCGACGTTTTCTTGTTTCAACTTCTTGGGTTTGGTTAAGGATGGTGTTTGGTGGATCAGTTATTTGCAAGGTCTTTCCTGTATCCAAGTTCATATAACCACTCACAGGCTGTGTTGAGCCCACACCGTTGTCACTCGCTGTGGTTTTATTTTGTATACCAAAATGCTTGTTTTGACAGCATTGGCCAGGCTCATTGATGGTTCTTGGTACTTCCAAGGCAGGGTCTCGCTTATTGTATTTTAGCAAACCAAGGGCTTCCCTAGCGACTTCTGCAAGGAGTCTTTTGTCCTAACTGTTTCGTAATTGCTCCATTATAAAATAAAGCGATGATTCAATTTGCTTGTTCTCCTCCATTGTTTTCAGTTTGCTCCAGTTAGTTTCAACTTCAATATTTACTAACTTAGAGTTCATCATGGCAGATAAGGTGGACAAGTCCTTGATGTTGTCGCTGATTTGTTGATACATTTTTAAGAATGGGGAAAGCGCAATTGTCAATGCGGACATGATATTAGAGTTTAACTCGTGAATAACCTGTTAAGTCACTTCCCTTGCTCTTGGACCATGCTCTTGTTTCTTCGAGCATCCACTAATTAAGGTGCATCGTACTTTGGGATATTCACCAGCACCCCCAAAGCCAGTGTCGCAACGCACAGATGCTGCACATGGCACAGTACATACAGACGGATCTGAGCAAGAACCCTTTTCCCTGCATTGTTTTGGTTTCACCTGAGTTGCCACTTGTTTCAGGCACTCGATTACACCAAGTTTTTCTATCTGGCTCCAAATAGTGCAGTAAATTAGTTCGGGACGCATCTCCAATCACACAAATATTTTCAGACGGAGGAGGAAGAAGACAAGGGGATGGAATACACTTGCTTACTTGACAATCAGTTCTTCGGCTACGCAGGTCCATCGACAGTGCACTCGCTGACATCAAAGGGCCTTTACATAACTGCTGTCTCATTAACGGGGGCTGCATATGTGGCTGTGAGGACGTTGCAGCGCTGCACACAGTCCATGGGGGCACCACGGAGCACCTGGGTAACGAACAGCCCTGTGTCACCAGTACCGGCACACCAAAGCTCACCCAAGGAACACCAGCAACACTCCCGCACTCAGGCGACGCTCGCTGTAGTGGAGGGGGGGTTTTGAAGCCTCGACTCCTCCTTAGCAATAGGCAGAAAAAAGTTACCCGCTGGATAGCTTTTTTCTCACACTGTTCACCAGCAGCAGAAGCAAGCGAACCGGTCCGGTAACAACACAAGCAATACTCGCTGCACTGATTATTTTAGGACACATTAAGAGCGCAAATGTCTCCGATTCTACTACCATGGTGTTGAGAAGAAAATTAACCCCCTTGTGGACACACAGTGATGTCTTTCATGACGTAATTGGTAGAGGAAACTACCAATTCACGTAGACGGTACAACAACCATTGTGGAAGAATGAAGGAGTACAACAGTATTTTAAGACTTGCATCTTCATCCTTGCATTACGAACATAGCTATTCAGTAGGATTTGCCATATTTAGCATCCTGTATAAACCATTTGAGCTTTAGGACTTTTGTGATGTTGACCTTATTCCTGTGAAGACTGGTCGCCTGGTGCCATGGCCGCTCCGCTTCCAAATGAATTGGGAAAACTTCCAGCGTTCAAAATAGTGTATTGTCTTCTACAAATGCAAAGCGGTCCACTGAAAGTTTTCTTCTTTCATGCATAAGTATTGGCAGTATTTCATCTGAATCTAGATAGGATGTATCCCATTTTGCCCCCAAACAGGCATGACCTTCATTGCTCCAGCATTCAGTTCTTTCCCAACTGGTCACGGAATGCCTGTGGTACCACAGACAGGCCAGGAAAATAATCTACTAGAATGAGTGCCTTAGGTGTAAGTGTTTTCAGTGGGGCAATGCGTTCCTTCACATGGCCTTACCCCACTCATCCGACCTCCTAAAAATCTGAAACCCCCAACCGTTCCTCCATGCTACTGTTTTTTCCACCTACTAGTGGGTTAGGGAAAGCATTTTTGCATTAACACCCACTTCTTCGGCATTGGATCTTTCATAGATTCACATGATTTGAATTTTTCCTCTGGTCAGGCTGGGAATGCCTTGGACATAACACATATCTTAGCCAGTGCTCCAGATAAGATTTTGAAGTGGGAGTATTTTACTTTTACATTTAAACTTTGAGAGTAAATGTGATTTCAAGAGAGTAGAAATTACTTTTCTGCTTTGCAAGAGAGTAAAATGTGACATCCAGCCGACATGCAAAAACTGGATGGAAATTACCATGCAGCAGCTTTCTGTATTGTGACAGAATACACCTTGCATCATTTCTCTATGGTCTGGCCATTTGATCTCTCCCGTATGTATTTAAATGTTGAAAACACAAAAACCTAGCCAATTACATAGTAAAGCAAACAGGAATTGTATAGTAGGTTTTGAGGTTCGATAGCAGAATTGTCTTTTGATGTTTAATGAAAGACCTTACTTCCTGGAGCTATTACTACCTAATGGTAGGACAATGTTATGATACAACAGTGCCGAGAGGCAAGGACACCATGATAAATTCTTAACCTAATATCATAGTCAAATGGTTATTTATGTAGCGCTTTTGGCAATGCGCTATACATAGAACAAATTTATCACAATTATCACTAAACCGAAGCCGGCACTCCTTTATCGACCTCAAAAGGATGAAAGGCTGAGTTGGCCATGCCAGGATTCAAATCTTCAACCTACAGATCATGCACGAATTGCAGCAACAAGTGCTCAACTGGCTGAGCTATCTTATTGGCTAACCTCCTACAGAGGTCGGTAAACTGAGTATCGACTAAGGTATAATAATAACAGTGCCTAGATGTTGGACAAACCATGTATGAAGCACTACATACAGTTAAATACTTATCTGGATTATCACAGGAACAGGTTTTGCTGAGTTTCTATTTCAATTACAAATATAACTCATTTGTTTTTTTAACAGCGCTTGCACTTCTTGGAGAGTCAGGTTTTGGATGTTTTAATTGTAGTCTTGAAGATATATAATTGGTGTAATGACAATTACTCATCCTTGAGCAAAGACTCTGCTGCCAATTACCTTTTATAGTGTACCCCATTGACTGCAAGGTTGAATGGATGTAAACTAGGCTGTGCATACTCATCATTTTACACACTGTTTTTATAATTGGAGTGTAAATTAAATAAGTGTAAACATTATCTGCCTTTGCATAGTTATGCACACAGCACAGGAACTCTGAAAAATACAATTGTGCAATACGTGTTTGCTTTCACTGGAAAAAAGCATAATTTGTTACAAAAGATGAATTCTCAATTGCAACTTAGTTTTCCATCTTATTAATTATACAATCCTAAAATACTAGAATAATAAATATGCACAATGCTTCCGTTTGCTCAATGAGCATCTACTCACAACACAGCAGAAGCTGAATGGAAAGAAACCATTCCTTTTATCACAGTGTGCTCTTTCTTTTTTTAAAAAAGCTTCAGAGAAATACTTTCTGTTTCAGAGGCTTTTCTTTATGGCTTGCAATTACATCCATGTAGATAAAAATCAATAGAAGCGTTCTTGTTTCTGTCAAGTAACCTGACATTTGCACTGTCCGCTGCTCTAAACATTGGTTTGAATGGACACAGTAAAATAATAAGACTGTCATATTTACAAGATTTTAATGTGTAAAAAGGCCTGGTACGAACCTTATCTGGAGGCCTGGTCATAACAATTCATTGCATAAATATAAAAATGGAGGAAAGGCTTTCAACTTGTAATCTATACCGCCTTATTACGGCAACTTGTAATCTATACCGCCTTATTACGAGGTCCCTTTGCGGGTTGGTACTTTAACGCCTGCTTTTAGCAGGCGTTAAAAAACGAACGCGCAAAGGGACCTTGGTGCTAATACGTTTGGTTCATTTTGTCTCCGCCAATGAGGTAGACAAGCTTCAGTTACACAAGTGCATCCAAATTCAGATTCTTCCCCACACGTCTTGTGACCGGAATCTTCCTGGTGCTATATGCTTTTTGACTTTCTTGTTCTGGGCTTATTGCTGTCTTTCAGCTGTCTTTGCTGCAGAAATCTTCACTACCAAGAAAACTTTGTTTTCTTACCACGAAAGGACCATGTCAGGGGAATGTCAGACTGAGGCACACCTGAGACCAAAGATGTCCTTGCAATAGTTGCGGGACATGTTTTCCTCAGAGACGCACACCAGAATTGCAGGAATTGCCTTCAACTAAACAAAACTGCAGGCTGCAAGAAAATGCTTTTAGCCAAACATAGAAGGCTTATGTTCTTTGGAGAAAATAAAGGCCTCCTGAGGGTGGGAATCTGTTATAACAGCTCCTATATCCCTTCTCTCTAGGATACCAGAGTGGCATGCTCCTCAGAAGAGGAGAACTTCTGTGGAAAGGGTGGTACCTTCTGCCTCAAAGGCAAAGAGCCTGGAGGAAAACGGGCATCCTGTGTAGATAAACCCCTACATATCTCAACAAAGCCAGTTAGAACAGTTGCTGCAGGAGGTCTTGAAGCTACTAGCAAAAGGGGCAGTGGAGAAAGTACCAAGACATTGGAGACCAAGGATTCTAATCATGTTATTTTCTGATAGGAAAGGGATGTAGCGCTGTTCTAACAGATTCCCACCTTCAGGATGCCTTTAAGGTAATGTAGCCCACCAGGAGCAATGAAAGTAGAAGATTGATGAGAATAATTGTGTGAAGTTAATCGAAGTGGTGCTGCAACAGTTTAAGCAAAACCCATTGCACATTCGAAAGTGTTTCATTTTCATAACAAGAGGATCCAAGCCCAAACCAGGGAGATCCATGGTCCGATCCCAAACGAGGGAGACCAAGTGTGAATATTTTGACAAAAGGGGGGGGGTCTCAGCCTGAAGAGGGACACCCATGATGTACATTGAAAGCAAGAACTTGTGCATGTGAAAATCCTGATAGGAATGGAATTTTGAGACTTTGTTACAACAGACCCTCTGAAGTGAGAGACTGTTATTGACAAGACTTTGCAGAAGGCCCTGATGTCTATGCCTTGAACTGTATCCTTGCGGGCGAGAAGCCAGAGTGTGTGCGAAGCTCGAACGTGCTGAAAAAGCAGGGAAGGGAAGCCAACTGCTCAACTGTCCTGTAATTATTTCTTGAACACTTTCCTTTTTGCATACATCATTGTCCCCAAACCCTTTTGTTTTTATAAGTAAGGATTGGCAAAAGGTTTATTAGTATAGGCCCTTTTATTTGACAGAGGCTTGACTAGGACTGCGTTTTTATTTTTAGATGGTCATAGCTTGTTCCCCTCTTTAGCTTTAGGTTTAGATGGGCGTTAAACCAACCCGTTTGAAGTTAAACACCCTTGAACTGTGATCATTTGTGTCTGCCTTCACCGTTTGATACCATGCCTTTCTTACAGTGCACACAACACGTGTTACCCAGTTGCTTCCACTGGGTGTGCACAATTATTATCTTTACATGCAGGGCTCCCCTGCCACAGCGTTATTGCCATAACATGCTGGACATAAAGAACATAACCGAGAACATGGATTTAGCTTCGTATTCTGTTGCTGACCAGTGTTGCTCAGAGCTCCCAATACTGCGGTCTGGTGCGGTCACGCCGCAAAGTATACTGCGTCTATACTGAGTCTATGGAAAATGCACAATTAGAGTTTGCTGATATGCAGACAAAAGGTCAGTAACTGTGAACATTGCGATCGTTGCACACAATCGTTTTCAAGATTAGCAACCTGACGCTGCATGATTAGTGATTACCAGCTCTGGTTAGTTCTCCCCAAACGTGCAGGATTAATAGTTTCCCAGCGGGTTAGTTAGAATGCAGAAAGCGGCAAAGCTGTGTTACTTATCTGTGGTGGAGTGGGGCCTGTAGTTTGGGCAGGTAGGGCGTGTACTGCTCTTCCCCGAAAAGTGCACAAAACAACCATAAATCATCAATGCAGTTATAGAGCAAGTACTTTGAACCAGGAAACAGACAGACACAATAACTCACAACCACGCACTCTTAGAAGATAAATCAGCTCTTTACGGCTATTTATTCAAAGCTTACAAGTACATAGAAATAACTCATAAAAATAGTAAGGTCATAGATCACAGAAGAAGTAAAGAAGTAAAGAAGTCAAAAGGAAATACATCATCGTGAGTGTAACAGAATTCCTAATCTCGTCCAGAAGCGGCTGGAAGACCCCGGGAACAGCCAGGCCAAGAGTACCACAGCTCACAGGAAGGCCAGACGTAAGCGTCCTTCTATGGCTGAAGTCTCACCTGACCCCCTCCGGGTCTCCGCATATATACACAATCCACAAAGGGGAGTTAATTCTCGAACATTCTGGAAATTGCACCTGCGCAGTTGAGGAACAGCCGTCGGTTGCCAGTTGGGTCAATCGAGAGCTCCCCCCAAGGAACGGAGGGCCTCCCTGCTCTAAAAACACGCTCCACGGAGAACACTAGACAGCCATAACAACGTTAGCTTTCCCAGCAGAAATGGCCTTGACCGCATACCAGGTTTGGAAAAGCATGTTTGTCTCAGCACTGTGAATGTAACACTTCAGCAAAATGTGTGCAGCCTTTCACTGCGGTGTGAAGTAAATATCCAACATGGCTCCGAGCACTCCCAGAATGCATTGCGCGCCCGTGCCATTTTGAATCGAGCATAAATCAAGCATAACAGGGCGTGGCCCCGTGGAGAAGCTTGAAGATGGTGGAGCTGAGCAGGAGAGGCTTTGGAACATGTCCGTTCTGCTCTGAAGCAGAAATGTTCTTCGTGCGCGTTGTCGCAGGTGGGGCTCAGAGAGGATTGAGCACACTTGTGCTCCTAGGGGACGCTGGGAATTGTAGTTTCCTACTCTATTTTCCCTGCAGTTGAATTTCTTTTGCGCTAGTCCCTTTCTTCTGTGTTTTGTTGCCTTTTTCTGGTTGGATCTGCCTGTATGTAGTAGGTTGCACCTTCACATGGGGAAAATGAGGCACCTGTGATGTTTGGCATATGCCGGTCTCCACATATTACCCCCAGACCACCATGGAACATGTACTTGTGACTCCTGCTGGCACCAGTACCCCCGAGTACATGCCCAGCTTCCTCCTGCCCCTGACAGTGTCTCAGCCATTTTGGAATTAATTGTCATTGCCAGAAAGGTAGCCCTCACACCAGCTCAAGTGGTCAAGTTTCTAGGAGCAGATTTTGATGTAACCATTCCTCTGGTGAAGCTGAAAGAATTGTGGCCCTCGCGGGCATATAACGCACCTTATTCCGAAACACCTTAATGTTGCAGTAATGTAAATCTCTCCTGGACATGTCCGCTCGTGTCTCATTGCAGACTGAGGATGCATCAAATACTTGACTGCTATACGCACTGTGCTCAAGCTACAGGATATTGTGATGACCACCTTCAACTAAGTCCACTCTTTAAAAAAGTCACTGCAATGGTGGACAGAGACGCAACCTACTCAAATGAATGCTGTTCCTGGCTCTCGTGACCATGTTCACTCTATCAGTATGCGGAAATCATATAAACCATCTCCAAGCCAAGGCCATATGGTCTGAGACAGATTCCAAACTTCACGTCAATGTGTCAGAGTTAAGAGCAAGCCGACAGACCCTGACGTCTTTGAGCCATTCCTCATGGGATACATGATGGCCATACAAACTAACACGACGGCATGTGAACAAGCAGGCCAAACCCAGGTTGTCTTTGCTGTCGGAGAAGCCGAGTGCATGTGTGGGCAGGCTTTGAAATTCTGATCAAGGTGGCACAACTTCAGGGAAAGAATTTAATTCTGGATCATCTAAACACAGATGGCCGTGTCTCATTAATGGGAGTTAAACAACAAACTAGAGTGGGCTTTAATGGCTTCAGTCCCGCCCACATGTCTTTTACCAACTAGGACAACTCTAAGTGTCTACACTTTGTGAGCATGTTGTCAAAATCAGGATCTCTAGAAGATGCACTTGCAATCTCACAGAGGGTGACATTTCTGTGTGCTTTCCCAACAAGTCTACTACTGCTGAGGGTAACATGGTGTACCAGGTAACACCCCAGCAAAATAATCCTAATCGCACCGGCGTGGTTGAGACAAACCTGGCACCTCATCTAATTTATTTTCTTCTATTTATAAAGCTCAGCATTCACTACCTGATCCCAAATGATGCAGCTCATAGTGTTGGTGGCGGGGACAAGATTTGCTTGTTGGAAAAGCTAGGTTTTTTGAGCTGCGTGGAAGGAGAGGTGGTCTTGAGCTTTAGGGTAAATTGTTTCAGAGTCTAGAGCAGCAAAGTCTCTCCCAAATGGATTTGTTGAACATGGGGCTGGTGAGTAGCAGTGTGCAAGAAGAGAGGAGGTTTTTGGTAAGGACGCATCGGTTACATTTTGGGATGAAGAAAGGGGCTCTGATTTTATTGAAGGTATAAGTCATGCAGTGGGATTGGAAGCAGGTCAGTTTGTGAACGGGGAGCCAGTGAAGGGACAGCAAGGCCGGATGATGTTCTAATCTCTTCAGAGGAGAAGCAGGAGGCAGGCGGACAGCTTTTGTATCCTTTCAACTTTGTGAAATTGAACTGAAGGAAGGCCAAGGTAGGGACTATTTCTGTAATCCAATCTGGAAGAGATTATGGAATTAATTAGTGACTTTGTGGGGAACCAATAGTAGGGTTGAGATTTCTTTTTTAAGGACTCTCAGGTGTAACCCACCGTTGACATTTATTTGAGAGGTGGTCTTCGATTTGTCAGTGGTTGGCAATGAGCACCTCCGGTTTGTCTCTTCTCATTCAGTGGTGCATGGCGTTCCTGCAGTATTGGAGAATGTTGTTGGTCGGATAAGGGGATTTGTCCAGTCTTAGAGGATCAAGGGTATTATTGGCATATGAGCAGAAGGTGAGGATATGGTGAGCAAGGGGGGTCTAGGTAGATGTTGAAGAGAAAGGGGGAATAGGAAGACCTAGGGAATTCCACAGTGGGGAGGTGGAGGTTTGGAATTAATAGAGCGAGAGGGAAACTGATTTGACGACTTTGGAAGATAAAGGATGTGAGCTGGGCAAGGGTTGAGGGGTTATTGCATACTGATATCATACATGCTAGGAGAATATAGTGAAAACCTCTCATAGGTTTTGAAGGATTAGGGCACCTGTTCTGCCTTTGTCCACTAGCATGCACAGGTCATCAAGACTGAAGTAATGACAGATTCAGTACCTTCAAGCGGTCAAAAGCTGGCTTGATGATCCAAAATGTTGTATGTTTTTAGGTAAGCCTGAAGTTGGTAGGCTGCAATTGATTCCATCATTTTAGCAGGCAAATTAGGTGGGTCTGTAGTTTTTGGGGTTGGCTGGGTGTAGGGAGGGATTTTTGAGGCGGCATGTGAGGATGGCTTTTTGTTAAAATGAGAAGGTATCATTCTGTGAGTGAAGCAGGAGTTGAAAAGGTGAACAAAGCATTTGGGGAAAAATGGTAGAGCGTTCTTTGAATAAGGCTGGAGGGCAGGTTTCCAGAGCGGACGAGAGATTTTGATTTTGGAGGGTAGCATAAGGAGATAGGAAGTGAAATGAGGGAAAAGGAAGAGGGGGCTACTTTGAGAGGAGGAAAACAGGGGAGTGGATGATGGACCAAGTGTTAGCAGAGGTAATGGCGAATGAAGATCACCTTATTGATGAAGCATTTGTGGAGGAAGAGATCTGATAGGTTCTTAAGAAACTTTACTAGTAGTTTAGAGATGTTAAAGGCAATTAACATCCTGGCAGTGTGATTGGCTTTCTTGGTGATCTTGATATGGTTTTTGTGGCCTCCGAGATGGGAAAAGTAAGAGAATCTGGCTGGGTCTGTGTGCGTTAGAGCAATCACAGTTGGTGCTTGGTTTCTGTTATGATGTTGCTTAATGCATGGTTATGAGCTGGCTTGGAACACTGTGAGAGCGCTTGGAATGTTTGCCTATGAGCTTCGCTCCAGAGTTCCAATGCTGTCAGTTGAGCCTGGGTGATGGGACTCGGTGGTCTTTCTATGCTTAAGAGCTCATGTAACTTATAAAAAAGTATTTACAAGTAATTTAAGAAGTCTATGAAGCAATGAAGCAGCTAGTTAACAGTTTCTAACCTAGTTTTCCAGGACAGCCCAACACACTATCCACAGTGAACCATAAAGACTGTGTAACCTGTGAGCCAGTGGCTCAAAAAATAAATCGTCTCTGCAAAAGGACAGAGGACTGCATATACTAAAAGGGGCTCCAAACAACCTTCCACTACCGCCAGTTCAAACAGACTTTATGCCCCTGGTTGTAAATCTCAAGATTGCCCACAAGATGACAACAATCATCAGAAATGAAACACACCTGTCATGTCCAATAAACCCTACAGATGGAAGATCAGGTAAAGAAGAGACAATGGATTTCAACTTGCAACACTCAACTAACCCAGAACCTCTGCTCTATCCTGTGTGCCACAACAACAAAAAAACTAGCATACTGGCATTGCACAATCAAAACGCCCACAGCAATCTACCTTCCTCCCTACTTCAACTCACCTTGATACATATCATCCATCAAAAAACATTGTTCACATACCAAGCTATAGTGGACCAAGGCGCCCATCATCAGTCCTAAGAGGTTCCTTCTAAAATGCTTAGACAAATCCAACATATGCAAGACGGAAGTAGCATCTCCTTCACTAATAAACAACCTGGAAGAATCCCCTACTGACAAAAATCAGCCACTAAACCAATTGTCTCCACAGTGCTCAACCCATATCAAAACATGTCACAGACATTTATTATCTTGTTGAGGGAACACAAACTTTACTCTTCTACACTGAGACTGGTTAAGCAATCACCATGTAATAGTACACAAGGCTATCCCATCGGACTACAAGATCAAGTTTGTCAACTACTAGCAAAAGAAAAAGAGGAATTGCACCGGTACACAGGGACATAATTGGCATAAAAGTATCATCATTGAACACCATCCCAGACTGGGAATGCCTCTGATTGCTTTGTAATATGTCTTGCACAACTACACATACTTTTCTTCTCATCTACAGACCACCTCCGTTTTCAGACAAAATTGTAAATGCTGTACAAATCTCATGGTTGGCCACTAATTTGTCACCATCATTGGAGATTTAAACAAGTCGCTGGAGGAAAAGGAAAATAACCTAATCAAAAACCTTTCTACATATCTAGATGCCCTCAAGCAATTAGTGAGGAGACCCACAGGCGGAAGGAAACGCATTTGATGGATTTTTTTTTTATAGCAAGAATCTCGCAACTGTCACCACCTTTCAATCTTCCTGGGCCAGCCATATTATTCCATTTGCTGTATTCACCATTTCAGCAATTCCACTGAACAGCGACAAAGCCCACCTATCTCTATCAGACCATGGAAAGACACACAGCTGAAATAGCTACGTGGAGCCATGAAAGCCTCTTAAACTCATTTCACCATGCTAATGCACCCAGGAACTCCACATGAGGGAATCCATATTCTTCATGAATGTATGTTATGTTGATTTAAACTGCGCCCTGATGCTATTTGCATGGCCTCCAGGTGCTCACGTGGCTCTGTAAGAAAAGTGGGTAGGGTTGGTTAGTGAGGGAGAGTGGGATAGGATAGAGGCTGTGCTCATTTGTTGATCCGTGCAGAACCAATTGTCTGTACGTGTGGTCTGGTTTATGTGCACTGGGCTCTTTGTGTTCGGAAGGGTAACATCCAGTGTTTTGTGTGAGTTGTTTTTTGTCTGTGGGTATTGGGTTTGTGTGCGGTCTAGTTTCGGGTGGGTTGTTTCACTAGCCCTCTGGTTGTGTGTAGTAGCGGAAAGCTTTTGAGGGTGTGGAAATGAGAAGCGTGAAGGTTAGTTGGTTTCAGGTGTTCTCTGGGTGTTGATTCATTTTATTGTTGGTTCTTCTTTCTGTATTGTCACGTATTTGCTTTGGTCCAGGTGAATGGTTTGTAGAGGAGCGTGTCTGTTTATCTCGGAGAGTTGAATAGCCAGGTTTTTAGCCATTTCCTGAATGTTAGGTGGTGGTCTATTCTTCCTATTTCCTTTGGTATCGAGTTCCATAGTTTGGCTATCAGATAGGAGAAGGCAGCACCTCCGAATTTCCTTTTCTTGTAGTGTCTTGTTTCTATTTGGAGGTTGTTGCTTAATCTTCAATCTCTTCTTGGTTGGTTACAGGTGACTTTAGCTTGTAGGAATTCAGCTCCTTGTCTGTGTAGTGATTTGTGGGCGAAGCAGAGGGCTTTGAAGTTAATGCGTTTCTTGACTGGTAGCCAGTATAGACTTCAGGGCCAGTTTGATGTGGTTTCTTCTATTTAGACTCAAGACTTGTCCTGTTACTGTATTTTGGATGCATTGTTTTTTTGTGAGGTGTTCTGGCATTCCAAGGTGGAGACTATTTGCGTAGTCTATTCTTGTACCAAGGAGATGATCACAATGTTTCTCTGTGGGAAATTGAGTTAAGGGAGGATCCTGCTTATTAATGGCAGGATATATAAACATTTCTTTGCTGTTGTGTTGACTTGTGGTTCCAAAGTGAGGCCGTTGTCCATGAGGATTCCCAGATTCCTTTATCTCTGTCGATGTCTCCGATTGGGTTCCCATGCTCGGTGGCCAGGTCAGGTATGCCTGTTTTATTACCTTGACAAATCTAAGTTTATTTATTTATATATAGGAGGAACAATGCTCTTTTGCTTACAAAAGAACGTACAATAGATAAACAGATTTGAAGGGAAGTGATGAGCTTCTTACAATGGGGAGAGTTTGAGGGACATTCTAACCAGGTTGTGGAGTGGAGTAAATGGAGCAGTCACTGGGGACAATACATAAGTAGACATACATAGATTAAGGAAAATGAATATTGGACATTTCTAAGTGTAGGTAGGTGTTACTGCCAGCTATGCTTGGTATGTGGCCATGACAGGTGAAGTGCTAGAGTTGAGGCAGAGGGAAAGAGCGACAGAGGCGAGGGGACACATTTTAACTAGCAGGCAGATGAGGTAGGTTAAGAGGGTAACTCGGATGTGAAGAGGTAGGCTTTTAGTTTGCTTTGGAACAAATCCATCTGGACTGTTTCTCGGATGTCCAGGGGAAGAGAATTCCATGCAAGTGGAGCAAGAAGAGAGAAGGAGCTGGAAGCGAGAAGAAGCAAAGGGAGGGCTGGGAGCAACAATGGTAGTTGAGGCAGAGCAGAGATTATGAAAAGGCTTGTAGAGTTGGATAGAGGAGAAAAGATGCAGCGGTGCCTTACCATGGATAGATTTGTGAACCAGCAGATGACATTTAAACCTGGTCCTGTATTGACTCGCCCGCCATCCAGCCTGGTGAAGGCACGAGGAAGTAAGTATGTATTGAGGGAGTTCAAAGAGAGTCCAGGTTGCAAAGTTAATGATCTTGTTGAGAGGACAGAAAGCATACTTTGGGAGACCAAAGAGGATGCTGGCACAGTAGTCCAGTTTAGAGAAGACCAAATTGGTTAAGAGATGCTTGGGAATGATGAAAGGACGGAGGTGCCTGATTTTCCTAATATTTAGGAAGTTGAGGCAAGCTGCTGTTACCGTTTTGGAGATGCAACTAGAGCAGATGTGAGAAGGGTCATAGATTATGCACAGGTTTCTAGCTGAAGAAGAGTCAGGGAGATTGTCAGGCGGGAACTGGATAGGCAAGGGAAGAGATGAGAGAGATTTTGGCAGGGAAGAAGAGCACCTCTATTTGGTAGAGTTTAACATCAGAGTGCAAAGCCATCCAATATTTAATGGCAGAGACAGTCTGAAATGTTGATAGATTAGAGAATTCAGGAAAAGAGAAGATGATTTTGTTGTTGGCCGTGAAGAGTTAGTACGAGAACCCAAAGGAGAGGATTAGTGCCCCAAAAGCAGAGGTGTAGAGTGTAAAGAGGAGCTGACCCAAGACAAAGCCTTGTGGAACACCAACAGTTAGAGGAGTGAGTTGAGTGGTGGTGTTGGTCCAGGAGTCAGAGAATTGGCACGTTGCAAGGTAGGATTCAATCCAGGCAACGGCTCGATCATGAATCCCAAGAAGAAAGAGTATTAATGAGATCAGAGTGGTTGACTGTGTGAAAGGCAGCAGACGAGTCAAGGATGATTAGGTAGAGGATAAGTTGGAGTGCTTAGCAGAGGTGATAAAGTTGGACACATTCATGATGGCACTTTCCATGGTGTGACACTAGCAGAAACCTTCTTGTAGGGGGTCTCGAAGGTTGTGGATTTCTAGGAAATTGGTAAGTTGATTGTGCACAATCCTTTCGAGCCCTTTAGAGTAGTGCGCAAGGGGATACACAGGGCGAAAAGTAGTCGGTAGGTTTGGGTCAGCCCCTTGCTTTGTTACATTGTCTTCTGGTGGGGAGATTATTTCTGTTTTGGTTGGATGTAGCTTGACATTGTCGTTTCTCAACCGGGTATTTTTCAGTGAAGCACTTGTTGATGGTGTTGTCAGGGTCTTGGTCAGATGTCATCTTGAAGATGAGTTGGGTGCCGTTTGCATAGTTTTAGGTTGTCTCGGAAAGATAGCTCAGGGGCAACGTGCTCGCCTTTGGAGCTAGACGACACTGAGCACCACAGGTTCGATACCCGGGTCTGCGCTTAGAAACCTCTGGGTGTTAAGTGAGTTATAAATAACCTATCATATCAGTCCATGGGTTTGAAAGAGTTTAATTATGGGTTCTTGTAGAATTTGAAGAGAAGCGAGGAGAGGCTTCACAAACCCTAGTTTTGATTATTCTGGAGCCCTTTAAATATTCCCAAGAAAAGCATGCTGCTATAACGTACACTCTCAAAATCAACAATATCAAGGAACATAGCTGAAGGGTAGAGCAAATATTGGGGAACAATTGGGACGGACACCCACAAATTCTGATCTACAAGGCAGAGACATTGATGCCTATTTCTTTCATTCCATAGATTTTGCACAATGTCTTCTGAGGGCAATTTTCAATATTAAGAACGCATCACCCTGTAACACGAGACCAACCCCATCACAACTCTGCGTCTCAATATCCCCCAGTTTACCAAAAGAAATCTGAAGGATTCAAGACTATGTAGAGAAAAAAGAAAATCATTTACAAGACCAAACAAGCATTTAGTAAAGCAACACCAGGAACTTTGGGAGCCTTCTGCCCTTTTATCGTTCAGTGATATGTGACCACAGTCCATGCTAGCAATCCAGCAGGGAGAAACGGAAGGCCTGTGTCCACACACCCAACCGCTACAAGGCTGTAACACAACCAGCGATTACCCCGTCTTCAATTCACTTACATAAAATAACCAACCTACAAATCTTCAATCTACAAATGGTAAGTCTCTAGATGAAAAACACAGGGAACCTCGAGGATCATGCAAGATATGCCCCTATTCGAAACACTCCCTTAACAGCAAAACAATTTTGGATTATGTAGAGACCAACAGTTTAATCCACTAGTCGCTGCCTTTATTGACCCCCTATTTTGTCTTACAGAGCCAAGTGCAGCAAGACTGCCAATAGTGGCAGACTGGTGCTATACAAGACCACTTAGATTACATTTCAACAGTCTGCCTAGAAATACTCCTGAAAATGTTAGACAATTAATGACGTTTTCTCTTCCTCTGGACTGGGAATACCTACATGTACTCCTTTAATTCACCATCCATCAGTATCACCAGTGATCTATGTGATGAATCTGATGGTGTCATCACTCCTTTCCCGGCGGTAACCTCTCCCCAAGGCGCCTGGCGACGGCAGCCACTTCCTGATCCTGACCATGGAGGTGACTATATCATGGGAGACTGTCATGTCACCATCGGACGAGACACCTTCTTTTGAGGATACCCCATCCATGCCCACTGGCTTAAAGGCATATTGTTATACCTGCCCTCATCCACATAGGAAGGGTACATAAGACCTTTTTACAAGATCTGTATGTAAGCCGTCCAAATCTGACGTACCTTTTTAAGACTCATAAAAACACTGTCTCAGACTCTACCTACAAGCCATCCAGATTGTAGGATCCATAAATTGGATGGTAACAGTTCTTGGAAAATACCCAATAACTAATGAAAGTTTTTTTATTGGTTTTTTCTTTCTCATTTTCTTCATTTTTTTAATCATCTTTGAATCCTGCCCTATACCAACCCCCTTTTTCCTGTCCACCACACACAATCACTGACACATGTAGAATGATTTAGTATATGTCCGGTTTTGAGAAAGGCCCAAGGCTGAAACACGTGTTAACCCGAGGGCCCACTTTAAATAAATGTGCATGGTGCAACTTGTTAAGTAACATCTGTCTGAATGTTTACCTTAAGAAGGAGAGGGTAACACTTCCTGGCTACTACAAGAGTGACAGGCAGCTGAAAATCCAAGAGTCCAAGTGGCAGAGTGACTCTATAATTCCCCAAGTTTTTATTTTCATCCAGATCTGACTTGCCCTTAGAGATCACTGAGAACACTTTCCCAGACTCTACATGCAAATCATTAAGAATGGACTTCCATTCCCATAACTATAAGAATACTGTGACGAGGAAGATGAGCCAAGTAATGCAGATCCAAGAAGGCCAAGAGCACAGCACAAGCCGTGCTCTAGTTGCGAGCGCATACCTGTGGACATGAAATTTAAAAAAAAGCTGCTTCTCTGAGTATTAACCGAAACGGCTCGAGGACCAGGAAATGGAAAGCGGACCATGAGAGAGAAGACGCTGCGGAGGGCTCCTCAGCATTTGCAGGTGTTGAGGCAGGGTTTGCCTTACTGCTGCCTGAAATGAAACAGAAGAGCCTAGCAGGAACACGAGAGGCAGAGAAGCCAAGAAACTGAGGCGTTGAGAAAGATGGAAATGCTGATCGGCCACAACCGGCTTGCAGCGAGAGAAACACATTATGCCAGCAAGAGCTGGTGAGTCCACCTAAGGGAAGCAGGAACACCAGAGCATATTGGCAGCCATGCCAAACCCAAATAATTAATGAAGCAAATGAAACACATGAAAGAGAGCAAGCAAGTGGGCATTTCTTTGAGAGGGAGAACGGAACAAAAGCAAGAGAATTTCAAGTTTGTGAGTGTATGCACTATAAATATAAGAAAAACCATAGCAGGATAGTATACCTGGCAGATACAATATCAGATAAAGCAAACATAAGACATTATCAAGTTTAGAAGTGTGTGCAGAGCCCACATGAGAAAAGCCCTGGCAGGGGAGTATACCAGGCAGTTGCAAGTGTATTCATCTGAGAAAGCCCTGGTAGGTAAGCACACCAGGCAAAGACAAGCTGAACAATGTATAGGAAATACATCACCTAAAGAGGTCCTGAGAAAGATATTTCAGGACTAGCAAAAGGCTAAGCTGATCAGGAGAAGAGGGGTGAAAAACTGAAAGAAGAGTACACTAGGTTCTCCAGCATGGGGTCTGGCATGGATTCACATGCTCATGAATATTCCCCATCAGGCTGGGAATCCTCGGTAAAGAAAAAATCAGTTTGTTTTGTTTCTGAACTGTCTTTCTACTAGTAACCAATCACTGGTCTCTGGGTCATACTGCCCCGAGCCAGTTACTGCCCTCTACCTAAGCCCTTCCTCTGGCAGCCATCTCCAGATTTTTACCGCACGTTCAAGTGTTGGGAGTCCTCGTGCCTAGCTCTCGAGCTTTTACTACGTATTGCTTTTTTTCAAACAGTTTTTCGGTCAATTCGAGCCTCAAGCTCCACCGATTCTTCTTCCGATTAACGGGGACCCATTTCGGAAATTTCTACGCCCCTCAAGGGCAGATTTTCGTCTAATTCCACTTCTTGGAGGATTCCAGAAGGTCTTTGAGGCCTACCCCGCGTTGGACATGGCCCAGGACAAAGGAGATTCAACGCCTACTGGATCCAAGCTGTTTAGGAACTGCCCAGGATGTGGACTGCAGAACGTCTTTGAGGACGAACACTCCCAGTGCCTCTTCTGCCTACACGCTGACAAGTCGCACGTGGAGAAGGACTGTGTGTTCTGCAAGAACATGTCCATCCGGACCATGAAGGACCGTCGTGAACGACTCGCTGACTGGCTGGAGGCGAAGAGCCCAGCAGCAGGTGAGAAGTCCGACTGGTCTTCTAAGACCTTTGAGGGCACTCCGGCGATGGGGGCCCAACAAAAGGCAAAGCACCGCAAGTCTGGGTCACCGGGAGCGGCGTTGGTTTGGGTTCCTCGGCTGCCAGGCAGAGCGCAATGTCACTGACTCTGTCAATTCTGAGCCAACGCTCCGGCTCAGTGAAAAGGAAGTCTGAGAACCCGGGTAAGCTTTGGGAGAAGCCCTGGTTGATCCCGACAGAGAAAGCCAAGGGGGGGGGTTAGGTGGCGACCTTCCCCCCACGGTGAAGGCCTCAGGCGCACCCGAGGTCGTGAAGGCCCTCATGCGACTAAGGCCTCGATTGAAGGAGTTGTGGCGGTCCTGGCAAAGCCTGCGTGGGCGACCCCAGTGGAGACGACTTCCGGGCCTAGCTTTTGCCTGCCACCCTGGAGGGAATCGTCTTTCCAGCCTATCGAGAAGACCCCTGTGAAACCCCAGGATGTGAAGGGGGGGCACGGTAGTCCTAACAGACTCGGATACCTCCTCCGAGGATGAGCTGTCTGGGTCAAAGCTATCCTGGACAAGAAGTTCGAGGAGGTCAGGACCCACGGTAAGGATTCAGAAGAGGTGGACGTAGAGAGCGACAGTGGAGCCGACGAGGAGCGGCGGGCCATGGAGGAAGCAGAGGACACCACGCCACAATCGACACTCCCGTCGCAACCGATGCCTACGCCGCAGTACAATTCGGGAGCAAACTTGTTGGCTTTGCAAACCCTGTGTACAGAGAAAAGGACAAGGTTGCCCTTACCCCCCAGCGGACGATCCAGCAGCGCCTGGACCATCGGGGAGCCCTCTGAACAACCGGAGGCGAGTCCATCCTCCCCCTCCCTTCCAGCCTTGACCCTCATCCCCTCCGCCGAGGGACGAGACGAAGAGGGCGACGACGGGGACCGACTATGGTGGCGACGACGGAATGGATCTCCCGTCAACTCCCACCCGGGCATCCCCCCTGACTAAATTGGCTCCTTTCACGCCATGATCGCCAGGGCCTCTGAACAGAAGAAAGGGATTTCTTTACCAACGACGGGAAGCCAAGAGGAAAACCGTCCTGTCAGTCCCGCTGTTGGACGACATATGGGACGAAGGGCTGTCCCTTTTTGAAGAACCTGTCCACAGCCCCTGCGAAGAGACCGGTACGAGAAGAAGTACCGGGTCCCGGACTCCACTCATATGTGCCTCAGGGCGCAACCGACCCCAGACTCGGTGGTCTCCGCGGCAGCCAAGAATAAAGCGTCAGGGGCGACGGCGTCGTCTTCCACTATCCCGCCGGATGGCAAGGGGAAGAAACTAGATGCCATGGGACGTCGGGTCATCTTGTCGGCAGCGACGATCATCAAGGCGGCCAACGCCCTTGCAATCGTGGCCCGCTATGATAGGGAGTTGTGGTTCAAGATCGCTCCTATCCTGGACTTCCTCCTGGACGACAAGAGGGCGGAAGCCCTGGAAATCCTGCAAGAAGGCGAGGTGGCTTCGGATCACGCCATCACGGTAGCTACGGACATCGCTGATACCAGATTTCGTCAGATGGACAACAGCGTTTGCCGGCGCAGTTGGCTCAGGGCTACCGACTTCCGTCAGGATGTGCAGACCAGGGTTCTGGACATGCCCTTCGGAAACAACCTGTTCGGCAAAGCAGTGGCTGAGTCACTGCAGGCCATCATGGCAGACACCGAGACGGCCCGTGCCTTGGGCACTCTCTCCGCGACAGCTGTCCATTCGGACCTCTGGAGGCAAATCTCAAGACCTTCGCCGTCTCAACAAATGCATCAAATCCCAGAAGTTCCAGATGGTTACCCTTCAGCACGTGCTGGGACAGCTGGAGGAGGGCGACTTCCTATTGTTGCTGGACTTGGAGGATGCCTACTTCCACATCCCCATACACAAAGTACAGTGAAAGCTCCTGCGTTTCATGGTCCAAGGGCGGCAGTACCGGTTCAATGCCCTGCCCTTCGGGTTGAAGTCGGCGCCAAGGGTCTTTACCAAGTGCCTGCCACCAATGGCGGCGCGCCTGCGCCTGCAAGGGATCCACGTATACCCCTACCTGGACGATTGGCTCATCCGAGCAAAGTCAAGAGAACTCGCCGTCGACCACTGTTACGGACGTGGTGCAGAGTATGAATACCTCCGTTCCCAAGTACCACACAGGCAATACCAGAAACACTGCCTGTGCGGTCTTTGAGGCCACAGGTGTGGTAGTCTGTCGGGCCTGGATTCGGGAACAGCCAGAAGAACCCCTTGAACGCTGTAAGGCAATAAATGTTTATGTACAGGGCAGTATGTAACAACACAAGAACACAGGAAGAGGTGTCTAAGCACTGCTTACCTATGAGCACTGAGAGGTCACCCAGAGATGGGGAGGAGGACTGGACCCCGGGCAATGATCCGTGGCTAGCTTCTCCTAGTGAGGTATGGCAGAGGTGAGCCACTGGGATAGCTTGATGGAGTCAGGGGCACAGACAGGTAAACACCTAGCGTAGGGCCGATGGCCAAAGTTCCAAGACAAAGCGTAATCCGTAGAGTATCCAAAAGACAATTCCGTGGTCTGGCAACAAAAGGTCCAAAGTTCCAAAACAGATTCAGGGCACAGGCAAAGACAGTCCGTAAGACAAAACGTGGTCGCGAAGGAAATCCAAATCTGAAACGAAGAACGAAGCGTCACACAATCCTGGAGGAAACAGCTGTGAAGCAACGCTTCCGTGTTTCCGAACGCATTTAACCAATAGCAGAAGTCACGTGATGCGTAACACGGAAGCGTTGATGCGTGATGGAACATCACGTGATCCGTGACGCGCAGGTCTCCGTGAATGGTATCGGGGAACATCACGTGAACCGTGATGCGCAGGTCTCTGCGAAAGGTGTCGGGTGTTGTGACCAAGTGGGATTCTCCAGTTTAGTTGCCAATGACGGGAGGGGCGATAAACGCCAGGTCTATCATACCGTGCTCTACTAAGGGCGAGAGGACGTAAAGATGTTTGTGTGCCTGGGTGTGTGTGTCAGGTGATGGAATGGATGGAGGCTGAAGGTGGGTGGAGACGTGTACCTTTAGGGGGTGCACTTGGTTGTGCGGAAGACGTGACAACCACACAACGAAGACCGTCCGCCTGCTCACGGAACTGGGATTCCCGATCAACTTTGCAAAGTCCCACTTGGTACCGTTGCAGGACCCCTGTCCCTGGGAGCCAGACTCAACACAGTGGCACGGTTGGCCTCGCCGTTGGAGGAAAGGACGAAGGCCATCCTGGGAAAGGTACAACGGCTGTTGACCATGGAAGTGGCCAGGGTGAGGTCCATCAAGTCCCTGCTCGGCATGATGTCCTCGTGTATCTACCTCGGGCGTCTGTGCAGGTTGCGGATGCAACCACTGCAGGAGTTCCTCGATGTCCGTTGGCTCCCAGAGGAGAGGTCCCTGCACATCAATGTCCTGGAGCTCCGGGTCGTGTTTTGGGCCCTCGGGTCTTTCCTTCCATCCCTCAAGGGCAAAGTGGTACGGGTCTTCACCGACAACACCACCACAATGTTCTACATCCAGAATCAGGGATGCACCAGATCCCCGGCGTAGGAAGCGTAGGATCTGTGGCACTGGGCCGTCGCCCAGGGGATGTTTCTGGTAGCTTTTCATCTGGCAGGAGTAAAGAACACTGTCGCTGACTCACTTGGCAGGGAGCTGCGCTCTTGCCACAAGTGGGAGCTTCAGCAGGATCAAGTGGATCTCCTATTCCGACAGTGGGGCAATCCTCAGATTGATCTATTCGCTACGGCGATGAACACCAAGTGCCAGAGGTTCGCCAGCAGGTTTCCCCAACCGGGGAGCATGGGAGATGCTTTCTTCTTCCCCTGAGACGGCCTGTTCCTGTATGCGTTCCCACCTTTTTCGTTACTTCTGCGGCTCATCAGTCAACTCAGCCGGTCCTGGTGCAAGATGATCCTCGTCGCACCAGCATGGCCGAGGCAGATATGGTTCCCGGACCTTCTGGACATGTCTGCGTCCCCCACAGTCAAACTGCCGATGGACGCCGATCTTCTCCATCCATCTGACGGCTATCTCCCGCTACACCAGAACTCCGGGTCATCGCTGTGGTCTCATAACCTGGTGAAGCAGTTTATGAAAGGACTGTTCCGCTCGTTCCCGCCGGTGAAGACTCTGGCCCCGGCGTGGGAGCTCAATGTGGTGCTGACCAGACTGATGGGTCCACCATTCGAGCCCTTGCACTCGGCACTGCTGACGTTCCTATCGTGGAAGACAGCGTTTCTTGTGGCCATCACCTCTGCATGGCGAGTGGGAGAGATCCAGGCCCTCTCCTGTAAGCCTCCATATCTGACATTCCACAAGACGAGGGTAGTGCTGAGGACGCACCCCTCCTTCATGCCCAGGGTGCCGTTGGACTCCCATATCAACGAGCCCTTGGTGTTACCGGTTTTCTTCCCGTCGCCTTCGTCGCCGGCTGAGAGGACTTTTCACTCGCTGGATGTGACTAGAGCGCTGAAGTTCTACGTGGACGCACAGAGTTTTCGGAAGACATCACAGCTG